>NC_092817.1:219361891-219667750 GCF_023375885.2 Dermacentor andersoni
AAATAATGCCGTCGGATTGTGTGCTTTTTGAAAGGCCGAGAATGCCGTCCAGTCCCGAGCAACCACAGTCGTAACTATGGGCTTGAGTTCTGGCCTCGCAGCAGCGACTACAATAGCGTGCATGGGAACGAGGCCGACACTTGGCTTGAGTGACAGCCCGTAGAAGCCAGCAACGGAAGCGCACTAGGACAGACTGGGGGTAGGTAAGTGCGAGGTAGTCTTGCTGAAATAATGCGGTCCGAGTGCTTACTTTTGGACCCGCCGAGCATTTCGTCATGACCTGCAGCAACCACCGTGGCAACTGCCGGCATGAGTTGTCGCCTCGCAGAGAGCAGCCATTAGCGACTGCTATAGTGCGCAGGTGAGCGAGGTAGACATTTGCGCTGAATGGCAGACAGCAGAAGCTAGCAACGCAAGCGCAACAACAATGACCAGGGGTTGCGCAAAGGTGACGTAGTCTAGCCGAAAATATGCGGTCTGAGTACTTACTTTCGACACGCCGAGAAACTAGTACAGTCCTACAGTAACTACAATCGCAGCGCCCGCCATTAGTTGTGGCCTCGCAGAGAGCAGCCAGTAGCGACTATTATCGCGTGCAGTTGGGCGAGGCAGACATTTGTGTTGAGTGGCAGCCCGCAGAAACTAGCAACGCAAGCGCACAAGCCCTCAACGGGGGTTGTCGAGTGCGAGGTAGTCTTGCTGAAATAATGCGATCCGAGTGCTTAATGTTGGACACGTCGAGAATGCGATCTAGTACCGCAGCAACCGCCGTGGTAGCTGCCGGAATGACTTGTCGCATTGCAGAGAGCAACCAGTTACGACTACTATAGCGTGCACGGCGGCGAGGCAGACATTTGCGTTGAGTGGCAGCCCGCGGAAACTAGCAACGCAAGCGCACTAGCAAGGCCTGGGGGTAGTAGAGTACGAGGTAGTCTTGCTCAAATTATGTCCTCCGCGTGCTTTCTTTTGGACACGCCGAGAAAATCGTCGAGTCGCGCAGCAACCACCGTCGTAACGGCCGGCACGAGTTCTCGCCTCCCAGGTAGCAGCAAGTAGCGACTGCTATAGCATGCATGGGGGCGAGGCATACAATTGCAGTGAGTGGCAGCCCCCAGAAACTAGATATGCAAGCGCACTAGCAGTCACCTGGGGTAGTTGAGTGCGAGGTTGTCTTGCTGAATTAATGCGGTCCGAGTGCTTAATGTTGGACACGCCGAGAATGTCGCCCAGTCCCCCAGCAACGATAGTCGTAACTGTCGGGATGAGTTCTCGCCTCGCAGTTAGGAGCCAGTTGCAACTACTATAGCGCGCAGGTGAGCGAGGCAGACACTTGCGCTGAGTGGCTGCCCGCAGAAACTAGCCGCACAAGCACACAAGCACTGACCGGGGTTTGTTGACTGCGAGGTAGTCTTGCTGAAATACTGCGGTCTGAGTACTTACTTTTCGACACGCCGAGAAAATCGTCCAGCTCCGCAGCATCCACCTTCGTAACTGTCGGCATGAGTTCTGGCCTCGCAGGTAGCGGTCAGTAGCGACTACTATAGCGTGCAGGGGTGCGAGGCAGACACTTGGGTTGAGTGGCAGCCCGCAGAAAATAGCAATGCAAGCGCACTAGCACTGACCTGGGGTAGTGGTGTGTGAGGTACTCTTGCTGAAATAATGCCATCAGAGTGCTTACTTTTTGACACGCCGAGAATGTCGTCCAGTCCTGAAGCAACCACCGTCGTAAGTATCGGCTAGAGTTCTGGCCTCGCAGATATCAGCCAGTAGCGACTACTATAGCGTGCAGGGGATCGAGGCCGACCATTGCCTTGAGTGGCAGCCTATAGAAGCCAGCAACGCAAGCGCACTAGCACTGACCTGGGGTAGTTGAGTGCGAGGTAGTCTCGCTGAAATAATGCGGTCCGAGTGCTCACTTTTGGATACGACGAACATTTCGTCCAGTACCGCAGAAACCACCGTGGTAGCTGTCGGCAAGAGTTGTCGCCTCGCAGAGAGCAGCCAGTTGCGACTACTATAGCGTGCAGAGGAACGAGGTCGACACTTGCGTTGAGTGGCTTCCCGCAGAATCTAACAACACAAGCGCACTAACAATGACCGTTGGTTGCGGAATGCTGACGTAGACTAGCCGAAAAATGCGGTTCGAGTACTAACTTTTGACACGCGGACAAATTCGGCCAGTCCCGCAGCAACCAAAGTCTTAAGTATCGGGTTGAGTTCTGGCCTCGCAGGTATCAGCCAGTAGCGACTATATAGCGTGCAGGGGAACGAGGCCGACACTTGCCTTGAGTGGCAGCCGGTAGAAGCCAGCAACGCAAGCGCACTAGCACGGACAGGGGGTAGCTAAGTGCGAGGTAGTCTTAGTGAAATAATGCGGACCGAGTGCTTACTTTGGGACACGCCGACAATGTCGTCCAGTCCCGTAGCAACCACAATCGTAACTGTCGGCATGAGTTTTCGCCTCGCAGGCAGCAGCCAGTTGCAACTACTATAGCGCCCAGGTGAGCGAGGCAGACACTTGCGCTTAGTGGCTGCCCGCAGAAACTAGCCACGCGAGCGGACAAGCACTGACCGGGGTTTGTTGAGTGCGAGGAAGTCCTGCTGAAATATTGTGGTCCGAGTACTTACTTTTCGACACGCCGAGAAAGTCGTCCAGTCCTTCACTGACCACCGTTGTGACTGTCGGCATGTGTTCTCGCCTCGCAGAGAGCAGCCAGTAGCGGCTACTATAGCGTGCAGCGGGGCGAGGCATACAATTGTGTTGAGCGGCAGCCCGTAGAAACTAGCAACGCAAGCGAACTAGCACTGACCGGGGGTAGTTGAGTGCGACGTAGTCTTGGTGAAATAATGCGGTCCGATTGCTTACTTTCGGACAAGCCGAGAATGTCGTCCAGTCCCGCAGCATCCACCGCCGTAACTGTTGGCATGAGTTCTCGCCTCGCATGTAGCAGCCGGTACCGATTACTATAGCGTGCAGGGGGGCGAGGCATACACGTGCGTTGAGTGGCAGCCCGCCGAAGCTAGCAACGCAAGCGTACTAGCACTGACCTAGGGTAGTGAAGTGTGAGGTAGTCTTGCTGAAATAATGCAGTCGGAGTGCTTACTTTTTCACACGCCGAGAATGACGTCCAGTCCCGCAGCAACCAACGTCGTAACTATCGGCTTGAGTTCTGGCCTCGCAGGTATCAGCCAGGAGCGACTACTATACCGTGTATGCGAACGAGGGCGACACGTGCCTTGAGTGGCAGCCCGTAGAAGCCAGCAACGCAAGCGCACTAGCACAGACAGGGTGTAGTTGAGTGCGAGGTAGTCTTGCTGAAATAATATGGCCTGAGTGCTTACTTTTCGACACGCCGAGAAAGTTGTCCATTCCCGTAGGAACCACCGTCGTAGCAGCCGGCATGAGTTCTCGCCTCGCAGAGAGCAGCAGTTACGACAACTATAGCGTGCAGGGTTGCGAGGCCACCACTTGTGTTGAGTGTAGCGCTGAGAAACTAGCAACGCAAGCGCACTAGCAATGACTGGGGTGGTTTTGATCGAAGTAGACCTGCTCAAATAATGCGGTCGGAGTGCTTACTTTTGGACATGCCGAGAATGTCGTGCAGTCCCGCAGCGACCACCGTCGTAACTATCGGCATGTGTTCTGGCCTCGCAGAGAGCAGCCAGTTAGGACAACTATAGCGCGTAGCCGCTTGTTTTGAGCGGCAGCCCGTAGAAACTAGCACCGCAAGCGCACTAACACTGGCCGGTGGTAGTTGAATGAGAGGTAGTCTTACTAAAATATTGCGGTCTGAGGGCTCTCTTTTCGACACGCCGAGAACGTCTTCTACTCCCGCAGCAACCACCGTCGTAGCTGCCGGCTTGAGTTCAGGCTTCGCATACAGCAGCCAGTAGGAACTACTGTAGCTTGCAGGCGGGCGAGGCAGACACTTGCGTTGAGTGGCAGCCCGCAGAAACTAGCTACGCAAGCGCACCAGCACTGCCCGGGGTTTGTAGAGTGCGAGGTAGTCTTGCTGAAATAATGCGATCCGAGTGCTTACTTTTGGACACGTCGAGAAAGTCGTCCAGTCCCGAAGCAACCACCCTCGTAGCTGCCAGTATGCGTTCTCGCCTCGGAGAGAGCAGCCAGTTACGACAACTGTAGCGTGCAGGGGGGCGAGGCAGCCACTTGTGTTTAGTGTAGCCCGCAGAAACTAGCAACGCAAGCGCACTAGCAATGACTGGGGGTAGTTGAGTTCGAGGTAGACTTGCTCAAATAATGCGGTCGGAGTGCTTACTTTTGCACATGCCGAGAATTGCGTCCAGTCCCGCAGGGACCACCGTGGTAACTGTCGGCGTCTGTTATCGCCTCGCAGAGAGCAGCCAGTTAGGACAACTATAGCGTGCAGCCATTTGTGTTAAGTGGCAGCCCGTAGAAACTAGCAACGCAAACGCACAATAATGACCGGGGATTGCGGAATGCTTACGTATATAGACTAGCCGATAAATTTGGTCTGATTACTTACTTTTGACACGCCTAGAAACTCGTTCAGTCCTGCAGCAACCACCGTCGTATCAGCCGGCCTGATGATGATGATGATATGTGGTTTTTAATGGCGCAAGGGCCAGTTATGGCCAAAGAGCGCCATGACAAATGGTAATTTAAAGAATTTATTCTGAATGGCGTGGACAGTGAATTTATTATGGTAGGTGTGACATGGCTGTATAAGGGCCTAAAACTTTCGCTCTAAATGACGTAAATATATAGCTAGTAAAATAATGACACTGATTAATTATGGACATGGACGATGGCAGTTGTGTTTTGATAAAAACATAAGACCAGACAACAGTTACACTCAATCATCAAGAGGGCCCTCGAAAGCAAGGGCTGGTAATCACGTGTTAAAATTTCCTGGCCAAATTATTTTCAGAATGTCGGTTTCAGCTAAGAAATCTAAAACTATTTGCAGTTTAAAAAGCGGTTCATCACTAAGAAAAAATGCAGGGTGAAGTGGTATATTTTCCCGATATGCAGAATGGAAATACTTTTTCCTCTCTGTTTCTATTGCAGGGCACTGGATAAGAACATGGAGGACAGTCAGGCTATCGCCGCACCTACTACAAGTAGGAGGATCGCCGCCAGTCAATAGGTAGGAGTGAGTACTGTAAGTGTGTCCTATTCTTAAACGGCAAAGAAGTACTTCCTTGTACCGTGCTGTTTTGTCACTTATCCAATTCCGCAATGTTGGTTTTATAATGTGTAACTTATTCAATGTTTGTGTATCCCACTCTGCTTGCCAATGTTTCCTCAATTTACGGCGCAAAAGGGCTTTAGGTCTGCGGCAGGAATAGGGATATTTCTATCTGTGTCGCTAAAACTCACTGACGTAGCGTTTTCATCAGCATCTACGTTACCTTTTATACCTTTATGGCCAGGTACCCAGCATAGGATAATCGCTTGGTTGCAGATATATGCGGAGCACAACAAGCTATACAGCTCATTCAAAACGGGATTCTTATGCTTTCGTAAGCTAATAAGGGCTCTCACGACACTTAATGAGTCTGTAAAGACAACAGCCTTAGCGACATTTCTGCGCCTTATGTGTTTAACAGCCGAAAGTATACCGTATGCTTCTGCCGTAAAGATACTGGTGTGTGGGTTTAGTGGCCCTGATGTTGAAAATGAGGGTCCGAGAGCTGCGTAAGCAACACCAGCTGGAGACTTCGAAGCATCTGTGTAATATTCGTCACAGGAATACTTCTCTTTAAGTTCAAGAAAATGAGATTGTATGTGAGCCTCAGGTGCTTGTTTGGATATTTCTAAGAAAGAGATGTCACATCTTATAGTCTGCCACTCCCAAGGCGGTGGAAGCCGTGTAGGAGCCATTAGGACATTGTGTAAAAGAGGGATCCCTGTATTTTCTGAGAGTGCTTCCAACCGGAGGGACAGAGGAGGCCTAGTGGCCGGGCGGTTACGAAACAGCCTAGCAGTGGACAAGTCGCATATAGTGGAATGACAAGGATGTTTAACATCTGATCTAGCTTTCAAGGCGTAGGAGAAAGTTAAATATGTCCTTTGGTAGTGTAATGACCATTCGTTTGACTCGACGTAGAGGCTTTGCACAGGGCTAGTCCTAAAGGCGCCTGTAGCAAGGCGGATACCTAGGTGGTGGATGGGATCTAGCATTTCCAAAGCACTTGGGGCAGCAGAATTATAGACTATTGATCCGTAGTCAAGCCGTGTTAATATTAGACTTTTGTAAAGTTTTAGAAGGCACCGTCTGTCGCTTCCCCAAGATGTACGTGATAAGAGTTTCAGAAGATTCATAGTCTTGAGGCACTTTGATTTCAGATACTTCAGGTGGGGTACAAAATTAAGCTTACTGTCTAAAATGATTCCTAGAAATTTGTGTTCATGGCTCACAGATAGCCGCTCTCCATTTAGATCTATTGCGGGGTCCGCAAGTATACCTCTCTTGTTAGAAAACAGGACGCATGTACTTTTTTGTGGGTTTAGCTTGAAACCGTTTTTGTCCGCCCACATACATAATTTATTTATGCAAAGCTGTACTTGCCGCTCGCAGGTACTTAGGTTACATGATTTGAAACCTATCTGGATGTCATCCACATATACAGAATAAAACATGCTACGTGGTATGGCAGTCTGGATCGAGTTCATTTTGACAATGAAAAGTGTGCAGCTCAGCACACCACCCTGTGGAACGCCAGGCTCTTGCGTAAATGGACGAGACAGAGCGTTACCAACTCTAACACGGAACGTGCGATTGGAGAGGTAACTCTGAATCACGTTCAGCAAGTTGCCTCGAACTCCCATTTCAGACAGGTCACGGAGGATTCCATAGCGCCAGGTTGTGTCGTATGCCTTTTCCATATGTAAAAATACTGATAGAAAAAATTGCTTGTGGACAAAGGCATCTCGGATATTTGTCTCTATGCGGACAAGGTGATCTGTTGTGGATCTACCCTCCCTAAAACCGCATTGAAAGGGATCCAGTATCTTGTTGCTTTCAAGAAAATGGATGAGGCGGCGGTTAATCATTTTCTCAAATAATTTACATAGACAACTTGTCAGAGCTATAGGCCTATAACTGTTGGGTGAGGAAGGGTCCTTGCCCTCTTTTAAAATAGGGATTACAATTCCTTCTTTCCAGGCAGAAGGAATGTAGCCGGCAGAGAACATGGAATTGAAGAGTGACAGTAGTGTTTTTTGGGTTTCAGGGTGTAAGTGTCTGATCATCTCATACAATATTCTGTCACTTCCTGGAGCGGACTTGTTGCAACAGTTCAGTGAAGCCTGGAACTCAGCCATTCCAAATGGACGATTGTATGCTTCATTGGATGTGCCCTTCCGACTCAAATGCAGCTGTTCTGCTAGTCGCTGGTATTTTAGGAATGTATCTGTGTAATGAGATGTACTGGAAATGTGCTCGAAATATGCTCCTAGGCAATCAGCTTGTTCCTCAAGAGTGTCTGCTTGTGTGTTTACTAATGGTAGTGGATGAGTTTCACGGCCTTTTAGTTTGTTTACCCTGTTCCAGGCTTTTCTTTCGTCTGTATACGAATTAATGTCGGAAATATATTTTTGCCAGCTATCCCTTTTGGCACGGCGGCGCGTTCTTCTTCCTTCTGATTTTATTTTCTTAAAGCTGATAAGGTTCTCGATTGTCGGAGAGTCACGGAGCTGATTCCAAGCCTTATTCTGTTTCTTTCGTGCTTGCTTACATTCATCGTTCCACCAGGGAACACGTCGTTTATTAGGCGATGCATTTGTTTGTGGGATACATATTGACGCTACGTCGAGAATAAATGCGGTTAAATATGAGACTGCATCGTCAATACTGAGTGCACGAATATCATCCCAGGTCATATATGTTAGTTCTCCGTATCGCTGCCAGTTGACTGAGTCAACTTTCCACTGGGGTACATGTGGAGAACATTCGTCCCGTTTCCTTAATTTTAAAACAATCGGGAAATGATCACTCCCGTATGGGTCCTTATGTACATTCCACTCCAAGTACGGCACGACTGTACTTGAAACAATGGATAGATCTATAGATGAAAATGTCTTGTGTGCAACGCTGTAAAAAGTTGGCTCCTTCTTATTTAGCAAGCATGCACCCGTACTGTATAGGAAATTTTCAATCAGACGCCCTCTGGCATCACACCTAGAGTCGCCCCACAAGGTATGATGGGCATTTAAGTCTCCAACGACAATGTAGGGTTCCGGGAGTTGCGCAATAAAGCTATCAAATTCAGTTTTGGAGAGTTGACAGTTGGGAGGAATGTATAAAGATGCAATTGTCAGCAGCTTACTAAAAAGCACTGCTCTGACTGCCACTGCCTCTAGGGGCGTTTTAAGGGGTAACTGCAGGCAAGCAACACACTTATCTACTATTATTGCCACACCGCCCGACGAGGCAAGGGCCTCGTTGCGGTCTTTCCGGAAAATGGCATACTGTCGGAGAAAGTTTGTTTGTGAGGGTTTAAGATGTGTTTCTTGGACACACAGCACCTTTGGGGTGTACCTATGTACAAGTTCCTTAATGTCGTCTAGGTTGTGGAGTAAACCCCTGACGTTCCATTGTATTAACTGTGTATCCATAATGTATGTGTTTTGTGCTGTGTGTCTAAGAAATATGGATTAGATTATCTCACGAGACCTTTCCAGGCCCCGTGAAACGCGATCTCTCTAACTTCCGGGCGCGCTCGAGGGAGCTGCGCCGTTCCTTCGGCGTCTGAGACGCCGGATTGGTATTTGTATCCATCACCTCGTCTGAGGTGGTGGATAGCGCCTGCGCAGCGGGCACGTTCGCGGGGGTGGTAGGCCTATCTGCACGCACAGTGGCCTTGGGTCCAACAGGCCCGAGGGTCTGCTGGTCCTCCTTTGTGGGGGCCGGTACAGCGCTGGCTGTTCCAGCCGGGGGGGCTGATGGCGTGACCGCCGTCACACTCCGTGTGACTTGGGCGGCCGCCGAAGGATGTAGCGCTGCCCCCCGGCGCGCCACATCGGTGTAAGACGGACTAGACTGGTTCATCGAGAAGCGCTTGCGCGCCTCTTGGAAGGAAAGGTTCAGTTTGATTTTGATTTCGATGATTTGTTTTTCTTTTTTCCAGGATGGGCAAGAACGAGAGTACGCTGGGTGATCCCCGTCACAGTTAGCACAATGGGTGGTGGAAGTGCAAGTGTCGGATGAGTGCTCGTTTGATGCACACTTTGCACAAGTAGTGCGTCCTCGGCAGCTTTGTGAACCGTGCCCGAACCGCTGACACTTGAAGCATCGGCGTGGGTTAGGTATGTATGGTCTTACACGGAGTTTGCAGTATCCTGTTTCTATTGAGTCTGGTAAAGTGCTAGTTCCAAAAGTTAAGATTATGTGTTTTGTGGGGATTTCCTTGCCGTCGCGCCTAATCGTTATTCTCTGGACCTTTACTACATTTTGATCTTGCCATCCCTCAAGTAGCTCACTTTCACTAAGATCAAGCAGGTCATCTTCAGAGACGACACCGCGGACAGTGTTCAAAGATCTGTGTGGGCCTACTGAAACTGGAATGTCCCCAAAAGCAATTAGTTTTGACAATTTACTGTACTGCGTCTTGTCACGAAGTTCAAGAAGAAGATCGCCGCTTCCCATTTTAGTTACTTTGTAACCTGGGCCGATGGAGTTTGCCAATGATTTTGCCACAACAAAAGGAGATATTGTTCGAACTGTCTTGCTTTCATGTTGACTGTGAATGACATGGTATTTTGGGAATGTTTCTTTGTGACTCATGAAGAAGTTGAAGGAACCTTCGGTGCGCCCCCTCTTGAAGGAGCGATCAGGGAGTGGAGGGAAATTTGATTCCATAAGTCATATTAATATTCGGCAGGGATGGCCGCCACCCACCATGGAGCCCAACCAGGGGACGACACAGGACGGGAAGTATTCAGTTCTGCGCACGCCAGCGGTACATCCCCACTATAACCAAATACCTATACCCGAGGTTGGGCATAATGCACAAGGTTAACCCTTGCCGCCAAGGAAATACGGAAGTAATAAGAAGTGAAGAGAAGACAGGAAAGATGAAAAAGGCGAGAGAGAAAGACGAAGATTGGAGAGGAGGACAGGAAAAGGCGACTACCGATTTCCCCCGGGTGGGTCAGTCCGGGGGTGCCGTCTACGTGAAGCAGAGGCCAAAGAGGTGTGTTGCCTCCGCCGGGGGGCCTTAACGGTCCGAACACCCGGCATCGGCTCAACCTCCAGGATCCCCCTTTCCCCGGACACGGCTAAGCCGTGCACGGCTACACGCGGGAGGGTCCAACCCTCGTGTGCTCGGGTACGTGGTGTCGCCACACACCAAACGCCTGCTGACGCAGACGCCCCTGCGGGGTCAGCCGGCCTGAGTTCTTGCTTCGCAGAGAGGAACCAGTAGCAGGTACTATAGCGTGCAGGGAGGCGAGACAGACACTTGCGTTGAGTGGCAGCCCGCCTAAGCTACCAACGCAAGGGAACTAACAATGACCGGAGGTTGCGGAATGCTGACGTAGTCTGGCCGAAAAACTGCGGTCCGAGCACTTACTTTTGACACGCCGAGAATCTCGTCCAGTCCTGCAGCAACCACCGTCGCAGCTGCCGGAATGAGTTGACGCCTTGCAGAGAGCAGCCAGTTAGAACTACTATAGCGTGATGGGGGCGATGCAGACACGTGCCTTTACTGGCAGCCCGCAGAAAGTAGCAACGCACGCACACTAGCGTTGACGGTGGGTTGTTGAGTGGGAGGTAGTCTTGCTGAAATAATGCGGGCCTAGTGCGTACTTTTCGACACGACGAGAAAGTCTTCTAGTCCCGCCGCAACCACCGTCGTAGCGGCCGGCATGAGTTCAAGCTTCGCAGAGAGTAGCCAGTTGCGACTACTATAGCGTGCAGGGAGTCGAGGCAGACACTTGCGTGGAGTGGCAGCCCGCCTAAGCTACCAACGCAAGGGAACTAACAATGACCGGAGGTTGCGGAATGCTGACGTAGTCTGGCCGAAAAACTGCGGTCCGAGCACTTACTTTTGACACGCCGAGAATCTCGTCCAGTCCTGCAGCAACCACCGTCGCAGCTGCCGGAATGCCTTGCAGAAGCAGCCAGTTAGAACAACTATAGCGTGATGGGGGCGATGCAGACACGTGCCTTTACTGGCAGCCCGCAGAAAGTAGCAACGCACGCACACTAGCGTTGATGGTGGGTTGTTGAGTGGGAGGTAGTCTTGCTGAAATAATGCGGGCCTAGTGCATACATTTCGACACGCTGAGAAAATGGCGCACTACCGCAGCAACCACCCTTGTCACTGCCAGCATGAGTTCTCGCCTCGCAGAGAGCAGCCAGTTGTGATTACTATAGCGTGCAAGTGGGCGAGGCGGACACTTGCGTTGAGTGGCAGCGCGCCGAAGCTAGCAACGCAAGCGCACTAAAAATTACCGGCGGTCGCGATATGCTGACGTAGTGTAGCGGAATAAATGCGGTCCGAGTGCTTACCTTTTGACGCGACGAGAAAGCCTTCTAGTCCCACAGCAAGAAACGTCGTAACGGCGGGCATGAGATAGGAGCCAGTAGCGACTACTATTGTGTGCAGGGGGTGAGGCGGACAGTTGTGTTAAGCGGCAGCCCGTAGAAACTAGCTACGCAACGGCATTACCAAGGACAGGGGGTTGTGGAATACTGACCTAGATTAGCCGAAATAATGTGGTTCAAATACTCACTTTTGACACCCCCAGAAACCCGTCCAGTAAAGCAGCGACCACCGTCGTGGCTGTCGGCATGTGTTTGCCTCGCAGAGAGCAGCCAGTAGCGACTACTCTTGCGTGCAGGTCGGCGAGGCAGACACTTGCGTTGAGTGGCAGCCCGCAGAAACTAGCAGTGCAAGCGCAATAGCACTGACCGGCCGTAGTTGAGTGTGAGGTAGCCTTGCTGAAATAACGCGGTCCGAATGCGTACCTTTCGACACGCCGAGAAAGTCCTCTAGTCCCGCAGCAACCTCTGTCGTAGCTGCCGGCATGAGTTCTCGCCTGGCCGTGGGTTCTAGCACTGGCCGCACTGGCCGTTCTAGCACTGGCCGTGGGTTCTTGAGTGCGAGGTAGTCCTGATGAGATAATGCGGTCCGAGTGCTCACTTTTCAACACGCTGAGAAAGACTTCTGGTACACCGCGCAATGAGGCCGCCGCGTCCCAGCTGCTACTTAAGCCGGAACGGTTGCTCGGCCATCCGTATCGAGGTAGCCTGGATGCATCATTGCCACCTGCCATCTCATATGGTATATGTACCGGTCCAACGCGAAACGGTTCACCGACTGTTCACTTTGCCTCCGTTCCTGGACACGAACACGCTTCCGGTGTGGCAATCTGGCTGTACTATCAGTGCGGCCGCCCCGTCACAGCTGCTACTTAAGCCGGAACTGTTTCTCGGCCTGTCGGGCCAAGCCACCGTCCGGAACGACGTCATTGAACAGCCATTCTTTCTGCAGGGTGCCCGTCGGTGGGTCATCGCCGCTCTGTCAAACTGCTTCGCCCGTAGTGAGGTAGCCTGGATGCTTCATTGCCACCTGCCATCTCAAACGGAAAACCTGCCAGTCCGACCGGAAGCGGGTCACCAACTCGTCCCTCTGCCTCCGCTTCTAGCCATGAACGCCCTTCCCCACTGGCAACCTATCTATACCAGCAGTGCGGCCGCCCGGTCCCAGCTTCTACTTAAGACTGAACTATTACCCAGGCAGTCGGGGCACGCCACCATCCCGAACAACTTCATGCAACTGCCATTCTTTCTGGAGGCCGGGCTTCAACGGGCCATCGGCCCTCTGCCCAACTGATTCGCCCGTAGCGAGGTAGCCTGGATGATTCATTGCCACCCGCTATCTCTAACAGAGTGCGTACCCGTCCAATCCGAAACCGGTCACCGACTCTTCACTTTGCCTCCATTCCTGGACTCGAACGCACTTCACGTTTAGCAACCTGGCTGCACTATCAGTGCGGCCGCCCCGTCTCCCAGCTGCTACTTAAACCGGAACCGTTTTTCGGGCAGTCGAGTCATGCCACAGTCCGGAACAACGTCATGCAACTGCCATTCTTTCTGCAGGCCGCCCTTCAGTGGGTCAGTGTCCCTCTGCCAAACCGCTTCGCGCGTAGCGAGGTAGCCTGAAAGCTTCATTGCCACCTGCCATCTCATACGGTATACCTACCCGTCCAACCCGAAACGGATCACCGACTTTATCACTTTGCCTGCATTCCTGGCCACGCAAGCACTTACCATCTCGCAACCTGGCTGTACAATCAGTGCGGCTGCCCCGTCGCAGCTGCTACTTCAGCCGCAACGATTACTCGCCCTGTCGGGGCACGCCACAGTCCGGAACAACGTCATGCAACTGCCATTCTTTCTGCAGGCCGCCCTTCAGTGGGTGAGCGCCCCTCTGGCCAACTGCTTCGCGCGTAGCGAGCTAGCCTGGATGCTCCATTGCTTCCTGGCATCTCTTACAGAGTACCGACCCGTCCAACCCGAAGCGGATCACCGACTCTTAACTTTGCCTCTGTTTCTGGCCACGAACGCGCTTGCCGTCTGGCAACCTGGGTGTACTACCAGTGCAGAAGCCCCGTCCCTGCTGGTACTGCAGCCGAAAGTGTTTCCGGACTAGAAGGGGCATGCCACCATCCGGAACTTCACGCAGCTGCCATTCTTTCTGCAGGACGCCCTTCATGGGGACATCGCCCCTCTGCCCAACTGTTTCGCGCGTACCGAGGTAACCTGATGCTTCATTGCTACCTGCCATCTCAAACGGAGTACCGGCCAGTCCAATCCGAAGCGGATCACCGACTCTTCGCTTTGCCTCCGTTCCCGGCCACGTACGCACTTCCTCTCTCGTAACCTGACTGTACTATAAGTGCGGCGGCCTCGTCCCTGCTGCTGCTTAAGCCGAAACTGTTTCAGCGCCAGTGGGGGCACGCCACCATCCGGAACAACGTCACGCAGCTGTCATTCTTTCTGCAGGCCACCCTTCACTAGGTCATCGCTCCTCTGCCCAACTGCTTCGCGCGTAGTTTGGTAGCCTGGATGCTTCATTGCCACCTGCCTTCTCAAATGGAATACCTGCCAGTCCAACGGGAAGGGGATCACAGACTTCCCTCTGCCTCCGTTCCTGGCCACGAACGCACTTCCCGTCTGGCAACCTGGCTGTAGTTTTGAGTGAGGCCACCCCGTCCCAGCTGCTACTTAAGCCGGAAGTGTTTCTCGGCCAGTCGGGCCACGTTACCATCCGGCACAACATCATGCAACTGCCATTCTTTCTGCAGGCCACCCTTCAGTGGGCCATTGCCCAATTGCTTCGCCCGTAGCGAGGTAGCCTGGATGCTTCATTGCCACTTGCCTTCTCGAACGAAATACCTGCCCGTCCAACCCGAAACGGATCACCGACTCTTGACTTTACCTCCGTTCCTGGCCACGAACGCTCTTCCCGTTTGGCAACCTGGCTGTACTATCAGTGCAGCCTCCCCATCCCTGCTGCTGCTTAAGCCGATACTAGTTCTCGGCCAGTCGGGGCACCCCACCGTCTGGAACAACGTCATGTAGGTGCCATTCTTTCTGCAGGCCGCCCTTCAGTAGGTCATCGCCCCTCTGCCCAACTGCTTCGTGGGTAGCGAGGTAGCCTGGATGCTTCATTGCCACGTGCCTTCTCGAACGGAATACCTGCCCGTCCAACCCGAAACGGATCACCGACTCTTCACTTTGCCTCCTTTCCTGGCCGCAAACGCACTTCCCGTTTGGCAACCTGGCGGTACTATCAGTCAGGCTGCCGCGTCCCAGCTGCTATTTAAGCCGGAACTGTTTCTCGGCCAGTCGGGGCATGCAGCTGGTCTGTAAACCTGGCAAACAGATGCTAATTTCTGACGCTCTAAGCCGTTTGCCTCAATCGCTGCAGGAGCCGCTAGCAGAAACCGAAGATCTGTCGGAAATGGTGCTTAGCATAGACGAATGGGAGCAGTCAGCGGTTTCCCACCAGGAGATCCAAGCACTCGCAGCCGCTGACGGTTTTTTGCAAACGATATGCGGGTACGTGATTGAAGGGTGGCCCTCCATCGTAGAAGATGACAGCAGAGAAATGGCGGAATTCTGGAAAAGACGACACGAGTTGTCTGTAGAGAAGGGGCTGTTATACTGGGGCCATCGTGCGGTGATACCAAGTGAGACGCGTGAGAAACTGTTGAAGATGCTGCACGAGTCTCATCAGGGGGCGTCTACCACGAAGACAAGGGTGAGGGCTAGATTTTGGTGGCCAGGTCTGGATCGAGACCTTTGTAGAATGGTCTCAGACTGTCGAAGCTGCGTGCAGGCTCTGCCCATGCCACCTGCACGGAAACCCGTTAGCTGGCCGATTTCGCCAGAGATGTGGTCACGGCTGCATGCCGACTGCGCAGGGCCCACTGCAAACACGATGTTGTTGGTAATCGTCGGCGCACACAGCTATTGGATAGAAGCTATTCCAGTATCTCGAGCAACCGCTAATGCAACTGCCGATTGCATGCGAACCTTGTTTAGCAGGTTTGGAGTGCCCCGCACCATAGTTACGGATAACGGTACGCCCTTTACCGGTTCAGAGTTTGCTGTATTTGTGCATAAAAATGGAATCGAGCATATTCGCACCCTGCCTTATCACCCTCAAAGCAATGGTCTCACCGAACGGGCCGTGAGAACTATCAAGGAGGGCTTGAAGAGAATGCCTGGTGTGGAGTTGGAAACTGCTTTGGCTAGAATTTGTAACTACCGAAATTCGCAGCAGCCTTTACGGTTTTCACCGTCTGAACTTCTTCTTGGGTACCATTTGCGTACAAGAATTGATAGGTGTCTTCCTCCCAGGAGCCACGAAAAGCCCAAGAATCCAGCAGCTGATTCCGCCAGTTGGTACTTCGCCCCTGGAGATGCCGTCTATGTGCGCAACTACGGCATAGGAGATAAGTGGACACCAGGCAAAGTAAAATCGACGAGTGCTGCCCGTTTAGTCACTGTGGCTGCCGAGGACGGTGTCGTTCGACGCCATGTCGACCGGATCCGCAAACGTTAATCAGACACAGACGGAAGCATAGAAATATCAAGTCCCGAGGAATCGCCTCCGACGACCTTAGGGGCACCGAAAAACGAGGCTCAAGACCCTCCCGAAGGGCTTGTTTCTAACCTTCGTCGTTCCACAAGAACCAGAAAGCCAGTGGAGCGCTACGCCTACTACGGGAAAGGAACGCTGCAAATAACGTATACGAAGCCACGTGCGCCTCTCCGCGCATGCGTCGAGGGTCCCTCTTTCATTCTTTCTCTCTTTTCTCTTTTATATATATTTCCGAGTTGGAAATAAAGCGTCGTCTTCTTGCTCAGCGAATCAGCATGGATTTCATCGCGTAGCTGCCGGCCTTTGGCCGGTAGAACGTAACACTCTTCACTTTGCCTCCCATTCCTGCACCCGAACGCACTTCCAGTCTGGCGACTTGGCTGCACTATCAGTGCGGCCGCCCTGTCCCAGGCGCTACTTAAGCCGGAACTCTTTCTCGGCCAGTCGGGGCACGCCACCGTCCGGAACAACGTCATGCAACTGCCATTCTTACTGCCGGCCCCCTTCAGTGGGTCATCGCCCCTCTTCCCAACTGCTTCGCGCGTAGTGAGGTAGCCTGGGTGCTTCATTGGCACCTGCCATCTCAAAGAGAGTACCTGCCCGTCCAACCAGAAGCGGATTACCGACTCTCCACTTTGTTTCCATTCCTGGCCGCGAACGCACTTCCCGTCTGGCAACCTGGCTGTACCATCAGTGCGGCTGCACCGTCACAGCTGCTGCTTAAGCCGGAACTGTTTCTCGGTCTGTCGAGGCATGCCACCGTCAGGAACAACGTCATGCAACAGCCATTCTTTCTGTAGGCCACCCTTCTGTGGGTCGTCGCCTCTCTCTCCAAATGCTTCCCCCGTAGCGAGGTACCCTGCATGCTTCATTGTCACCTGCCATCTCAAACGGTATACCTGCCAGTCCAACCGGAAGCGGATCACCTACTCTTCACTTTGCCTCCATTCCTGGACTCGAACGTACTTCCAGTGTGGCAACTTGGCTGCACTATCAGTGCGGCCGCCCTAACCCAGCTGCTACTTCAGCCGGAACAGTTTTTCGGCCAGTCGGGCCACACAACCGTCATGAACAACGTCATGCAACTGCCATTCTTTCTGGAAGCCACGCTTCAATGGACCATCACCCTTCTTCCCAACTGCTTCGCCCGTAGCGAGGTAGCCTGGCTGCTTCATTGCCACCTAGCTGCTATCTCAAACGGAATACCTGCCAGTCCAACCGGAAGCCGATCATCGACTCTTCCCTCTGCCTCCGGTCTTGGCCCCGAACGTACTTCCCATCTGGCAACCTTGCCCTTCTATCAGTGAGGCCGCCCCGTCCGAGCTGCTACTTAAGCCGGAACGGTTTCTCGGCCAGTCAGGGCACGCCACCGTGCGGCACAACGTCATGCAGCAGCCAATTTTCTGCAGGCCGCCCTTCAGTGGGTCATCGCCCCTCTGTTCAACTGCTTCGCCCGTAGCGAGGTAGCTTGGATGCTTCATTGCCACCTGCCATCTCAAACGCTATACCTACCCGTCCAATCCGAAACGGATCACCGACTCTTCACTTTGCGTCCGCTCCTTTACAAGAACGCACTTCGCGTCAGGCAACCTGGCTGTACTATTAGCGCGGCCACCCCGTCGCAGCTGCTACCTAAGTCGGAACTGTTTCTCAGCCTGTCGGTGCACGCGACCGTCTACACCAACGTCACGCAGCTGCCATACTTTCTGCAGGACGCCCGTCAGTGGGTCATCGCCCCTGTGACGAACTGCTTCGCGCGTAGCGATGTAGCCTGAATGCTTCATTGCTACCTGCCATCTTAAACGGAATACCGGCCCTTCCAAACCGAAGCCGATCACCGACTCTTCACTTTGCGTCCGTTCAAGGCCACGAACGCACTTCCCGTCTGGCAACGTGGCCGTACTATCCGTGAGACCGCCGCGTCCCAGCTGCTACTTAAGCCGGAACGGTTTCTCGGCCAGTCGGAGCACGCCACCGTCCGGAACCACGTCATGCAACTGCCATTCTTACCGCAGGCCGTCTTTCAGTGGGTCATCGCCCCTCTTCCCAACTGCTTCGCCCGTAGTGAGGTAGCCTGGATGCTTCATTGACACCTGCCATCTCAAAGGGAATACCTGCCCGCCAAACCCGAAGCGGATTACCGACTCTCCACTTTGTTTACGTTCCAGGCCGCGAACGCACTTCCCGTCTAGCAACCTGGCTGTACTATGAGTGCGGCCGCATCGTCACAGCTGCACCTTAAGCCGGAATTGTTTCTCGGCCTGTCGGGGTATGCCACCGTCCGGAACTACGTCATGCAACAGCCATTCTTTCTGCAGGCCACGCTTCAGTGGGTCGTCGCCTCTCCCTCCAACTGTTTCCCCCGTAGCGAGGCACCCTGCATGCTTCATTGTCACCTGCCATCTCAAACGGTATACCTGCCAGTCCAACCGGAAGCGGATCACCTACTCTTCACTTTGCCTCCATTCCTGTACTCGAACGTACGTCTAGTGTGGCAACGTGGCCGTACTATCAGTGAGACCGCCGCGTCGCAGCTGCTACTTAAGCCGGAACTGTTTCACGGCCAGTCGGGGCACGCCACCGTACGGAACAACGTCATGCTACAGCATTTTTTTTCTGCAGGCCACCCTTCGTGGGTCATCTCCCCTCGTTTCGACTGCTTCGCCCGCAGCGAGGTCGCTTGGATGCTCATTGCCACCTGCCATTTCAAACGGAATACCTGCCAGTCCAAAGGGAAGCGGATCACCGATTCATCTCTCTGCTTCCGTTCCTGGCCACGAACGCACTTGTCGGCTGGGAACATCGCGGTAAAATCAGTGAGGCCGCCCCGTCCCAGTTGCTACTTAAGCCGGAACTGTTTCTCACGCTGACGACGCACGGCATCGTGGTGAACACCGTCATGCAACAGCCATTTTTTCTGCAGGCCGCCCTTCAGTGGGTCATCGCCCCTATGAAGAACTGCTTCACGCGTAGCGATGTAGCCTGGATGCTTCATTGCTACCTGCCATCTCAAACGGAATACCGGCCCTTCCAAACCGAAGCGGATCACCGACTCTTCACTTCGCGTCCGTTCCTGGCCACAACGCACTTCCTGTCTGGCAACGTGGCCGTACTATCAGTGAAACCGCCGTGTCCCAGCTGCTACTTAAGCCGGAACTGTTTTTCGGCCAGTCGGGGCACGCCACCGTCTGGAACAACGTCATGCAACCGCCATTTTTTCTGCAGGCCGCCCTTCGTGGTTCATCGCCCCTCTGTTCGACTGCTTCGCGCATAGCGAGGTAGCCTGCATGCTTGATTGCCACCTGCCTTCTCAAACGGAAATCCTGCCAGTCCATCCGAAAGCGGATCACCGACTTTTCCCTCTGCCGCCGTTCCTGGCCCCGAACGCACTTCCCCTCTGGCAACGTCTTTGTACTATAAGTGAGGCTACCCCATCCCACCTGCTACATAAGCCGGAACTGTTTCTCAGCCTGACGGGGCACGCCATCATCCTGAACAACGTCATGCAACAGCCATTCTTTCTGCAGGCCTTCATTCAGCGGGTCATCGCCACACTGCCCAACTGCTTCGCCCGTAGCGAGGTAGCTTGGATGCTTCATTGTCACCTGCCATCTCAAACGGTATACCTACCCGTCCAACCCGAAACGGATCACCGATTCTTCACTTTGCGCCCGTTCCTCGCCACGAACGCTCTTCATGTCGTCTAACCTGCCTGTACTATTAGTGAGACCGCCGCGAACTAGCTGCTACTTAAGCCGGAACTGTGTCTCGGCCTGTCGAGGCATGCACCGTCCGGAACAACGTCATGCAACTGCCATTCTTTCTGTAGGCCGCCTTTCAGTGGGTCATCGTACCTCTGTCGAACTGCTTCGGCCGTAGCGAGGTAGCCTGGATGCTTCATTGCCACCCGACATCTCAAACGCAATACCTGCCAGTCCAACCGGAAGCGGATGACCGACTCTTCCCTCTGCTTCCGTTCCTCGCCCCGAAGGCACTTCCCCTCTAGCAACCTATCTGTACTTTCAGTGAGACCGCCCTGTCCCAGCTGCTACTTCAGCCGGAACTGTTTTTCGGCCAGTCGGGGACGTCACCGTCAGGATAAACGTCATGCAACTGCCATTCTTTCTGCGGGCCACCTTTAGTAGGCCATCGCCCCTCTGACCAACTGCTTCGCCCGCAGCGAGGAAGCCTGGATGCTTCATTGGCACCTGTCATGTCAAAATGAGTACCCGCCCGGCCAGCGCGAGGCGGATCACCGACTCTTACCTTTGCCTCCGTTGCGGGCCACGAACGTACACACCATCTGGAAACCTGACTATACTATCAGTGCGGCCGCCCCGTCGCAGCTCCTACTTTTGCAGGGACTATTTCTCGCCCAGTCGGGGCATGCCACCCTCTGGAACGTGACGCAGCTGCAGTTCTATCTGCAGGGAGCCCTTCAGTGTGTCATCGCCCCTCTGCCCAACTACTTCGCGCGTAGCGAGGTAGCCTGTAAACTTCATTTCCACCTGTCATCTGATACAGGTAGTGACGGCGCATCCGAATCATGAGTAATCATGAATAATCAGAAGAATAAGAATGGGCTGGGGTGCGTTTGGCAGACATTCTCAGATCATGAAAAGCAATTTCCCATTATCCCTCAAGAGAAAAGTATATAATAGCTGTTTCTTACCAGTACTCAGTTACGGGGCAGAAACCTGGAGGCTTACTAAAAGGGTTCTACTTAAATTGAGGACGACGCAACGAACTATGAAAAGAAGAATGATGGGTGTTACGTTAACGGATAAGGTCCAAAACAAGAAAGGGGCTGACAGATGGAATAGTACACTGTGGTATAAAGTTTGTAAACAGGGATAAGGTGCCTCAGCAAGGCTGGCCAACGTTTCGATAGGAGGACCTATCTTCGTCAAAGGCGGCCTCGTCATCCTCGGCGTGTTAATTTTAAAGGGTTAGTGCAGTGACGTCACGTGCTGGTGTTGTCGCTGGCGGCTGGTTTTAAAGAGAGAAATTACCAGAGGAAACAAGCGCTGTCGTCCGACGTCTGTGAGCTTCATTCCCAAGACGAGGGGACAAGAGCGTGACAGTGGGCACGCGGGGAGAAAAGAAAAGAAATAGAAGCAGAAAAAAAAGAAAGAAAAGAAAGGGGGGGGGAAGCCAGGGCGGCACCAAGACAGACAAAAAAGAGTGGGGGGGGGTGAGAGTGAAAGAAAAAGAAAGAAAGAAATGAAATTTTTAAGAAATACGGGCGCTTGGGAGCGTGTTGGGGATGCGAAAGGTTAGGAGGTATTCCGGGGGAGTCATTGGCGGCATGTTTTTGAGGCATTAGAACGGCCGTTCAAGCGGTCAGTGCGCGCGTTACACAAAAGAAAAAAAAAAGACACACACACACACACAAAAAAAAACATGAGTTGAAAGTGACTTGAGTAGCATAGCAGTAATACGTCGAGTAATATTGAAATGGTTAAGATGGCGACGAGGAGTCTGCGGTGCAATGTATGGGGTGACTGAAAGGCAGCGGCATGGTCTTTCAAGGGGCACTGCCCCAGTCGCTCAACGTAGGTGTCGTTACGGCGGCATCCAGAAATGGCGATACTCTGGGTTGAGGCACCGAAAAAGGCATATTGACTTCGGAATGTGTTGATGAGGAGGATTAAAAAAAATAGGTTTAAAAAAAAGGGGGGGGGGGAAAGGGAAGGGAGTGGGGGAGGGGGGACCGAAACCGGAATAACAAACAGGAGGGTGACGCGCGCAGAAGCGGGCAGGGGCAAGTGTACATGGAAGAAGGGGGTCGTACAGTTGGTATAGACGTAAACACCTGAGAGTACATTAAATTAGGTAGTGGGCACGAAAAAATGTTTTCGAAATGGAAGAGTAGGTGAGGTTAAGAATTAAAGTTAGCTGGTGGCCTAATGTGTTTTGTGTCTTGGTTGATGATATGAGAGTTTCAGATTTAAGTTACCGCTTTTAAAGATTCTAAGTTGCCGCGTGCCAAATTAATTCCTGTCGGGTGTAGGCAATTAAACTTGTGTATGAGGTATGATTCCGTATACTTCCTGTCGCGAGGGGAACGGAAATTTGTTTGTAGTAGATAGAGCCTTGCTTTGTCAAATATATGACCATGTTCATTAAGGTGACTGGCTACTGCTTTGGGTAAATTGTGTTTTGTGTCCGCGCGGTTACCATTGAGTCTTGTATTGATTTGTTGTCCAGTCTCACCTATGTATTGTTTGCTACAAGCGGCGCATTCTAGACAGTAGACTACGTTGCTTGATGTGCAGGTGAAAGCCGAAGTTACCTTGTGTGTGTAATTCGACGCTGTACTTTTTACTGTAGTAGTAGATTGAATGTGTTTGCATGTAGAGCACCTGGGGCGGCCACAGGGATTGGTTCCGAACTTCCTCTTTTTCTGTAGTTTGGCGTGCACAAGAACATCTTTAAAATTAGTGTTGCATCTGTAGGCTACTCTGGGAGGGTCGGGAAAAATCTTCTTAAGTTTCTAGTTGTTGGTGAGAATTGGGTAGTATTTACTTAGGATGTTATTCACGTTTGGGAGTGCGTTTGAGAATTTAGTAGTAAGAAGAGGCGTTGTTGTTCTTGTGATCCTCGGGCGGGGCTTGACGACCTCAGCTCGATCAAGTTTGGTTGCAGTGATGTAGGCTGTTTGAAGGTCACTGTTTGGGTGGTTCCTGTTTGATAGCGTTTCTTTAAGGTGATCGAGTCTATCTATGTAGTCTTGGTTTTCAACGCAAATGCGACGTAGTCGTGTGGCTTGGCCTTTAAAGATGCCTTGTTTGCAATGTCTGGGATGGTGGCTGGTATATTCTAGGTACTGTTGTTTGTCGAAAGGTTTCCTATACAGCGTTGTCTTTAGCTCACCATTGTGAATGCATATCGTTGTGTCCAGAAAGTTTATGCGCTCAGCTGAGGATTCTGATGTGAATTTGATTGTTGGGTGAACAGAATTTAGAAAGGCTACATATTTATCTAGACTGCCTTGTCCATGTCCCCAGATTATGAGTATGTCATCTATGTATCGTAGGTATGTGTGGGGCTTGGTAGTGCAGCGCGATAGGAAATCTGTTTCTAGAATCCCAATAAATATGTTCGCGTAGGCTGGTGCAAAAGGCGTACCCATGCTTGTACCATGTATCGGTAGGTAGTAACTCTCTTCAAATTCGAAGTAGTTATGTGTTAGAACTAATTCAAGGAGAGACAAGTAGACTTCAGTAGAGTGTTGTGCATTGTGTTTAGACAGCGTTTGTTTTATCGAAGATAAACCATCAGGGATTGGAATGTTGGTGTACAGCGCCGTGACGTCTAGTGTTGCGAGAATTGTGTTCTGGGGTAGTGTGCCTTTAGTATTAATGTCCTCTATAATTCTCAGCAGGTGGGGCGTATCTTGTACAAATGACGGAAGTGCTTTTGGCAAGTCACCATGGTAGTGGTTAAGGAATGTGGAGATGCTCTCTGTCGGGGTGTTGTTGTTTGATACTATCGGACGGCCTGGGATAATAGCAGTGTATAGTTCAGCGGATGGAATTTTATGAATTTTCGGAAGGAGGTAAAAACGCGCGGCAGGTTTGTTGCTTGGTTTAAGAAATTTGTATTCTGACGGTGTTATCAATTCATCAGCCAAAAGTAATTTCAGCCTGTTGGTAATTGTCACTGTGTTGGACAATGTCGGATCGTTATCTAGTTTGCGGTAATGTTCTGGGTTGTTTAGTTGTCTGTAAGCCTCGTGCTTGTATTTTTCTATTGGCCAAATAACTATACTTCCACCCTTATCTGCTTCCTTAATAACAATGTCATTCCGGCAACTCAGATTTGAAACGATGTGCCCCTTGTTATCCTTTGCCCATGTAGCAGTCCTTGGAGACAGTCAGTACAGATACCTGAAGGAACATTTTCCACCAGGCCCACACACGCCATACATAAGACACCTTAGTGGGGCACAAACATCAGATATTCTACCGCTAGTTTGTGATACGCCAGTTGACACAACACACTTTATTATCAATGTAGGCACAAACAACCTAAGAACACAAAGCGCCGCGGACACGATAGAGTACATGAGCGGCGTAATAAGAACCATTCAAGCCGCTCGCCCAAACGCACATATAACCATAACGACTGTCGCTCCCCGCCTACAAAACAAACACCGCCCACTATTCTACCAAACTAATGCACTCATGAAGCACAATGAGGAGATTAACAAGCTCAACTCACTAATTTTCAACTTAGAACACGTCCATAAGAATGTTGACACCATGCACCACGCAGAAATACACGAAGCACCACACGAACACCTAGCTTGGGACGGCTTCCACTTGAACCGCAGTGGAATAAATCTAGTTTCCCAACACATCAAGTCCTTTATTAAGGACAAGTACAGAAAAACTCTTTTAAATTCCACCTGAAATACCACCCCCACCAACTCTGCGGAGCGTGCCACCGCGAACAACACAACTGCGACAGTCACTTCGAGAACACAGGGAATACAGACAGTGGAATGGGAAGCAAACCACTGCACAAGTGAAACAGTCAACACAAGAACAGTTGGAACACAGACAGCGGAATGTGAAAAGAACCACAAGGCACACACAACACCAAAAATGACATCAACCACAGTACAAACGGACACAATGGCAACAGACAACAGAAAACCCACCACCGAAGTCTACACACAGACCCCCACACGCCTGCCTGCACACACACAAACTCAAACAGAGACCGAGATCGAATTAAACCAGGCATACGATAATAAACCGGCCGAACAGAAAAACACCCCACGCAAATCTGCCCGCAAAAAGACAAGTAAATGACAGACATCGCAAATCAATAACTCTTCAATGCCACGAAGCATCGAATTCCTACAGGCTAGAAAACTTACCAAAAAACATGTGAGCTACACCTCCCATCTGAAAACCTACACAATCTGCAAAGAGAAAAATATAATTCCTAAAGGTCTAACACTCAAGGCTGTACCAGCTCTAGGAACACTCCCACCGCACCATCGTGCAAACTGGCAAACAACACTACATAATGCCTCACTTTCACTTTTGAATATCCTCAAAGAACACTGCGAAGAGCAAATCGAAACTTTTAGCCACAAACTTCGGAACATAACCCTGACACCAGATAAAAAGAGAGATTTAGAAGATTACGACGAAAAACATTCTAGAAAATTGGTTCAAAAACAAAGGAAAAAAGCAAATTTTAATCAACAAACAACCTTCCAGCCAAACAGCCACCACACGCAGACAAGAGGGACCTCGAGTTTAGAAGTACCCGACAGGAAGGAAACTTCCACAGAACTAAACCGGTCCAATGTTATAGACATTTCAAAAACATTAAGTCAAAAAGAAATAGACGTACTCAGCAAGGGCCTAAACTTTTGCCCCACGAACAACACAATAAATGAATTCGAGCTTCACAAGGACCTCGCAGAATTCTCCCGACGAATGCGTATCCGACACTTTTTTGCAGACACACCAGACACCGGGACGACACCACTTAGAGCCCAATCCACTTGGACTCCCGAACCAGAACAAGCCATGGAAATTGACATATACCTTAAAACTGTCACTAAAGAAATTATAAGCCAATCCAAGACATCTCAGCGACGTAAAAACATACCTGCGTCAGAGAGTCACATCGTTTCAAATCTGAGTTGCCGGAATGACATTGTTATTAAGAAAGCAAATAAGGGTGGAAGTATAGTTATTTGGCCAATAGAAAAATACAAGCACGAGGCTTACAGACAACTAAACAACCCAGAACATTACCGCAAACTAGATAACGATCCGACATTGTCCTACACAGTGACAATTACCAACAGGCTGAAATTACTTTTGGCTGATGAATTGATAACACCGTCAGAATACAAATTTCTTAAACCAAGCAACAAAACTGCCGGGCGTTTTTACCTCCTTCCGAAAATTCATAAAATTCCATCCGCTGAACTATACACTGCTATTATCCCAGGCCGTCCGATAGTATTAAACAACAACACCCCGACAGAGAGCATCTCCACATTCCTTAACCACTACCTTGGTGACTTGCCAAAAGCACTTCCGTCATTTGTACAAGATACGCCCCACCTGCTGATAATTATAGAGGACTATAATACTAAAGGCACACTACCCCAGAACACAATTCTCGCAACACTAGACGTCACGGCGCTGTACACCAACATTCCAATCCCTGATGGTTTATCTTCGATAAAACAAACGCTGTCCAAACACAATGCACAACACTCTACTGAAGTCTACTTGTCTCTCCTTGAATTAGTTCTAACACATAACTACTTCGAATTTGAAGAGAGTTACTACCTACCGATACATGGTACAAGCATGGGTACGCCTTTTGCACCAACCTACGCGAACATATTTATGGGGATTCTAGAAACAGATTTCCTATCGCGCTGCACTACTAAACCCCACACATACCTACGATACATAGACGACATACTCATAATCTGGGGACATGGACAAGGCAGTCTAGATAAATATGTAGCCTTTCTAAATTCTGTTCACCCAACAATCAAATTCACATCAGAATCCTCAACTGAACGCATAAACTTTCTGGACACAAAGCTATACATTCACAATGGTGAGCTAAAGATAACGCTGTATAGGAAACCTTTCGACAAACAACAGTACCTAGAATATACCAGCCACCATCCCAGACATTGCAAACAAGGCATCTTTAAAGGCCAAGCCACACGACTACGTCGCATTTGCGTTGAAAACCAAGACTACATAGATAGACTCGATCACCTTAAAGAAACGCTATCAAACAGGAACCACCCAAACAGTGACGTTCAAACAGCCTACATCGCTGCAACCAAACTTGATCGAGCCGAGGTCCTGAAGCCCCGCCCGAGGATCACAAGAACAACAACGCCTCTTCTTACTACTAAATTCTCAAACGCACTCCCAAACCTGAATAACATCCTAAGTAAATACTACCCAATTCTCACCAGCAACCAGAAACTTAAGAAGATTTTTCCCGACCCTCCCAGAGTAGCCTACAGACGCAACACTAATTTTAAAGATGTTCTTGTGCACGCCAAACTACAGAAAAAGAGGAAGTTCGGAACCAATCCCTGTGGCCGCCCCAGGTGCTCTACATGCAAACACATTCAATCTACTACTACAGTAAAAAGTACAGCGTCGAATTACACGCACAAGGTAACTTCGGCTTTCACCTGCACATCAAGCAACGTAGTCTACTGTCTAGAATGCGCCGTTTGTAGCAAACAATACATAGTTGAGACTGGACAACAAATCAATACAAGACTCAATTGTAACCGCGCGGACACAAAACACAATTTACCCAAAGCAGTAGCCAGCCACTTTAATGAACATGGTCATATATTTGACAAAGCAAGGCTCTATATACTACAAACAAATTTCCGTTCCCCTCGCGAAAGGAAGTATACGGAATCATACCTCATACAGAAGTTTAATTGCCTACACCCGACTGGAATTAATTTGGCACGCGGCAACTTAGAATCTTTAAAAGCGGTAACCTAAATCTGAAACTCTCATACCATCAACCAAGACACAAAACACATTAGGCCACCAGCTAACTTTAATTCTTAACCTCACCTACTCTTCCATTTCGAAAAAAATTTTTCCTGCCCACTGCCTAATTTAATGTACTCTTTCAGGTTTTTACGCCTATACCAACTGTACGACCCCCTTCTTCCATGTACACTTGCCCCCGCCCGCTTCTGCGCGCGTCACCCTCCTGTTTGCTATTCCGGTTTCGGTCCCCCCTCCCCCTCTCCCTTCCCTTTCCCCCCCTTTTTCTTAAACCTATTTTTTTTTTAAACCTCCTCATCAACACATTCCGAAGTCAATATGCCTTTTTCGGTGCCTCAACCCAGAGTATCGCCATTTCTGGATGCCGCCGTAACGACACCTACGTTGAGTGACTGGGGCAGTGCCCCTTGAAAGACCATGCCGCTGCCTTTCAGTCACCCCATACATTGCACCGCAGACTCCTCGTCGCCAACTTAACTATTTCAAAATTACTCGACGTATTACTGCTATGCTACTCAAGTCACTTTCAACTCATGTTTTTTTTTGTGTGTGTGTGTCTTTTTTTTGTCTTTTGTGTAACTCGCGCACTGACCGCTTGAACGGCCGTTCTAATGCCTCAAAAACATGCCGCCAATGACTCCCCCGGAATACCTCCTAACCTTTCGCATCCCCAACACGCTCCCAAGCCCCCGTATTTATTAAAAATTTCATTTTTTTCTTTCTTTTTCTTTCACTCTCATCCCCCCTTCTTTTTTGTCTGTATTGGTGCCGCCCTGGCTCCCCCCCCCTTTTCTTTTTTTTCCTTTTTTTCTGCTTCTATTTCTTTTCTTTTATCCCCGCGTGCCCACTGTCACGCTCTTGTCCCCTCGTCTTGGGAATGAAGCTCACAGACGTCGGACGACAGCGCTTGTTTCCTCTGGTAATCTCTCTCTTTAAAACCAGCCGCCAGCGACAACACCCACACGTGTAGTCACTGCACTAACCCTTTAAAACTAACACGCCGAGGATGACGAGGCCGCCTTTGACGAAGATAGGTCTTCCTATCGAAACGTTGGCCAGCCTTTCTGAGGCACCTTATCCCTGTTTACCAACTTTATACCACACTTAAGGGATAAGAAAAGAGCAGATTGGGTGAGGGAACAAACGCGAGTTAATGACATCTTAGTTGAAATCAAGAAAAAGAAATGGGCATGGGCAGGATATGTAATGCACAGGGAAGATAACCGATGCTCATTAAGGGTTACAGACTGCATTCCAAGGGAAGGGAAGCGTAGCAGGGTACGGCAGAAAGTTAGGTGGGTGGATGAGAATAAGAAGTTTGCAGGGACGACATGGCCACAATTAGTACATGACCGGGGTTGTTGCAGAAGTATGGGAGAGGCCTTCGCCCTGCAGAGGGCGTAACCAGGCTAATGATGATGGTGACGATGATGATGATCTGA
The DNA here is from genome assembly GCF_023375885.2 of Dermacentor andersoni. Lineage (NCBI taxonomy): Eukaryota > Metazoa > Arthropoda > Arachnida > Ixodida > Ixodidae > Dermacentor > Dermacentor andersoni. The sequence continues at coordinate 219,390,987 of NC_092817.1, forward strand.
TAGAGTATACCTACCCGTCCAACCGAAACGGATCACCGACTCTTCACATTGCCTCCTTTCATGGCCAAGAACGCACTTCCTGTGCGGCAACTAGGCTGTACTATCAGTGAGGTCGCCCCGTCCCAATTGCTCCGTAAGCCGGAATAGTTTATCGGCCAGTCGGGGCACACCACCATCTGGAACAACGTCATGCAAGTGCCATTCTGTCTGTAGGCCGTCCTTCAATGGGCCATCGCCCCTCTGCCCGAATGCTTCGCGCGTAGCGAGGTAGCCTGGATGCTTCATTGCCACCTGCCATCTCAAACAGAATACCTGCCAGTCCGTCCGGAAGCGGATCACAAAATCTTCCATCTGCCTCCGTTCCTGGCCACGAACACACTTCCTGCCTGGCAACCTTGCACTACTATCAGTGAGGCCGCCCTGTCCCAGCTGCTATTAAGCCGGAACTGTTTCTCGGCCAATCGGGGCACGCCACCACCCGGAACAACCTCATGCAACTGCCATTCTTTCTGGAGGGCTCGCTTCTGTGGGCCATCGTCCCTCTGCCCAACTGACTCGCCCGTAGCGAGGCAGCCTGCATGCTTCATTGCCACCTGCCATCTCAAACGGAGTACGTGCCTGACCAACCCGAAGCGGAGCACCGACTCTTCACTTCGCTTCCGTTCCTGGTTACCAAGGCACTTCCCGTCTGGCAACCTGGCTGCACTATCATTGCGGCCGACGATCCCAGCTGCTATTTAAATCGGAACTGTTTCTCGGCCAATCGGGGCACGCCACGGCCACTCTTTGTGCAGGCCGCGTTCAGTGGGTTATCGCCCCTCTACCCAACTGCTTCGCGTATAGCGAGGTAGCCTGGATGCTTCATTGCCACCTGCCATCTCAAACGGAATTACTGCCACTCCAACCCGAAGCAGATCACCGACTCTTCCCTCTGCCTCCATTCCTGGCCACCAACGCACTTCCCGTCTGGCAACCTCGCTGTAATAGCAGTGAGGCCGCCCCGTCCATGCTGCTACTCAAGCCGGAACTGTTTCTCAGTCTGACGGGACCTGGCATCGACCTGAACACCGTCAGGCAAGAGCCATCTTTATCTTCAGGGCGACCTTCAGTGGGTCATCGCCCCGATGACCAAATGCTTCGCGCGTAGCGAAGTAGCCTGGATGCTTCACTGCTGCCTGCCCTCTCAAACGGAGTAAAGGCCCTTCAAACCCGAAGCGGATCACCGACTCGTCACTTTGCGTCCATTCCTAGCCACAAACGCACTTCCCGCCACGCAGCCTGGCTGTACTATCAGTGCGGCCGCCCTGTACCTGTTGCTACTTAAGCCGGAACTCTTTCTCAGCCTGTCTTGGCACGCTACCGTCCTGAACAACGTAACTCACCTGCCATTCTTTCGGCAGGGTGCCCTTCAGTGGGTCATCGTCCCTATGCCCAACTGCTTCGAGCGTAGCGAGGAAGCCTGGATGCTTTATTGCCACCTTTCATCTCAAATGGAGTACCTGCCCGTCCAACCCGAAGCGAATCAACAACTCCTCACACTGCCTCCGTTCTTCGACACGAACGCACTTCCCGTCTGGCAACCTGGCTGCACTATCAGTGTGGCCGACATTCCCAGCTGCTACTTAAGCCGGAACTGTTTCTCGGCCAATCCGGGCACGCAACTGTGCCGAACAACGTCACGCAACTGCCATTGTTTCTGCAAGCCGCATTTCAATGGGTTATCGCCCCCCTGCCCAACTGCTTCGGGTATAGCGAGCTAGCCTGAATGCTTCAATGACACCTGCCATCTCAAACGGAATACCTGTCAGTCAAACCGGAAGCGGATCACCGACTCTTCCCTCTCCCTCGGTTCCTGGCCACGAAGGCCCTTCCCCTCTGGCAACCTGCTTGTACTATCAGTGCGGCCGCCCCACAGCAACTGCTACTTAAGCCGAAAGTTTCTCGGCCAGTCGGGGCACGCCACCGTCCGGAACAACATCTTGCAACTGCCATTCTTACTGCAGGCAGCCCTTCAGTGGGTCATCGCCCCTCTTCCCAACTGCTTCGCGCGTAGTGAGGTAGCCTGGATGCTTCATTGTCACCTGCCCTCTTGAACGGTATACCTACCCGTCCAAACCGAAACGGATCACCGACTCATCAATTTGCGTCCATTCCTGGCCACCAACGCACTTCCCGTCAGGCAACGTGGCTGTACTTTCAGTGCGGCCGCCCCGTCGCAGCTGCTACTTAAGCCGGAACTGTTTCTCATCCTGTCGGGGCACACGATCATCCAGAACAACGTCACTCAGCTGCCATTCTTTCTGCAGGGCGCCCTTCAGTGGGTCATCGCCCCTATGCACGATTGCCTCGCGCGTAGCGATGTAGCCTGGATGCTTCTTTGCTACCTGCCATCTCAAACAGAGTACCGGCGCGTCCAACCAAGAAGCGGATCACCGACTCTTCACTTTCCCTCCATTCCTGGCCACGAAGGCACTTCCCGTCTGGCAAAGTTGCTGTACTATCAGTGCAGCCGCTCCGCCCCAGCTGCTACTTCAGCCGGAACTCTTTCTCGGCCAGTCGGGGCACGCTACCGTCCTGAACAACGTCATGCAACAGCCATTTTTTCTGCAGGTCGCCCTAGAGTAGGTTATCGCCCCTGTGTTCAACTGCTTCTTCCGTAGCGAGGTAGCTGGGGTGCTTCATTGCCACCTGCCATCTCAAACGGAATACCAGCCAGTCCAACCGGAAGCGGATCACCGACTCTTCCTTCGTCCTACGTGTCTGGCCACGAACGCACTTCGCGTCTAGCAACCTCTCTGTACTATTACTGAGGCCGCCCCGTCCCAGCTGATACTTAAGCTGGAACCGTTTCTCGGCCAATCGGGGCACGCCAAAATACGGAACAACGTTACGAAACTGCCATTCCTTCTGCAGGCCGCCCTCCAGTGGGTCATCGACCCTCTGTCCAACTGCTTAGCCCATAGCGAGATTCCTTGAAATATTCATTGGCACCTGCCATCTTGAACGGTAAACCTATCCGTCCAACCCGAAGCGGATCACCGAATATTCACTTTACGTCCGTTCCTGGCCACGAACGCCCTTCCCGTCAGGCAACCTGGCAGTATTATCGGAGCGGCCGCCCCATCGCAGGTGCTACTTAGGCCGGAACTGTTTTTCAGCCTGTCTGGGCGCCCAACCGTCCAGAACAAAGTCACGCAGCTGCAATTCTTTATGCAGGACGCCCTTCAGTGGATCATCGCCCCTATACCCAACTGCTTCGCACGTATCGTGGTAGCCTGGATGCTTAATTGCTACGTCCCATCTCGAACGGAATACCGGCCCTTCCAACCCGAAACGGATCACCGACTCTTCACTTTGCCTCCGTTCCTGGGCACGAACGCACTTCCCGTCTGGCAACGTGGCTGTACTATCAGTGCAGCCGCTCCGTCCCAGCTGCTACTTGAGCCGGAACTGTTTCTCGGCCAGTCGGGGCACGCCACCGTCCACAACAACGTCATGCAACTGCCATTCTTTCTGCAGGCCTCCCTTCACTGGGTGAGCGCCCCTCTGTCCAACTGATTTGCGCGTTGGGAGGTAGCCTGGATGCTTAATTGCCACCTGCCTTCTCAAACGGAATACCTGGCCGTCCAAACCGAAACGGATCACCGACTCTTCAATTGCCTCCGTTCCTGGCCACAAAGGCACTTCCGGTCTGGCAACCTGGCTGTACTATCAGTGCGGCTGCCCCGTCCCAGCTGCCACTTAAGCGGGAACAGTGTATCGGCCGGTCGGGGCACCCCACCATCCGCAACAACGTCATGCAACTGCAATTCTTTCTGCAGGCCGTCTTTCAGTGGGTCAGCGCCGCTCTGCCCAACTGCGACGGCCGCAGCGAGGTAGCCTGGATGCTTGATTGCTAACTGCCATCTCACACGGTGTACTGGCCAATCCAAACCGAAGCGGATCACCGACTCTTCTCATTGCCTCCGTTCCTTGCCAGGAACGCACTTCCCCTCTGGAAACCTGGCTGTACTATCAGTGAGGCCACCCCGTCCCAGCTGCTCCTTAAGCCGGAACTGTTTTTCCGCCAGTCGGGGCACACCATCGTCAGGAGCAACGTCATGCAACTGCCCTTCTTTCAGCATGCCACCTTCAGTAGGTCATCACCGTTCTGCCCAACTGCTTCGCCTGCAGCGAGGTAGTTTGGATGCTTTATTGCCACCTGCCATCTCAAACGCAGTACCTGACCGTACAACCCGAAGCGGATAACCGACTCTTCCCATTGCCTCCGTTCCTGGCCACGAACGCGCCTCCCGTATGGCAACTTGGCTGTTTTATCAGTGCGGCCGCCCCGTCCCAGCTGCTACTTAAGCCAGAACTGTTTCCCGGCCAGGCGGGGCACGCCACTGTCTGGGACACCGTCACGCAACTGCCATTCTTTCTGGAGGCCGCGGTTCAATTGGCCATCGCCCCTCTGCCCCACTGCTTCGCCCGTAGCGAGGTAGCCTGTATGCTTCATTGCCACCTGCCCTCTCAAACGGAACACCTGCCAGTCCAACCCGAAAGGGATGACCGACTCTTCCCTCTGCCTCCGTTTCTGGCCACGAAAGCACTTCCCGTATGGCAACCTGGCTGTACTATCAGTGCGGCCGCCTCGTGCCTGCTGCTACTTAAGAAGAAACTACTTCTCAGCCTGAAGGGGTGCACCATCGTCCTGAACAACGTCATGCAACGGCCATTTTTTCTGCAGGTCGCCCTTGAGTAGGTCATCGTCCCTCTGTTCAACTGCTTCTTCCGTAGCGAGGTAGCTTGGATGCTTCATTGCCACCTGCCATCTCAAACGGAATACTTGCCAGTCCAACCGGAAGCGGATCACCGACTCTTCCATCTTCCTACGTCTCTGGCCACGAACGCACTTCGCGTCTCGCAACCTCACTGTACTATTTGTGAGGCCGCCCCGTCCCAGCGGCTACTTAACCTGGAACCGTTTCTCGGCCAATCGGGGCACGCCACCATGCGGAACCACATCACGAAACTGTCATTCCTTCTGCAGGCCGCCCTTCAGTGGGTCATCGGCCCTCTGCCGAACTGCTTAGCCCATAGCGAGGTTGCTTCAAATATTCATTGCCACCTGCCATCTTGAACGGTAAACCTACCCGTCCAACCGCGAAACGGATCACCGAATATTCACTTTACGTCCGTTCCTAGCCTCGAACGCACTTCCCGTCTGGCAACCTGGCTGCACTATCATTGAGACCGCCGCGTCCCAGCTGCTACTTAAGCCGCACCTGTTTCTCGGCCAGTCGGGGCACGCCACCGTCCGGAACAACCTCACGCAGCTGCCAATCTTTCTGCAGGCCACCCTTCAGTGGGTCATCGCCCCTCTGCCCAACTGCTTCGCGCGTAGCGAGGTAGCCTAGATGCTTTATTGCCACCTGCCATCTCAAGCGGAGTACCTGCCCATCCAACACGAAGCGGAGCACCAACTCCTCACTCTGCCTCCGTTTCTGGACACGAACGCACTCTCCGTCTGGCAACCTGGTTGTACTATAGTGAGGCCGCCCCGTCCCCGCTGCTACTTAAGCCGGACCTGTTTTTCCCCCAGTCGGGGCACGCCACCGTGAGGAAAAACGTCACGCAACTGCCCTTCTTTCTGCAGGCAGCCTTCACTGCGCCATGGCCCCTCTGCCCAACTGCTTCGCCCACAGCGAGGTAGTTTGGATGCTTCATTGCCACCTGCCTTCTCAAACGGAGTACCGGACCGTGCAACCCGAAGCGCATCACCAACTCTTCCCATTGCCTCCGTTCCTGGCCACGAACGCGCTTCCCGTATGGAAACTTGGCTGTACTATCAGTGCCGCCGCTCCGTCCCAGCTGCTATTGAAGCCAGAACTGTTTCCCGGCCAGTCGGGCCACGCCCCATCTGGGACAACGTCACGCAACTGCCATTCTTTCTAGAGGCCGCGCTTCAATTGGCCATCGCCCTTCTGCCCAACTGCTTCGCCAGCAGCGAGTTAGTTTGGATGCTTCATTGCCACCTGCCATCTCAAACGGGGTACCTGCCCGTGCAACGCGAAACGGATCTTCGACTCTTCACTTTGCCTCCGTTCCTGGCCACGACCGCACTTGCCGTCTGGCAAACTGGCTCTACTATCAGTGAGGCCGCCCCGTCCCAACTGCTACTTAAACCGGAAAATTTTCTCTGCCAGTCTGGGCACGCCACTGTCCGGAACAATGCCATGCAACTGCCATTCTTTCTGCGGGCCGCCGTTTAGTGGTTTATCGCCTCTCTGCCAAACTGTTTCCCGCATAGCGAGGTAGCCTAAATGCTTCATTGCAATTTGCCCTCTCAAACGGAATACTTTCCAGGCCAACCCGAAATGAATCACCGACTATTCACTTTGCCTCCGTTCCGGGGCACGAACGTACTTCCCATCTGCAACCTGGCGGTACTATCAGTGCGGCCGCCCCGTCCCAGCTGCTACTTAAGCTGGAACCGTTTCTCGGCCAGTCGGGGCAGGCCTCCGTCCGGAACAACATCATGCTACTGCCATTCTTTCTGCAGGCCGCCTTTCAGTAGGTCATCACCCCTCTGCCCAACTGCTTCATGCGTAGTGAGGTAGCATGGATGCTTCATTGCCACCTGCTCTCTCAAACGGAATACCTGCCAGTCCAACCGGAAGCGGATCCGCGACTCTTCCCTATGCCTCCGTTATTTGCCACGAACGCACTTCCCGTCTGCCAACCTCGCTGTACTATCAGCGAGGCCGCCCCGTCCCTGCTGCTACTTAAGCCGGAACTGTTTCTCGGCCAGTCGGGGCACGCCACCGTCAGGAATAACGTCATGCAACTGCCATTCTTTCTGCAGGCCGCCTTCTGTGGGTCATCGCCCCTCTGCCCAACTGCTTCGGCCGCAGCGAGGTATGCTTGTTGCTTCGTTGCCACCTGCTGTCTCAAAAGGAATACCTGCCCGTCCAACTCGAAACGGATCACCGACTCTTCACTTTGCCTCCGTTCCTGGCCACGAACGCACTTGCCGTCTGGCAAACTGGCTCTAGTATCAGTGAGGCCGCCCCGTCCCAGATGCTACATAAGCCGGAAAATTTTCTCGGCCAGTCGGGGCACGCCACCGTCAGGAATAACGTCATGCAACTGCCATTCTTTCTGCAGGCCGCCTTCTGTGGGCCATCGCCCCTCTGCCCAACTGCTTCGGCCGTAGCGAGGTATGCTTGTTGCTTCGCTGCCACCTGCTGTCTCAAAAGGAATACCTGCCCGTCCAACTCGAAACGGATCACCGACTCTTCACTTTGCCTCCGTTCCTGACCAGGAACGCACTTGCCGTCTGGCAAACTGGCACTACTATCAGTGAGGCCGCCACGTCCCAGCTGCTACATAAGCAGGAAAATTTTCTCGGCCAGTCGGGGCACGCCACTGTCCGGAACAATGCCACTTAAGGTGGAACCGTTTAGCGGCCAGTCGGGGCACGCCTCCGTCCGGAACAACATCATGCAACTGCCATTCTTTCTGCAGGCCGCCTTTCAGTGGGTCATCACCCCTCTGCCCAACTGCTTCATGCGTAGTGAGGTATCATGGATGCTTCATTGCCACCTGCTCTCTCAAACGGAATACCTGCCAGTCCAACCGGAAGCGGATCCGCGACTTTTCCCTATGCCTCCGTTATTTGCCACGAACGCACTTCCCGTCTGCCAACCTCGCTGTACTATCAGTGAGGCCGCCCCGTCCCTGCTGCTACTTAAGCCGGAACTGTTTCTCGGCCAGTCGGGGCACGTCACCGTCAGGAATAACGTCATGCAACTGCCATTCTTTCTGCAGGCCGCCTTCTGTGGGCCATCGCCCCTCTGCCCAACTGCTTCGGCCCTAGCGAGGTATGCTTGTTGCTTCGTTGCCACCTGCTGTCTCAAAAGGAATAACTGCCCGTCCAACTCGAAACGGATCACCGACTCTTCACTTTGCCTCCGTTCCTGGCCACGAACGCACTTCATCATCATCATCATCATCATCATCATCATCATCATCAGCCTGCTTATGCCTACTGCAGGGCAAAGGCCTCTCCCATACTTCTCCAACTACACTTGTCATGTACTAATTGTGGCCATGTTGTCCCTGCAAACTTCTTAATCTCATCCGCCCACCTAACTTTCTGCCGCCCTCCACTATGCTTTCCTTCAATTGGAATCCATTCCGTAACTCTTAATGACCATCGGTTATCTTCCCTCCGCATTACGTGTCCTGCCCATGCCCATTTCTTTTTCTTGATTTCAACTAAGATATCATTAACTCGCGTTTGTTCCCTCACCCAATCTGCTCTTTTCTTACCCCTTAACGTTACACCTATCATTCTTCTTTCCATAGCTCGTTGCGTCGTCCTCAATTTAAGTCGAACCCTTTTCGTAAGCCTCCAGGTTTCTGCCCCGTACGTGAGTACTGGTAAGACACAGCTGTTATAAACTTTTCTCTTGAGGGATAATGGCAACCTGCTGTTCATGATCTGAGAATGCCTGCCAAACGCACCCCAGCCCATTTTTATTCTTCTGATTATTTCAGTCTCATGATCCCGATCCGCAGTCACTACCTGTCCTAAGTAGATGTATTCTCTTACCACTTCCAGTTCCTCACTACCTATTGTAAACTACTGTTCCCTTCCGAGACTGTTAAACATTACTTTAGTTTTCTGCAGATTAATTTTTACACCCACCTTTCGGCTTTGCCTCTCCAGGTCAGTGAGCATGCATTGCAGTTGGTCCCCTGAGTTACTAAGCAAGGCAATATCATCAGCGAATCGCAAGTTACTAAGGTATTCTCCATTAACTCTTATCCCCAATTCTTCCCAATCCAGGTCTCTGAATACCTCCTGTAAACACGCTGTGAATGGCATCGGAGAGATCGTATCTCCCTGCCTGACGCCTTTCTTTATTGGGATTTTGTTGCTTTCTTTATGAAGGATTACGGTGGCTGTAGAGCCGCTATAGATATTTCAGTATTTTTACATACGGCTCGTCTACACCCTGATTCCGCAATGCCTCCATGACTGCTAAGGTTTCGACTGAATCAAACGCTTTCTCGTAATCAATGAAAGCTATATAGAAAGGTTGGTTATACTCCGCACATTTTTCTATCACCTGATTGATAGTGTGAATATGGTCTATTGTTGAGTAGCCTTTACAAGATCCTGCCTGGTCCTTTGGTTGACGGAAGTCTAAGGTGTTCCTGGTTCTATTTGCAATTACCTTAGTAAATACTTTGTAGGCAACGGACAGTAAACTGATCGGTCTATAATTTTTCAAGTCTTTGGCGTCCCCTTTCTTATGGATTAGGATTATGTTAGCGTTTTTCCAAGATTCCGGTACGCTCGAAGTCATGAGGCATTGCTTATACAGGGTGGCCAGTTTCTCTAGAACAATCTGCCCACCATCCTTTAACAAATCTGCTGTTACCTGATCCTCCCCAGCTGCTTTCCCCCTTTGCATAGCTCCCAAGGCTTTCTTTACTTCTTCCGGTGTTACCGAACGCACTTGCCGTCTGGCAAACTGGCTCTACTATCAGTGAGGCCGCCCCGTCCCAGCTGCTACTTAAGCCGGAAAATTTTCTCGGCCAGTCGGGGCACGCCACTGTCCGGAACAATGCCATGCAACTGCCATTCTTTCTGCGGGCCGCCGTACAGTGGGTTATCGCCCCTCTGCCCAACTGCTTCCCGCATAGCGAGGTAGCCTAAATGCTTCATTGCCATCTGCCCTCTCAAGTGGAATACCTGCCCGTCCAACTCGAAACGGATCACCGACTCTTCACTTTGCCTCCGTTCCTGGCCACGAACGCACTGGCCGTCTGGCAAACTGGCTCTACTATCAGTGAGGCCGCCCCGTCCCAGCTGCTACTTAAGCCGGAAAATTTCCTCGGCCAGTCGGGGCACGCCACTGTCCGGAACAATGCCATGCAACTGCCATTCTTTCTGCGGGCCGCCGTACAGTGGGTTATCGCCCCTCTGCCCAACTGCTTCCCGCATAGCGAGGTAGCCTAAATGCTTCATTGCCATCTGCCCTCTCAAGTGGAATACTTGCCAGTCCAACCCGAAACGAATCGCCGACTATTCACTTTGCCTCCGTTCCTGGGGACGAACGTACTTCCCGTCTGGCAACCTGGCGGTACTATCAGTGCGGCCGCCCCGTACCAGCTGCTACTTAAGCTGGAACTGTTTCTCGGCCAGTCGGGGCACGCCACCGTCCGGAACAACATCATCAACTGCCATTCTTTCTGCAGGCCGGCTTTTAGTGGGTCATCGCCCCTCTGCCCAACTGCTTCATGCGTAGTGAGGTAGCCTGGATGCTTCATTGCCACCTGCCATCTCAAACGGAATAGCTGCCCCTCCATCCCGAACCGGATCGACGACTCTTCATTTTGCCGCCGTTCCTTTCCACGAGCGCACTTCTCGTCTGGCAACATGGCTGTAATATCCAGGCAGCCGCCCCGTCCCACCTGCTACTTAAGCTGGAACTGTTCTCGGCCAGTCGGGGCACGCCACTGTCCGGAACAATGCCATGCAACTGCCATTCTTTCTGCGGGCCGCCGTACAGTGGGTTATCGCCCCTCTGCCCAACTGCTTCCCGCATAGCGAGGTAGCCTAAATGCTTCATTGCCATCTGCCCTCTCAAGTGGAATACTTGCCAGTCCAACCCGAAACGAATCGCCGACTATTCACTTTGCCTCCGTTCCTGGGGACGAACGTACTTCCCGTCTGGCAACCTGGCGGTACTATCAGTGCGGCCGCCCCGTACCAGCTGCTACTTAAGCTGGAACTGTTTCTCGGCCAGTCGGGGCACGCCACCGTCCGGAACAACATCATCAACTGCCATTCTTTCTGCAGGCCGGCTTTTAGTGGGTCATCGCCCCTCTGCCCAACTGCTTCATGCGTAGTGAGGTAGCCTGGATGCTTCATTGCCACCTGCCATCTCAAACGGAATACCTGCCCCTCCATCCCGAACCGGATCGACGACTCTTCATTTTGCCGCCGTTCCTTTCCACGAGCGCACTTCTCGTCTGGCAACATGGCTGTAATATCCAGGCAGCCGCCCCGTCCCACCTGCTACTTAAGCTGGAACTGTTCTCGGCCAGTCGGGGCACGCCACCGTACGGAACAAGGTCCTGCAATTGCCATTCTTTATGCAGGTTAGTTACCTCGCAAACGCAAGCTGCTTCCGTTCAAATGACCATATTGAAATTACGGTGTCATGCCCGCCTGAGTTGTTTGACAGTTGTAATCATTTATGCAAGTTGTTATGCTGCTGTTACGTTACTTTTCACAATGTATCTTTTTTGCTCATACTGACTGGCGATGTGGCGAACCCCGGTCCTGTCAGAGGCACTGTTTCTTCACTTGAATCTATTTCCAAAACACGATCTCGTTTAGAAGCTTCTCAAAGCACCGTGGTAAATGAACTTGCAGTAATCCGTACTTCCCAAACTAGCATTGAAGCTACGATCAGTGCCCTTTCTGCTCGTGTGGATATGTTAGATAAGGAGTAGATGAAGTTCAATGAACGCACTCACAACCTTCTTAAGGCACAATTGACTACGTCGCTAATCTGCGTTGCGAATTAAAAGCGCTGGCGGAAAATGGGACTCCGCGGAAAACCTACAGCCGCGTTCTAACCTGCTGTTCTTCGGAATTCCCGATGATAACAACGAAAGCTGGGCAAATGAGAAATGCACGTAACTCATTCTTATCAGAGAAGCTTAAAATTTCCATTGCAGCGGCTGATTTAGAGCGTGCACACAGACTAGGCCGCTTCCAGAAAAGCAAAAGTCGTCCCATCATCGTCGAATTCGCACGTTTTAAAGATAAAACCGCCATCCTTCTAGCAGCATCCAAACTTAAAGGCTCCTCTTTTGCGGTTCGCGAGGAGTTATCTATGCGCATGCGCACAACGCATAAAAAGTTATATTCGCTTGGTATACAAACGGGCTCCCAATTTAAAATTTGTTTTGACAGGCTTATCATAGAAAACAAGCAGCTTGTCTTTGACACCGTGTCTGACTCAGTCAAGGAACTAACAAAGTAGCCATCCACTCGAATTGAACAGCTTCCATTTTCCCACTCTACCCTGCCCAGTTATGCACCTTCACCTTCACCAAAGCTCGAAGTTTCATGCCAAAAAAAGAAACACTGCAAACGATCATCACTAACGATGACATTGACATTGTTGTTATCACATAGTCATGGCTAAACTCTGATCTCGAAGACCCTGAGCTTCTGAAAAACCCATCGCATACTATTTAGAGGCACGATAGGACCGGTCGTCGGGGGGGGGGGGGGGGGTCTTGGTATTTGTCAAACAATGGCTGGCCTCTTCCCGCCTATCTACTGAAGGTCACCACGAGATCCTTTGCCTCAAGATAGTACTGCCGACAAGCACGACCATACTAATTTCTTGTTACCGTCCCCCTGATTGTGACATTACATTTGCACACGAACCTAATTCCATCATGTCCAATATAATCTCCCGTTTTCCTCGCGCTAATCTCGTGCTATGCGGCGACTTCAACTTTCCGGATATCGACTGGGAAAACTTCATTGCTTCAACTCGCACGTCCGATGATTTCCTAGAAGCAGTTCTTACGTACAACCTTAGCCAAGTAGTTACCAGACCTACTGGCAGTACTAACACTCTTGATTTAGTAATTGCTACCAATAATGAACTAATCGATTCATTACATCATGCTAAAGGTGTTAGAGACCACAACATTTAGCATAGCGATCGAACTTCCTACCCGCCAGCCGTCTACTAAATACATTCGAGATTACAGTAAAGCAAACTTTGCAGAAATTAACAATCAGCTAGAATCGTTCTGCAAAGACTTCCATCAATCAGCCTCTTCCAGAACGGTTGAGCAAAGTTGGTTGCTCTATAAACATAAACTTTTGTCTGTTCTTGATGCTCGTGTTTCTCTTGTACGTATTCGCGGGGATGCCGGCAGACCCTGGTATTCGAACAACCTTTAAAACTATCTAGGAAAAAAAAGCGCATTTTCCGCGAACTCAAACGATGCAACAATCCGCAAAAATGGGAAAATGCTTCACGGTATTGCGGCAATACACAACATTGCTGAGACAATCTAAACACAAATATTTCCACCAGGACCTGCTGAGCATTCTGCGTGACAACCCTTGCAAATTCTGGAACTCATTATTACCTAAACGTACTTCATGTTATAGTATCGCATTAATCAACTCAGATGGGTCTCCTGTTTCAGTGAATCAGCTTCCCGATGTCATTAACTCTTATTTTTGTTCTGTTCTCACTAATGAACCTCGTACTGATATTCCAACGTTTCCATCTACTCACTATGCTGAAGTGCCAGCTTTTACTATAACTACTCACGGAATATACAATTTAATCCATAACCTTAAGCTTTCCAGTGCGCCAGGTCCAGACGGCGTAACGGCCAAAGCTTTAAAGGGCACCAAATCGCAATCCACGCGCTTCTTGAAATTGATTTTCACTCAATCCATTGCCTCTTCCAGCATTCCAAACGATTTGAAAATTAGCAGTATTGTACCTATGCACCAATCCGGCACTCGTTCCAGTCCATGTAATTACCACCCTATTTCCCTAACTTGCATACCTTGTAAAATTCTAGAGCATATATTGTACTCCAGTATTGCATCTCATTTAGATAAGCACTTTTTTTTTCTTTCCCAATCAGCATGGATTTAGACGAGGCCACTCATGTGAAACACAGCTGTTCGTATTCACCACAGACCTTCACCTCCACCTTGACTCCGGTTTTCAAACCGATGTTAGCTATCTTGACTTTTCAAAGGCGTTTGGTCATGTCGTCCATCTACGTCTTACCGCGAATCTTGCTTGTCTTAATCTCGACCCACTTGTATTGTCCTGGATTGAATGTTTTCTCACAAACTGCTCAGAACGCACTGTCATCGATAACCTCAAGTCGTCAAGTAGTTCAGTCTTGTCAGGTGTACCACAGGCTCTGTGGTAAATGACCTCCCTAACAGCATTCTTTCATCAATTTGGTTATTTGCTGATGACGGCGTCCTGTATCGGCACATATCCTCCCATAATGACAAACTAATACTCCAGGACGCCCTAAGCAAAATAGCAAATTAGTGCTTTCTTTGGCTCATCTCCCTCAACGTTTTCAAGTGCAAGTACATGTGTTTAACTCGCAAAGGGGAAATAATTAACCACCAGTACTCTGTAATTTCCACAACCCTCACTCATGTTGACTCTTACCGTTATATAGGCGTTACTATCACTAATCAGCTTACGTGGTCTGCACACACAACTCAACTTATAAACGACTGTCTTAAACCACTTGGCCTACTCAAAAGATCGATTTTTCTGTCCCCTGTTCCCGTACGCAAGCTCGCGTATGAAACGTTCATTCGGACCAAACTTGAATATGCGTCAGCAATTTCGAACCCTCACCAGTCTTATTACCTCGCTCGAAGCAGTGCAGAATCGCACAGCACGTTTTATCGCTTGAAACTACGACTGGCATACAAGTATAGGCGGCATCAAATCATCGCTGAGCATCCCTAGCCTAACACTTTGTAGGAAAATTTTACGCAAGCTCGCGTATGAAACGTTCATTCGGACTAAACTTGAATATGCGTCAGCAATTTCGAACCCTCACCAGTCTTATTACCTCGCTCGAAGCAGTGCAGAATCGCACAGCACGTTTTATCGCTTGAAACTACGACTGGCATACAAGTATAAGCGGCATCAAATCATCGCTGAGCCTCCCTAGCCTAACACTTTGTAGGAAAATTTCTCAACTTTCTCTTTTCCACAAACTCTATTATATTTTCCCACATCTCAGGAACACTCGTCTACTTCCGCCCAACCGCTCTTCTAAGCGTCTCTTTAACAACCTGAGTCTACAACGCCTTTATGGTTCCTCTAATGCCTTCAACTCTTTCTTACCTAGTGCTATTGAATTGTGGAACGCGCTACCCAACAGTATAGTAAATGAAAGTGACCCAGATAAATTTAGACACATATTTCCATGTTTTTTAAACCATTATCCTACCACTACAACGCTGTTACTCTAACTTCTAACTTTTTTTTACTGCTCTGTTATATTGCCGGTTGTGTTGCCATTTCTACTGCCGGTTCGAACCTTACTTTGTTTTTGTTTTTAATTTTTTTTCTCCATCGTCTACTAGCATGCATACTAAGTTTTGTTTACCATTGTACAAATGAGGTAACCATTGTATAATAATGACCATAGTGTTTCTCGATGCTTTTACCCCCACTTATGTAATACCCTGAAAGGGGTCTTTAAGGGACAATAAATGATGATAAATGATGATGATGTAGAATCTGTTAAAGGCCCGGTATTAAGGTAGATACAACATTCGGCATACATCACTGCTGCAAGATTTATAAAATTTCTGGTCCAAGAGGAATATTCCAAGTTATATGTAGTTAATAACGCCGATTTTCAGCATCTTGGATTTTAGTTCCTCATGAAATGGTGTTTAACAGGAAAACTTGAAGCTTAATTTAAGAAAATGCCTTGCCGAATACCAATGCCTAATATTTATTCCCCCAGGTCTGGTTTGGCTGGTTCCCCTAAATTATTTAATTGCAATGAACCGGATACTATGAAGCATTTATTTGTAGAATGTTGTAGGTCCAACGTGCAAGAAAACGCCCCCTTAGCCAACTTGGATTCGTCTTTACCCTTCCTGTGATGGGGTTTTGGCTCTGCGATACCGCGATAGGAACATACGTGACGACATATTTAATTCTAGAAGTAAACGAAATAAGCTGTCACATTACATTTATTGTATTTTTTCCTCAACATGAAAACAAGACAATTAACTTGGAATTTTAAAGTAACATTGCCTGAAAATTGATATTAAGGATTAGCATTAGTAGGTCATTCTCAATTCACAAAGTGTTATTTAAGTTTTCTTCCTTTTTGCCTACTGCCGCCCAATTAATTGCCAATCCCCCGTAGTGGGCTAAGCCATACCAAATGGCTCCCAACCAAAACAAGCTGGATGGCTGTGGAACGAGAGAAGCATTTAGCCATAGATAAAATATGACTTCCTGGAAGTGAAGTATATGTACCCTCGAATGAAAGTTGTAGACTTTGCTACCTACCTGCGACAACACAACATTTTGCTATTCTCTGTTGTGACGCGTTTTAGTTTTCGGACATTTTACAAAGAACTATCAAAAAAACCTTGCTCACATTTTACGGCATCCGGTCCCTTCTTTAAAAAAGTATATCGCTTATGCACCATAGAATTTCTTTATGTGATTAGGACATGTCATAATAGAGCTGCCGCATGATTGACAGGCATGCCGAGCCACCTCGCTCGACAAGGTATGTCCTTCGAGAAGAGGCTACTCAAATGCGTGTCGTGGTTGGAGCCTTAGATCCCGTTTCTGAGTGAATTTCGCACCTTGGCGCTTGCACTTGATTGCCCGATTTTTGAGCTTTCATTCGAGAGAATGTGTGCGTTTTGTGTGCCTAAATGTAACGCAAATACGTCCGCATGATATAATTCTATTTCCACCCAATAAAGTAAAACAATCCGTTGTGGCCTAGTGGTGTGAACCCCCAGCTCTGTGCTCTACGGCAGAGCTTCGATTCCCACATTAGCCACGGATAATTTTTCTTCAAGCGAGGAGAGACAGGAGCCTACCGCAGAGTGCTACGATGGAGGCAAAGAATGCTTCGCTATAATAAAACGCATTCATCCATGCTTCACCTCTTGCAATCGTTGTCCTCGAAAGTTCTTTTTAGCCTCGGACAACACACATCTTTAAGATTGCCTGCTTTGGCGTCAGCACAAATGGTGAAGCATGTGCTCATGGTAGTCGAGAGAAGCTGTCTTCGTCAGCGTGCGTTCGCTGCAGTCCATACATCAAGTTATTTTTAAATTTTTAGCTGGCAACACCAAGAACAGTCAGAGCTTGTTCCCAGGCATGGCGTACCATAAAAGTAGGGATTGATCCACAAGAAAGCCGAGCCTACGGTAGCCGGGAATGTTGCTGCGTTTTACAGTTAGATTTATTTTCATAATTACTTTGTTTAGCGCAACACAACGGACACAAGAAAGACGACAGCATGTCGACAGGACAGGTCGTCTTTCTTTTGTCCGTTGTTTTGTGCTAAATAAGGTAATTATGGATTTGCCGCAACTTGCCTGCCAACCCACAGTGCAGGCTTATTTTCATTCAGCCGAATCAAAACAGAATTAATTATCAAACTGCCAAACCTCTAATATTGGTTGAAATTAGCGTTATCTGTCCTTCTCGGACCAATTTGCGACTACCGTTTTATAATTATAATTGACGAGCGGATGCGAAATTAAGATAGGGCAGTCCAATAGTGCACAATGAAGGTGATGCAGACACTGAGCATGGTTAAAGTTACTCGCAGCACATGAAGCATCTGTGACAGTCCATGCAAGCGCTGTCCGCTATGAACGGCAGTAAGTGTGTAATAACTGACGATTGGCTAACTAGCTACATGCTGTTTGACTTTTTCCTTAATTGGATTAAGGCACTTGTTATTATTGAGGAATTGACTATGTTCAATGGTGGATACATTAATGACGTGGCAATAATACGCGCTGGTATTTATCTTCCACATTATTCAGGTACTAGCCGCGTTGTATAAGTTATCTAAATTATATGAACATCATGTACTTCGCCCCTCTGTAATGCTTACAAGAGTGAGTGCATTATTAATGAAATAAAGGGAAAGTAAAAATAGCACCGACAGCATTAGGGATGCACACAGGACCGACATTATGGATGAAAACGTGGCCTAATGAACATTAGGCATAAGGTCAGTTCCCAGCGGGGTCTCTGAATAAACGGAGAAGAACGCACGAGTTGGTTCCAGTAAATGACTGCGAGAGAAAGTGGGCCTGGGGACGGAACGCTCAGATAGCTAATGAAATGTCACGTGTGTTGCTGCGTTTCGTGCCGCGTCGGACACAAGATGACTGGCCGTAATTAAGCCTTTCGGGAGTAGCGCACCTTAAAGGGACACTAAAGCGAAGCAATAAATCAGTTTAGACTAATGAAGCATTGTTTGAAAACCCTGCAGGCAGTCATTTCAAAATAATAGTTTGATTATTAGATGAGAAAATGAAGGTCGAAGTATCAGTATTTGAATTTCGCGCCCAAACCCCAGCGCCGGTACGTCAGCGTGACATCAGGGATACCAAAGTATGTTTTCGCATTTGGGCCGTGTTGGTTGAGTAAAGGTTCCTGAAACTTGCAATGTTTAATATTTGGTTCCTTTAGAGCACAATGTAGTCAATCTGTACCGCTATATAAAATTAGTAGGCGCTAGAAGACGCCATCAAAATCCAAGACGTCAAAGCCACCAGGTGCGGGTACTCAAGCAGGCGTCGCCACCCGTATTTCATTCTTGTACTTTTTCTGGCTTACCAAACATCTTATCGTTGTAAGAGTGGTGCTTCCGTGTTGTAGAAAGGTAATTTACTGATGCAGAAGAAATCAGTTTTCGCTTTAGTGTCCCTTCAAGATAACAAAAAAGCGACTTTCCAAACTAACCCAAGAAGTTCTTCTAGAGTATATTAGTGAAGCCTGTGTCAAAATTTCACTGCCGTGAAACAGTGCTGCATGCATCATGATGGATTCAGCATGATGGTATAAGCACGATTCTTTGAAAGGGATATGAGAGACTTAGGGTTGAGCGTTTTTTGCGTTACTTTTCGTTGATTGCACGTCGATTTTTATTCTAACGATAAAGGGCGCGAATGGGACAATCAGTACAATGACACGAACGCTTTCTCAAAACAGCGTTTCATTAGAAGACACTCATATTATGTACAGTCCTCATGGACAGCCGAAGAAATAAAAACAGAACCAAAAGTTTTTAACCAATTCTCCTCCCTCATGGTAGAAGATATACTGATTATTGTGCCTGTTGAGTTTTCTTACTGTTCCTTTACGCCAGCAGCGCGATTTGATATACGATTGGTGGGCTGACGTTTAAGACCTTAACCTGTTAAGTGATCAATTTGTAGATGTCCCTGTCAGACATTTCCTTTCTTTTTTTAAGACAAGTTTCATCCGTCAGTAAAGCTGACTGCCTCGGTGTCAGCGCAAAGGCGGATCTCCTCACATAAGAAAAAAGGTGGAAATAAAGTATCCAAGTTACACCTTTTGAAGAACAACTGACCTGCCACAACAATTCCTACTTTTCGGGCGCAACTGCCACGGTTTGAACTGTTACTCCTCATGCGTGTCAAGTGTTAGTCCTTCACGGACTAACAGCTGCTCTTTTCCGATACTCCTCAAGGGAGCAAAGGTCATTCTTTCCGTTGCCTTCAAGCAAACAATGAACGACATTAGCCATTAAAGCGGTAAACGAATGCTCCAAACTATGCTTCAAACTCAGGTCTTCATGTTCATTATTTTGATACTCTTACCACTACATCAAGCCAACTCTTTTTTTTAAGTCTTTCTCTTTCGTGGTATTGTCGCGTAGTAGTGACGGTGAATAATACAGCGGCAAATTTGTGAATGACGAGACTAATGTTTATTGGGTGAGCTGGTGCCCACAAGAGCAACTTTTTTTTTCCTCCACTTTTTTCTGTATACAGATGTATGCCTACATGTATAGATGCAAATATGTATAGATGCTGGGTTGGTGTAGATGCGCATGCGAATATATGTATGCAGATGTCATAAATGTTCTGCTGTGAATATCATATCTGTATAATATGAAATTGTTTTTGCACATATGTAACTGATTTTCTTTGTGAATATTCTGCAACTGTTTGTCAAAGACAGGGGACAGGAACCTCGTCAAGCTGCGATTGTGCAGCTTTTTGTTCCTGCCCTTGCATTTTCTTTTTCTGTGCAAAGGAAAATGCGAAATAAAGTTTGAAAGTTTGAACGCGAAGCGACAGTGGCGAACACGGTCGGTATTCATCGAAATCTGATCTTAGAGGAAAGAGCGTCCGCTTTTATACATAAGTCATCGATGATTTCAGAATAATCGCTGGCACACATGTATTTTCCAGAAACTTCTCCCCAACTTGCGTCGCCCATACAATTATTCAGATTAGACAAGCTTCAGCGACAACAGACAGCGTATAGAACCATCCAGCGAAAACCTTCCAGAAACTTCCGATACGCCTAGGCGTGTCCTACGCTCAGCGATTAAATTTGTTAGACGACAAAACGCGGTCACCCTATAAACAAGCACAGGTGTCAGTATTGATTATAGTAGCATGCAAGCCGATAAAACATGCGCCTGTTGTGTGTAGTCATAGAATGTCGGGCACATTGACCGTTACACACAGAAGAGGCGCTCTTCCTACTTTAGGTGGGAATGCTTGTTCCACTTTAAGACGGCGGTAAAGATAAGCACCTCAGCATATTATTGTACCAGCCCATTTGAATATCACATTCGTGACAAATATACTTTGGAGCACCGACATGGGAAAAATGCACCCTTGTAGGTACAATTCACTCGGCGTTACGGTCTATCCCTCTCGCTTGCGACAAGCTGTGCATTCCATGAGAAAATAGCACTTCACAGGGTGCATTTTTAACTGAGGTTGACAGCAGGCATCGCACAGATGATTTAGCGTTCTGCGTGTATAAGCAGAGTGTTGAAAAGGTCGTATCTGCAATAGAGAAATTTGGCACCATATCACGAGCACGGATAAACTCCTGAAATGTTTAGGCTTACGGTTCGGCTCCTGGTGTTACAAGCCAGAACAGTTTCCAAGCAATAGGTAGACTGATAAGCGGCCAAAGTATATCGGCGTGTCGCTAGACATATATAAATTAAGTGTGCACTATGAGAAATAACGGGTTTCGGCCCCTGAAAAAGTTGCGCTCATACATTCGTTCCACGGAGACTATTTTTGGAAGAGCTGAAGCCTGCAGCAAGCTCTTGTCAACAGAAATGTTCGATGCATTGAAAATTATTGATTGTGAAAGGCTTTACATCTGACGGAATTTTCGCAACTTTCGAGCCAACATTTGTAGGCGAGTTAGTGCGCCTGGGCTTCGATTAGCGCACGTGCGGTCCCTACTAGAAAATCCTATTTGTTATATAAACGGTTATAAAAGGAGACCCCGTTTTATCTTGTTCAGTCCTGACCTGTTTAATCCTGACCCGTTTAATCCTGCCCTGTATAACCCAGACCTGTTTGCCCCTGTTCAGACCTATCTTTTGCTACGTTCATACCAGGTCCTTTCAGACTGAATTGATGTCCCTGAATATTCTCTTTAAACCTATTTTGTACACTTGTGTATTTGGGATCAGCGTTGAAGATAAGTAGGTCTGCATTACGTTTGCTCCAAGAATGCTACTTTCTCATGTAGGTTTGCCTGGTACATTGCTCGATACAAAGATGAACATAATTTTTGGGATAAATTGATTAGCACTATCAACACTGATGTGATACATCGCGAACGAGTTTTTTATGACCCACAAGTACGTTCTTTATGTATGGCCTACAAGAATATGCGCACTGACAAAGAGTGTACCTCATTTTCATATTTACTGGAAGCATGCAAATGTAATTCTTGCAAGTTTAGTACATGTTTGATTATTGTACTCGTCTTACTGCTCTGCTTTCTTGCTGTAATGGTCTGTTCACAAATCTAATGTAAAGCGTAATTTCGGAGTGGAAAATGTCAGGCAAAATATTGGCATGTACTTGTAAGTGAAAAAGATAAGTATACTTTACGTAGGTATTTCTGTACACCCACTTGAGCGCGCATTAAGCCTGAAGTCATCCGGTTTAAGCAAAAGCATGTCATACATGTCACCAACACTGTTTATTGAACTTTCTAATGGTACTTCGATGCACCCACTCTGCCGAGAGAAGACCGCTGGAATGTGTTGCTTGGGTGAGAGCGAGCAGGGTACCTGAAAAAGTAAATCCAATAATTTATCTTCACTCGTGCAACAGGTTAACATATAGGCAAATTTGCCTATGTTAACACAGAGAAGAAAAGTTTCGCATTCAGTTCACAGGAGATAATGAAAAAAAAATATGTGGTTGAAAATTGAAATATGTGGTTGTTCTTATTGAAAAATATGTGGTTTCATGCAAAATCTGTTTCAATGGAACATGGATTACTGTGGGAGAATAAGCTGTCATAATTAGCAGGCAAGTGAAACATGTGTTATAAGAAAAAGATGGACGCATTGTTTGATGAACAATAATTACTAGTATTGAAACAACAGAATACAAACATGAATACCTATAAAAACAACAACAGGTTTATATCATAAATTACTCAGTAACTGAGCCCTTCTGCCAGCAAAGTAAATACCGTATCGTATTGGCTTTGGCATTGCACTACTCAGGTAAAGCGCATGGGATCGAATTCCGGCCACAATGGCTGCATTTGGATGGCAGGGAAATGAAAAAACCCCTATGCAAGGTCCCTTGGGTACATGTTAAAGAAGACTACGAATCCCCTCAACTTGAGGTTATAAAAACGGGGGGAAATTTCGAGATAAGCAAACTCACAAAAGTAGAAGGCCCTAGGTATGCGAAGACCATTTAAAGCATTTCAATGTAGGTGCCAGTAGCCGCTAAATTTCTTGCAAAAGCTAAATATAGCAGAAGCGGTATTTTTTGGTACATCACTTTTCCAAGGTATTGTACAATTTGGCACCCGACATGTTGGGCATCTACGGGCAAGAGCGATTCTTGCACTTATAATTTCAGTTCGGCAGCAGTGCACTACGGAGCTACATCTAAATTATGCCTCTGCTCTTGCAGGTGAGCAGAATATCCTTATTTAGTCAATAAGTCATAGAATCTGTGCACTGCTGCCGAAGCTATCAGCTTTCTTGTACTTGTTTGATTCTTGTTACTGGTGTTAGTGCATTGACGTACACTTTTGTTGTGCAATGTCGAAAGAGGCTAAGGCCATTGAAGATTTGAGGCGGGAGCTCAGGGCGGACTTGAGGAGCATAAAAGATAAGTTTCAAGAGGTCACTGAGCTGAAAGCAGAAATACAGCAGGTTCTAAAACTAAACCAGGATCTTCGCGCTGAGAATGCCAAGCTATCATACAGAATTGAGGTACTGGTACAATATCAACGTTGAAATAACATTGAGATAAAGGACATTCCACTTGAAGGCGAACCACTAGTTGTGAGGCAAGTTGGCGAGCTGATTAAGGAAGAGGTCTCAGAGGCTCATATCGACATCTGCCACCGAGTGCCTACTGCTCGACATGATGAAGCTAATATCATTGTTCGGTTTGTTCGCAGAACCAAGGGGAATGTCTTTCTTAGCAAAGCTAAAAAAAAGCAGAATGTATACAACGGCACTGGGCTTTCAACCGGCCTCAAAGGTGTTTGTAAACGAACACCTCACACGGTATGGACAACGACTTCTCGGTGCCGCAGTAAAAAGGAAAAAGGAATTGAGATGGTGGTTCGTATTGAGGGCTGGCGGCAAGCTGTTCATACGCAAGGACGAAAATTCGCCAGCTGTTCGAATGGCCAGTATGGAAGACATTGATCAGAGAGCAACGTGAGCGCCATGGCTTACTTCTCTTTTTTTTTCTTTTTTTCCCGTTAGTTTCACCGTATGAACTGCACATATTATGGTATTCAGTCGTTCAATAAACCAGTTTCTCATACCACTAAATTACTAAAAATGTTTCACCTAAACATGCGGAGTATTAAAAAAACAGAGGACAAACTGAATGGCTTATTTTCGTCAATCGCCCACAATTTTCATATATTATTCTATTGTGAAACATGTTTTGCTGTGAATGACAACCCCCCCTACTGTGAAAATTACACATGCTATGGGTTAGTAAGAACAAAGGGCAGAGGAGGTGGAGGGGTTCTCTATGTTTAACAGTGCCTTGTACATGAGGTATTTTCAGAATTTTCACTTGTAACGGACAATGTAGAATGTGCAATGGCACGCTTACAATATGTCACAGTTGTGGTTATGTATCGCCCACCGTTGAGAAACAAACTGACGCTCTTTAATTTCCTAGAACAGGTACAACATTTCCTTATAACGACAGAAAGCTGAGCTAGTTGTTTCGTGTTTTCCACGTCTCTACTCTTTTGTCCTGTCTGCACGCCTCACCTCTTCTTTTACTACACTTCCTGAGCCATTCGTCCTCCCCCTTTATCTTAATGGGAGACGTAAATATAAATCTGTTGTCGGACGACATATCATCCAGACAGTTTGCTGGTCTAATCAATCCCTTCATGCGCACAAACGTATTCTCGCAACCCACGAGGTTAACGGCGCAAACGGCTACCTTGCTTGATATATATTTGTATTGCCCCCCCTTGTGTAATGCCTTCGGGGCTTCAAGGTGATAATAAATGAAGTGAAATGAAATGAAATATGCAGAACCAATTTACATCCAACTGACTGCCTTGCGGGACTGTTATCCGCAGAGATAAGTGATCATCTGCTTGTATTTTGTTTCATTTTTTACGCGCACGAACGAGGGGAAGGAGGAAAAAGCGCAGATTCGTAGTTTCCACGCAAGCGCATTAGAAAATTTCCGTGCTCTGATCCTATCAACAGACTGGCCACGTGTACTTGACGAACAACATCCAAATGCAGCCTACGAATTGTTCTTTTATAAAATGATTACGTGCTACGACCTGGCGTTTCCGTTGACATTGTGCAATCAGAGCAACAAGAAAATGCGAAAACGCTTCATAAATGCTGCTTTGCTAAAATTGATAACAAGAAAAAACAAAATGTATAACTTGTTTGTAAAATGCAGGAGTGTGGAATTGTTGACTGATTACAAAAAATACAGAAGTAAGGTCAACGGTGAATTAACGCAAGCAAAAGTTATTTAGTATGAACGCTTATTTGCTAAAATAAAAAATGGCCCTAGAAAAGTTTGAAGAGAAGTTAGAGACTTAACATCTACGAAAAGACAGAACACGGAGATAAACATAAAGCCAGCCACTGGCGTGTTGACAGGCTGAGAAGCAGCAGCTATTCTGATTGAATATTTCGTCTCCAGTACCCAGCAACACGACAGGGGGAAACCCACGGCTGAATCTATAGTGAATAAATTCAGTCTTACTAATTCAGTGATGCACCTGTTACACCTGCTGAAGTTGTGCGGCTGCTGTTTAAAGTAAAAAACAATGTCTCTGCTGGGTATTATGTTGTGAAACCAGTACCAATGAAATATATTGCTGATATAATTGCACCTGTCATTGTTCACATTATAAACAGATTGTTTGAAAGCGGTATATTTCCTGATTGTCTAAAAATAGCATGTGAATGCCCTATTTACAAAGGAGGTGTAAACATTTATTGCCAAATTTCCGGCCGATATCTGTCCTACTTGTTCTATCCAAGGTGTTTGAGAGCACCCTGAATATTAGACTATAAGCATTTTTCACTAAATATAATGTAATCAGTGACATCAAGTATGGATTCCAAAAGAATAAATCTTGTGAAGCAGCTCTTCTTAATATAAAACACAAAATAATACCAAATATTGAAAATGTAATGCATACATTAGATTTATTTGTAGACTTTAGGAAAACCTTTGATTCGGTATGCCACAGTTTATTAATTAGCAAATTGGAACAGTGCGATGTACGAGGTATCGTATTTGAACTTTTACGACATTACTTAACCAATCGCAATCAATGTGTCAGTATAAATAATAATGTTTTATCTTACGCGGAAATCGTAACGGGTGTTCCACAAGGATCAATACTTGTACCTCTTCTGTTTATAACATATATTAGTGATCTGTGTGGCATCCCCGAGTCTCCTTAATTAGTTATGTATGCAGATGATACTAACATATTCTTTAAAGTTGCTACTATAAAAGAGCTCGAATTAAACGTTAACAATTACCTGAAGCAACTCTCTTGCTGGTTACAACAGAATTAGCTACAAATAAATTCTTCCAAAACAAAATATATAATATTTGCTCAGACTCGGACTCAAACTCGGACAATATTTTCTTCAGTTATGATATGTTGTTTCAGTGATAACATGCCGTTTCCATTGTCTTGCATTTCTTATTTTTCTCCTGCATATATGTGTATTTCGCTGTCGTTACTACGGTGCACTATGACATAGTTATTTATAATGCAGTCATGACTATTATGTTTTCTGTCTCACATATATGTATATGTCTACTACAGTGTTTCATCGTGTGCCAAGGTGATCTTGCCATGTAAGGTCTTTTGGGCCCCGTCAAGCTACTCTCTTAGCTTTTAGACCAAAATGACCATCCAGTTTCTGTTTTAGGCTAGTAGCGCAGCTCAGGACGAGCAAAAAAGGAAGGAGGTAGGGGTAATCAAAGCGAACGGAAAACAGGGTGAGCGCTACAAGCCTAAAACAGTCATGACATACCAACTGGCCCAAAGTGCCACGCTTTTGACATCCAGTTTCTGTGTCTTTTACTGGATAATAAAGATTCATTTGATTTGATTTGATGCTAATAAACTACGCAACAATTCTTTTTGAAGATAGGCTGATAGAGCAGGTAAAATGTCAGAAATTTCTCGGAGTGTGGTTCCAAGACGATTTGGCCCGGAACATGCCCATCGACAAACTTGCTATGGACATAAGCAGAACTGTTGGTTGCTTATACAGACTGAGTACTCTGGTTCCTCCATGGTTGAAAAGTTCTTTGTACAACGCACTCTTTTATTCTAGATTACTTTCTGCATATTAATTTCGGGCATTACTTCGCAAAAAAATTAGAATAAATTGAAGTGCTGCAAAATAGAGTCTTACGCGCATTCAAGGGATATTGTGGCCTTGTACAACACTTTAGAACCACACCGTTTTTTATGAAACATTCTATATTAAAGGCAAACCAGGTGTATTATTACAAGTTACTGCAATACATTAAACAAAAAAATCACAGTACATCTTGAATGTAACCACCAATCCGCATTACAGCCTTCGACAACATAACATGAGAACACCAAAAATAAGACCCAATTACGGAAAACAACTAGTCAGTTACCAGGCGCCTTCACTACTAAATCGCCTACGTGATTTGGTGAAATTATAGAATGTTCGAATTAATCGTAAAAAAATTTTCGAATTCACAACAATATTGAGTTTGTCTGATTAGAACCGCAGTATGATTTGTCAGTCTTTTGTTTCTTTTGTTTTCAGGTTGTACTTTGTCTGAAACGAAATGCATCGTACTTTGAGTATCCTGTTGGTTTCTCATATTTCTTGTAGACATGTTCTGTTTCACGAAAAGCATATTCTGTCTCGCGATTCTCCAGTTGATTTCAGTATGTCTGTATGATACATGTTGCTGCGTACGGCCTGCGTGCCGAATTGTTGTGGGAGCAGAAGCCTTTGTCAGGCCACATAGCCATTAGCTTCGGCTTCCTTTCTGTTGTAAACAGGGGAAATAAAATCATTCATTCATTCATTCATTCATTCATTCATTCATTCATTATTGCAAGCATTGTTGTACATAGGTATTGACGCGTCCAAAGCCTATCCGCACAAAATATCGCGAAACAGCTCGTATGACAAAAAAGAAAAGTAATCAACCGGCAATACTGCCCAAGGGCCGAGGTTTTGTAGCCATGCCTTCTTGATTATTTGGCACACTTTCTTCCACGGTTTTTGTCTGGCTCATCACGTACTCTTAACGCGGGTGGACATCACTGTGATCATTGACGAAGTGCGATTAGAAACGGCATCGGAAAAGGCATTGTAACAAAACTGCAGTCCTGAACTCGTTATTAAAAAAAAATTACCTATAGCATACCAAACATATGGCGCAGCGCGAAACATGGCGTAGCGCGCCCGTCCGCACAGAGCACAGCAAGCTGAGAACTCGCCGCACACATTAGAGCATGCATGTTATGGAGGTCATGTGTGTCTTCTGGTGCTCATCGCACTTTTTAAAGGGTCAGAGGAACACGCCGCCAATATTACCAATGAGATCGCAGCCCCACGTGAACAGTAAGAAAGAGTGGCGTAGAATGAACTGGAATTTGCTACAAACTTGTGATCTTGCTACTTTTTGACAATATCACAGTTGCGCACAAAGTATGGAAACCTTTGGGTGATGACTTTATCCCTACATTTTCGCAGCCAAGATTTCAATATATCGGCAGCACAGTGCGAAAGCATTTCGGGATAAGAAGTGAAGTATGCATAGCGTTAACACCGAGCCCGGAAAAAAATTTCACTTGACTGATTTCGAAATCTCAAAGTTTGAGTTAGAATGTGTTTAATATATAATACAGAATCCTCGATACAGCATGCTTCGTAATCATATTGTGAGTTTAGCATGTAAAACTCAAGGATTGAAATTTTTTAATACATATACTATATTCATAAGGCAGAATGTTTATAGAAAATAAGCTGACGGCAGCCAAATTTACAATTATTCCATACTTTCCAAAACAAGAAATTGTCAGATATCTTGAGCAATTACCTACTAAAGTGAAGATTACTCCCATTAGTTATAAATGGCATATTCTGCATTACCTTCCTTACTTTTAACCAAAATTATAGGGGCAGTATACATCCATGGTGCTGATTATTACAGCTAAAAGATTTACGCCATTCCTTGAAGAAGTGCATGGCATTGTTTCAAGCAACAGCACAAGTGTGCCTTGTGATCATTAGCCTATGCAAATGGGTTTCAAAGTTCTTGATGACACAGACCTCTGTACAGGTTCACTAGTCACTGTGGGTCTCCTTTCATTAGTTTTTGTATGCGAAATCATGCAGATTACAACATTAACCCTAGTTTGAACCTGGTATTGCATTGTTTTATAAGGATAAAATTGTGGCCACTGACCAAGTCAAGGCGAAAAAGCCGAGATTCCTGAGCAGAGACAGATTCCTGGGTTACACCATGGCAGGTAAGTTCGTGGGCCTTCTTTTTTCCTTCAAAAGGAGCTGACTGACGGCATGTTCTACGGTAATGCTTACTTTTGCCAGGATCGGGTAAAGCATTCTGCAGTGTTAAATTCACGTATTTGCACAAATTGGCAGTTTCAGATTTAGTGAGCTTGCAGAAAACAAGCTGAAGATAAATTCTTGGTTTGAATGGGCTCTTTTGATTTTAATATGTCAAGCTTGCTTGCGACTGTTCGTACAGCTGGTCCCTTAGCGTTGCCGTGAAGTTGACATGGAGCTGTCTCACCTGAAAGAGAAACAATGGCCTGGTCTAGTTGACACCGTGTGAAGAATGCGAGTTTTCAAGCACTTGATTTTCCGTCAGCATTCTTAAATTCCTGATTCAAGTAATTTCTTCCTGGCTGGCCGAATTATCTTGAGGCCCCACACTGACGCTACCGACGTATTCCTGCACAGAGTTCTCGGTACAAAGTTTTTGTTTTGCTAGTCTGGTTGAACGAAAGGTGGCAGATACAAGTGGCTATTTTGGACGCCACTAAGGCAAACCAGTCGGCCTCGCTCAGCACGTCTTTTCTGTAAGTTCTGTAGGAGATGTTGTCAAAGGTTTGACTAAAATTCATCTAGTCTAGAAACATGACGATAAGGTTGTGGTCATTGACCAAGCGACTATCATCATGTTACCAGTGAGATCAATTTTCTAAATCTTTGACTAACTCGTACAAAACTATGGATAAGCCGTAAGCAAGATGAGCCAGTTCGTTCCACTAATATCTAGAATAGCTACCTCTAAGCGCCACCTACCCTGAACGCGAAGTCGGCACATGAAGATATCCGTAGCATCAGCGTGGGGCCTCAACATAATTCGGCAAGCCAAGAAATTACTGACAGCATAAGTACAACATGCCAACAGAAAATAAGTGGCTTTGTAGACGGTGTATTCTTCGCAACGCACTAACTACAGCAGATCATTGTTCAGGATTTCCCGAATGCACAATTCTATGCCATTTTCAGGCCGACTCTAGGGAAGCACTTCTGCACAGTTGCAAGAAAAAAAGCTAGATGCCCCAAGAGAAATGAGCCCACTCCAGCCATGGTAATTATATTTACCTTGTCTTCCTACAACGACTCTAAACCTACGACTGCTGTTTTGCACAAGCGAACAAACATCAACAGTGGTGCCTCGCCCAACCCAATCACCTGTGCCATGGAAGGTGCCGTCAGTCAGCCCACAGATGAGGCCCGCACCTGTGCTGTCAGTGTGCTGTAAAAATTGCAGAAGCATGGCTTACAAGCTTGTTTGCCTTCGTGTGAACAAATAAGCTACATGGGCTCCAAAACCCATCGCACCGATGAACCAAAACCAACGAATCAAGTTTGTTTCGCGCTGAGAAAATTTGCCTCATGTTGGCTTTTCCTACAATTCTTTGTAATCACAGATAACGCTTGGTTTGTTCTGTAGGCATGTAAATAATGAAAAGGCCTGCATCACTATCTGTGAAAAAAGCATGCAAAAAAGCACATACTGTACACAGTTGCAGTGTCTATCATATACCATTTCGTGCAGTACATGCTACATCGGCTAAACCGGCCAATGTATAAATGACTGGCTGCGTGACCAAGCAAACTTGATGCGTGGATCAGTTAGCAGTGGTAGTGCACTGGTCTAGGTGCTCATGCACCTATGTTTGAAACCTGTTTGATTGTGGCAAAATATAAAGACAAAAGCGATGAAGAGATATCCGAGACTTTTCTTATATGTGGGACATGTGGAGATAGTCGGACTGCTTATTAGCATTGTAAAACAAGTGTCACGCGAGCCATGTCGTGTGTCCTTTTTGTTTTTGTGCGAGCAGCATGTAGTCAGATTAATCTCTTCTCCCCTTTCACCTTTCGCACGATATCACTGTGCGAGTCATAAAACTGAACTGTTAGTAGCACTCTGTCCTGTTGTCTTCTTTCCTTCCTTGTGAATTGAATGCTAAATAAGGCTTTCTTGATGAAAGAGTGCTAGTTTAATTCATAAACTAGCTCCATGGCAGTTTGCAATAAAGGATTGTTAGCACTCTCTAAAAGTATATCCATGCATAACAGTGCCAAAAGCGCGCCCTAAGGAAAGAACATGAGTGTATCTATCATAAAGGCCAGCCCTTCTTTTTTTTCCTTAACATATTTTTAATACCGATATTGAGGTACAAGCTCACCATATTATATCACCTTGTCAATAAAGCAAGGAACATTGGTGCCCAACTGTCGCGTGACCAACTTGGATGTAGACATAGGCGCAGATCAGCAACATAGCATGGTCTGCTTACACTTCTTCTTCAGGTCCAGCCATATCTATAGCAGCTATAAAACAAGTGAGCTAAGTGTCACAAGCGAAAGAATATAAAAAGTGACACTGAACAAAGCGACTTTCGTTAGGCATAAATAGGATGGAAATGCAGACATTCTGCACATAACTAACTTCACTTTGAGCAACAAAGAATCCAAGTTAAGAAAGATTATATGTATGAGCTATCTATGTGACAAAAAATTAATCGAAAACCCTCTTTTTGCCGTGCCCTTCCCCTTATACATGGATGTCTCCCTGGCTGAGTAAGCTAGGCTGATTCCAGGTATAGTGTAATCAAAGGTTGTCCCTTGGTGGGCCGATCTCAATACCATTGCACGTCTAGTGCAATAATTTTATGCGCATTGTAAGGTTGGCCATCCTACAGGCACTGCTACACTATTGCACCCATAAGGCAAATGGTATTACCTGATAAAATTAACTAATTAGTGTCCCCAGAAGCATAACTCGGCGTGTGTAACCGGAGGCCACTATTACACTTCCATAATCATACTTCTATCGCTTCAACCTAATTTTCATCAACATAGTAGAAGCTTTAAGCATCTGCACAAGCCTCATGCACAAGGGCGCCATAAAAAATACCACAATTGTGTCCTATCCAACTCAGCCATTAAAACAAACAGTGGCAAGTTCCGTACCATGTTTTGAACAAGCGAAATTATTCTGCAATTGCATAAGCCTTTTCCATACATACAACATCACCAGCACTACGAATTGCATATGAGTGTTTTGTAGACAGAAAACACGAACAACAGCAGTTTAAGCTTGGGAAAATTAGCGAGAGTTCATTTTGATGGTGCTCACAATGAAAATGAAAGAGCGCTTTGCTCTTTCAATCTGTCTGATTGTTATTTCCTCAATATGTGAGCACTGTCAACACCACATCTGCCTGTCCCTTATATCTTTAGTGTGTATGCACTGTGAATAGAAGTGAAAGGAACATAAAGACCGGATAATGGTATGTTGGATAATATGAGCAAGAAACATACCTTCTGACGCAGTACATCTTGATGAAACAGTTTTCTATGAATATCCTATACCTGCCACTGCACTCAAAAAGTCTTATTCGATTTGCTGTGCACACGAAGTTTGTTTTACAGATCACATTTGTTCAATTACTTCGACAAACTGGTGGTTATGGAGTATTGTGGGGAGGTGGCATCATTCAAAACCACCTTAATTTTTGTGTAAGAAATAATCATACAGTCAACTCCAGAGATCAAGCTAGGTACAAGTATGCAGCAGTCAAAATGGTGAACTGGTCTTTCCACGACTCTTGAAGTAAAAACAAGAGCTGAAGCATTCCCGACACACTCAACATGTTTTGTAGAAGACAGCATATCAGAATTAAAAATGTTAAAAAGGAAATATTTAGAAATAGATAATGATTTTCTGCTGTAATGGTTTGTCACTCCTCCAGTATGATTGAGCTTACTGCTGAGCATAACAAATAGATCTTCTTTATGAACTTTCAGCGAATGATTACAATGAGGAGCCAGTGATGTGAAATCTCTGAGCGCCTGAGGACAGTGCTCGGGATTATATATCCCAAACTGCTGACATGTAACTGAACTTTCGGGCAGTGTCATCTCATGCCACATGATTCTTGCAAAACGTTAAAGGGCACTATACACAAAAATAGCTATTTGAGCTGCATTACTAAAAAACTCTGCTACAATACCAAAATACTAGAGTTACCAAGAGGAGCGGAGGCTTCATATCCAAAAAGTACAGAATGAAAGACGGATGGTGAAACCACAATAAAGTTCCCGCACCAGGTTGCCATGAAGCCTTGCATTTGGCGCAGCATGCTTGGGGTCTAATTAATTTGACTTTGGCAAATATTTACATTTCATTATAAGTGAGCCAGAAACTGAACTTAGCAACTTTTAAGCAAGTCAACTGAACCGCAATAGCCAACTACAAGAAAACACTCTGGAATGCATGATGGGCCCCTAACATGCCGGCAGTGAAATCCTGGCGCGAAATCTTAAAAATTGAATTTTGACCTTCATTTTCTCTCTATATAATTAAACTTATTACAAAATTTAGCACTCAAAGCGTCCTCAGAGAATACTTAATCCATCTAAAATCATTTAGTGCTGCTCTTTAGCATTCCTTTAAAGCGAAATTTTCAAGCCTCGTAACCGAGTCGTGTGACCCTAGTTATCCTACACACACTCAAACCGTGCACTTATCCTTGGACTCGTTGAAGGTACCTTCGTATTCCATGCAACAAAAAACTGAATAACAGAAGTCACTGTAAAGGGACGAATAAATGGGATGATCCGTGTGGGACGCAACAGCAGAGTGTTAAAGGGATTGACAACATATTTCTATGGAGCCGGGTCATTTGTGGCACAATTAAATGTTCATTCTCGGAAGTTGTTATACCTGTAGTGGTTCCAATATCATGTAGAAATTTCGTAAGCAGAATTTTTTGGTTAGCATTGCCCCCCCCCCTCTAAAAAATAATGTAGGAGCCCCTACGTCAGCAACATAGAAGTGAGAGCAATGCCTATAGCCTACTTCACTAATTGTCAATGCATATTGATCGGTGGCTTTCGCAGGAATGAGTTCAACTGGGTACCGTGGCACCGAAAGAATGCGGTCAAACCCTCTGCTTCTTTTTTTGTGCAGGGGCCGTATTCTGTAGCGGTTCCTTTTGGAACCGGTTCCTTTGGGCTGTTGCCATTGGTCGGCGCTTCGTTGTCGTCATCCCTGGTGGGCGGGACGACAAATTTTGATGACGTCACACAGGTTGCCAATCTTCTGGAAAGGAACCGGTTCCCTGCTAGGAGAGGAACCGCAAAGAAGTAGTTCTCTCGAGGGTCGCGCGCAGGGGCGAGCATGATGTCGAGGGTTGCTAGGGCAACCGTGGCTGCCGGCTAATCTCGCGCCAGCTGACGAGCCGGCACCTAGACGAGACGAGACAGAGACGGCAATGGCGGCTCCTTTGGTTGTGTTGCTGGCGAGTGCCGAAAGACAAGGACGCGACGAGAGGCAACGACGCGACGCGTTCGGCATGGCCGAAGAAGAGTTTCGAAGGCATTTTAGGCTCTCCAAAGACATAGTGTGACGTCTTTGCGATGAGCTGGAAGGACATCTCGGACCTCAAAGATTTCGTGGTGTCGACACTACGATGAAAGTGCTGTGCGCGCTGCGGTTTTTTGCCACCGGGAGCTTTCAACAGTGCGTCGGGAATGAAGAAGCGATTGCACTGTCGCAGCCTTCGGTCAGCCGGATCATTACAGCCGTCGCCAAGGCCATTACGGTTGTGGGCAAAGAAAAAGGATGGGTTAGATTCCCATCCACGGCGCAACAGAAAGCCGCCGTCAAGGAAGGCTTTCTTAGCCGTGGAAAAATTCCAGGAGTTCTAGGATGTGTGGACGGGAGTCTGATAGCCATCGTTCGCCCTAAGAAGCTCGGCCCCGGCGAAACGGAATCGTACTGGAGCCGTAAAGGGTATTACGCCCTCAACTGCATGGTCGTGAGTATTGTTCATTGACAAATATTTTCGATATGTGATTGCGCGAGTGCACGTTGTAAAAAACTTCGTTTCGTTATTTTTCATCAATTGCCGGTAATACTTGCGTTCCTATTCGAGAAAGTAGCGTTTGTGTTGTATGTGTAATGACGACTTTGATCTTGGCAATAGAACCCGGCCGCACTTTTTCAGTGCTCTCTAATCACAGTTGAATAGCCTTTTCGATGCTACAATGTAAACACATTACGCGCGACTTAAACCGGAATAGACGCCGTAGCAGTGAAGGGAGTCTTCGTCTGCGAGCGATCCTAACAGAAGACGAGCCCTTGTGATTCTTATTCGACGTAAAACTAAAGCATTGTGGCCAACAGTCTGTAAACGTGAAAAGGAGCATCCCATCAATGAAAATGGTGTGAGGGAGAATGAGAATGTGTGGACACCCATTTGCTCTAGCTGTTAATACGGCACATGCTGCCACTTCCGCGTTCTTTCGCTTGTAATAGGCACTTTGTCTGGAAAAAACACAGGTGGCACTCTCTAGCAGAATCTTGTACAATATGGACGGAAGAAACCAAAGGAATTATTTTGCACATTGTGTTGTGACCGCACGCCATACATGAGCACATGTACACATGCCAACATTGCATTAGTAGGTTAAGATGACATTGTTATCATGCTGATGATTAGTTCAACTGCCTACTGCGTATGTTGATACCTCCTTTTCTGTAATTGTGTTGGCTGACTGAACAGTAACTGATTGGCAAGTAGTGTTGTAAGCAAAAGTTTGTGCCAGATATTTGTTGCAGTGGCATTGACACCTTCTCTTTGCTTTCTCTTACGAGGTGTGTGATGCAAAGCTGAATATCCTGGCAATTGACCCACGGTTTCCGGGATCGTGCCACGATTATTTCGTTTGGAGGCATTCTGCATTTCGCCGCCGCCTCACTCGTGGCCTGTTACTTCATGGAGAAGTCTTGCTTGGTAAGTGCACCTAAAGTAGCAGTGCTTCTTCCACATGTAAAACATACACAGTCAAATAGTTTTGCATCCTAGCAAGCTTTAAGAAAGCGTGATTTGCTAGAAATGTGTTGTGAATGCAGCAGTACCTAATGAACCTGCAGCGACTATCGAGAGAAACATGTCTCTCTTAGAAGGCAGATATTTTTACCAGCATGTATACAACAGCTGACATGTTATTCTGTTTATTTACTTATTAATTTCAATACACTGAATGCCACGTGGAGCGTTACAGGCAGGGGTGTAATTCTACAGAACACGTCGAAATGGCAGTTTTCAAGTATGATGGAAAAGGGTTGGTGACAATGGACTCGGGTAGCTGGTTCCTGGTCACTGTCCTTGGAACGAAGGAATAAGCGTGTGCGTGAAACTTCCGGCATCGACGTTAGTGATCGGTGTAGTATATATTGTAGAATAGTGCAAGTTGCGCTATTTTTCTTTGTGTCACAATGTCTGCAATTTTTTTTGTTGCAGCGACATGTGGTGCTGGAGTGATTAGAAAGGATCAAATGGGTAGCTCGAGTTCGGGTACCTTCACGAGAAGAGGTACGAAAGGTAGAGTAAGGATCCCAGATACTGGCAGCATATTCGAGAGTAGACCTTAGAAGTGTTTTATAAAATAACACTTCTGAAGAGAGAAGAGCTAATTAGTTTTAGTGGAGGATGTACATTTAGGGAGAAGCAAATGGGATGAGCGGAGCAGAAAACCACGAGTATGAAATAAATATTACATGTCCAACTTAACCCGAGAATGAGATTTGCAGCCGAGACAACAGGTGAAATTGGGCTTTTCTTTAAAATGAGTCGAACTTTCTTTACAACTTTCTGGGAAGGTCAATGTTCGATAGATATTGCAACAATAAATCCAAGACCCGCTGCTGTTGTAAAAGGGCCCTGGCGTAGAGTGTGTTCTTGCATTGTGCCTTAATGTATCCACGTTCGTTCACTGACGTGCAACACTTTACAGGGGACTCTGGGTACCCGCTAGAGCCATGGATCATGACTCCTGTGCCTGGTCACCCAAATCGCCTCACGGCAGAGGGGCGCTATAATGAGGCACACGCATCAATGCGAAATGCCGTTGAGCGGTGCATAGGAGTCGTCAAGAGCCGCTTCCGATGCCTGCAGAGGTATCGGGTGCTCCACTACTCGCCTCAGAAAGCAGCCACTATTGTTGCAGCTTGTGCAGCGCTGCATAACCTCTGCCTTGCAGCAGGCGTGCCTCTGCCAGACGACCCAGGTGACGACGGTGCACATGACGACAGCGCACAGGAGCCAGCCCAGGCACAAGTGCCGCTTCAAGTACAGGTGCCACCGCAGGCGCACCCTGTACAGCCTTCTCGAGCTTTGTTTCAAAGAGGCCGTGCGGTGCGTGAATCCATAGTTGGTGTGTTTCGGCTGCCCAGAAATTTGCGCATTGCCTACCTGCAAAGTGTGCGCCGGCGCATTCGCTGGCAAATGAGGCGGAGACATGTGCTGGTGTAACATGTTTTATTTTTATTTTCATAAAAGTAAATAGGCCGTGCACTTCAACATAACACATTGCGTGTGCTCACATGTGGCTAATCATAGTATGCTGCATACTGCAGTAGTGAAAATCACATGATTTGTCTATGTTGAGCATGACAGATACACATGCAGTGACAAATAACCATGTGCCATTATGTTACTCCTTTGCTTTGTTCACTGTGCTTTTGAATATTGTCTCGCCAGGGAATTTTCTTTAAATAAAGGTTATTTCCAAGGTGAATGGCAAGCAATCTTGCATTGTTGAATATTGCTTTGCAATGCCTATTTTACTGTGCAGTATGCATTGTTCCAAAGCTGAAGATGTCTGTTCATGTGTGACACGCAAGAGCAGCATGAGTTACACAGCAACTGAAATGTCGTCAGCAATCTGTATAGCACATATTGAAACATATAGCAACAAACGAGACATGTCAAGCACTTATTGGAGCAGGATTTCTTTAAATAGCAGACACTCATGCTTACTACTGCTTTGTTTAAACTCAAGAGTTGCTTCAACATTGCATTTCTTGCACACATGATTTCACATAATGCTCGTAATTGCTGCTTAACAAGGTGCAACAATATAAACAAAATCATGACAATGAAACATTTCTTTATTTATTCATTTTATTCATTGGGTACCTGCTTCGCCATTCAGGCATTACAGCAGGGAGGGTACAACTCATATAAATGAACACTCAGAATTACACTCATAAAGCATGGAAGAAATCATCATTTGAACAAATACAGACAGTGTCAGGTGGTAGAGTATTCCAGTCTCTTATAGTACGAACATAGAAAGAGTAGCGAAAAGCGTCGCTTTTAACCCTCTATTGCATGGCGTCCCATATTTGGCACATACCGGTTACCATTCTTTTTCGCGTGTGTGAGATTCCCAGTTGAGAATGTGATACCGTCAGAGTAAATCTCGTAGTTATGCGCACGTATTATGGGCAAGTGCTGCCATCTCTTGAGTGATACGCAAAACAGAGGTGAAGTAGATTTTGGGATGCGACGTGAAACTCGGAGGGGGCAAACACGAGCAATTGGTTTTTTTTTTCTCTGATAAGTTCGACCGCAGAAACGTAGAAAAATTATTTTGGCATATTTTTTGGCCTCGCCAATTCAAGGCAGTTACTAGTTTTCTCAATTTTGCCTGCAACTACAGCAGAGAAACCGAAATCGGTGTGTGCCATATTTGGCACAGTATGAACTTGAAATACAAAATATGGTAACGTGCTGCCATCTGTTCAATAGCCCGAAGCTGCAGGTCACTCTATCACAAGATGTAATTTTGACGATCGGTACGGTGAGGGCGAATTGTCTGCCAAACAGCCGCCTGAAAAGTGAAAAGGAACTGAAATGTAAAGGAAGTGGTGCTTCAGAGGCACTCACAAGCGCGATAGATGACGTAGAGTTATCGTGTGTGCGTTGATACGACAACCGTGCCGTGACATTTCTGTCGAGCTTTGTTGGGAGAGATCCAGTCCAAAAGACTCAGCGCTGGTTTACCTCCGCCAAGGTGTTTCGCGAAATTGATTGCCCCAGCGTAGTAAAGGTCCATAACAGGCACATGGGTGGTGTCGACCTGCTGGACTCTGTTTGGACTTTACTGCATACATATCAGATGTCGAAGAAATGGCACTTTCGAATTTTTACGCCTATGCTAGACTTATCGGTACTAACAGCATGGGTATTGTACAGGAGGGTGCAGGAGCAGCTTAGGAGGAGACAAGTACTACCGCTGGCTCAATTAAAAGCAGGAATTGCAGAATGCCTTACCTCTCATAACAAGTGCCTACCCAACTAGCGACCAGGAAGGACTTCTAGTCAGGACATCGAATTCCATGTTCAAGTCAAAAAAGCACAGGGACCAGCGGCCGCAATGCCACCCAAAGACGACCGATCTGACCAAGTCAGCCACTGGCCAGAATTTGACGAGAAGAAACAAAGATGTAAGCGGCCACCTTGCACAAACAAGTCGTTGGTAAGATAGAGGAAGTGAAACATTCATCTGTGCCTGAACGCAGCAAACAACTGTTTCATTTCATTCCCCACATCACATTAAAAGGCCACCGTCCGTGAAGCTTTGTTTTCCGCCCATGGCAGCAAGAGCGCTCAGCCATCTTCATGGTGTGCCATATTTGGCACAAAGCTTTATCTTTATTATTACAGTCATGTTTGTTCATTCAATCAATAATGAAAGCTGAAAAAATGACTCATAATTCTTGCAATAGAGGGTCAAAAGGAATCTCACATATTTTTAATTTGTGATCTCGCCTTTTAGAAACATATGTGGGCGGCTGAAAATACAATTACCTGGCTATCCCCGTATTAGAGTGGTATATGTTATGAAGAAATTTTAATCTGAGATTTCGGCGACGGTGTTCAAGAAGATGCCAATTTAATGCTTTT
The DNA here is from genome assembly GCF_023375885.2 of Dermacentor andersoni. NCBI lineage: Eukaryota > Metazoa > Arthropoda > Arachnida > Ixodida > Ixodidae > Dermacentor > Dermacentor andersoni. The sequence continues at coordinate 219,430,634 of NC_092817.1, forward strand.
TTGCTTTCTGTCATGCTAAGCATCCTGTCATAATTGCCAAGGACAAACCGAACTGCCCTGTTCTGCACTTTTTCTAGTTTATCTACAAGTTCTGTAGCATATGGATCCCAGCAAACACACGCATACTCCAGTGTACTGCGCACATGTGTGAAATACAGTTGCTCCTTAAGTTTCTGTGGCAAGCTACTAAAGTTACGTTTCAAAAAATCTAATGCTCCGACAGCCTTGTTCCTAACATGAGTAACGTGTCTGTTCCACCTTAGATCAGCAGAAAAAAATACATCTAAGTATTTATATTCTGACACTTGTTCAAGAGTAGCATTATTTATAGTGTTACGATTGCTGTCGTGTGAGCTCTTCCAGGTAAAGGTTACGTGGACACTCTTTTTCTCATTCAGTGACATTTTCCATTTTTCACACCATATGGCAATCAAATCCAAATCGTGTTGTAGTGCTTGTTGGTCAGATTCACTGTTGATGACCCTATATACTATACAGTCATCTGCAAACATTGTAAATATTTATTTATTTATTTACATGTACCTTACAGGCCTTCGAGAAGGTATAGTGTAAATGGGGAAATACGGTAACATATTAGTATGGAATCGGGAAAGAAATAAACATCAGCATAATGAAAGGAGTACGCACAGAACATGGAAAATTATTACATTAGCAAATACAATATGTAGAGCAATAACAATAAATGGTAAACAACAACATAATAGCATAATAACATTGTAAACGTTTTTGCATGTTATACAGTAGTAAGTATTGTAAAGAAATTGGGACCACTGAAATTCTTTAACTTGTAGAAAAAATGCAAGAAAATTACAAAAGACATGACGTGTTTAGACGGTTGAAACGGCATATTGATCGTTTAGCAGATTGCGAAATGCAGTGTGTTTATATTGGCATGCAATGGTATCTGGTAGTGCGTTCCATAAACGGACCGCACGGGGAAAGTTGAAAAATTAAAAGCGTGTGTGTTGCCAGAAATCGCGACAGCGCGTCGACGTGGCGTTGACCTATTGAAACCCATGCGCTGATGTTCACCTCTTCGTCGGACTCGAAGAACGGCGGGCAGACTCCGATGGCGCTCGCCCTTCCAACTAGGGAGAGGACGCGCCCTCGCGGTCCGGGCAGGCTGCCTCCTCCGGTTCCTCTGTGATTAACACGTTTGTTAGAATATGGTGCGCAAAAGCTCCGTCAACGAGTGTGCTTACCTGCTTTCGGCGTGCAAGGCGGCTGCATCACGGCGGGCGTTATACACATCTTTCTTCCACACGCCGCGTCATTGGGCTGCAGTTTTCACTGCCGGGCCCTCAGCATTCAGCAAGGCAGTCACTGGCTGCCAGAGCTCCTCCTTGCGCGCCGCCGTCAGCTGTTGACCCAGCACACACGACGCCTTCGCAAGGTAGGGGTGCTCTTCAACCAATGACACGAGTATATCGCGCGGCCTCGCTCAAACATGAGGACCCAGTTTCGGATTCGGCGCGCAAACTGGCAAGTCCAAAACGTAAACAAAGCGAGGCAACTTGTTTGCATAACGTATGGCACACCACCTAGCGACTAAATAAGAAAACAACACAAATAAAATTACAACTCCCAGTAGCGGTCTGCGCCGCAAGCTCACATTTATTACTGAAAATATATTTGCAAGTGTTCTATACAAACCAATGTTTTTTTATCAAACTAGCAACATCCTTCAATTGCTATACCGTCCCCTAAGTACAAACAAAAATGATGACGTGATCTTCCGGCAGACCGCCGCTCGTTGATTGGTTCCCCTCACGCCGCCCCGTTCCACTCTTTCTCCGAGTGACGTAATCCAGACGCAACAGCCAAAGGGAACCGGTTCCCAAAGGAACCGCTACAGAATACGGCCCCAGTTCAGCCTCCTGCGCACTACATACTGCCTGGAGTACAACGTAGGCATGGCGGCTACGTACGATCACGGTGATCTCATTTGCCATTAAGCTGCTGATCAGCTTCTGATGCCACCCATCAGACCACCTCATCATACAACGACAGCAAGCACAGAAGGCGCCACGCAGCTTCTGCAAGTGGCGACACCGTGCGGAACCAGTATAAAGGGCCATCCTTTGGAATACGCGGCCACTGGGCACGGTGGCACCGAAAGAATGCGGTCAAACCCTCGGCTTTTCGTTGTGCAGGTGAGAAAGGATTACGGCAAGTGTTACCGTTCAAGCGATCCTTTTCTACTAGTGCTGCCGTGCCCATGGCTGTGTTGCTTGCTTGATGTTTTTTGCCTCCGGAAGTTACTGATTGTACGAGGGGACAATGAAACTAACCCGGGGCTCGAAGTTCCTCAAATCTTGAAACAACTAAAGGAAATCGCAGCTGATATTAAGGAAATCAAAGAAAACCGCGTGGTAGAAATTGAAAAAAAGGTAGACGCTTGTTCGAAACTTGAAGACAAGGCCACTTTATGCCAAAACCGGCTTTCACATATTAACGAAGTTGTTCTGACCCTTGAAAAGAAAATAGAAGAATCGGAGAACTACAGTAGAAGACCTAATTTGATTATTTTTGGCCTAACAGAACCAGAGAATGAAAACGGCGAAACACCGGAAACAGCCGTAAATGAAGGTATCTTCCAAGAACTTCTCAAACTGAACCCGATAGCTATTGAATGAATACATAGATTAGGTCGTCCGTCCACGAATAAGAAACGACCTGTCATCCTGAGATTGTTCGATAAAAGAGACAAACCGTTAGTCTTCAAACAATGCCACAAGCCGAAGAACACTACTATATCAATAAGTGAAGACTATTCACGAAAAGTTCGAGAAGTTGGAAGGAAGCAGTGGGCAAGTGCGAAAGAGCACCGCGAGAATGGTGATGAAGTTTTCTTAGCTTTTGACAAATAATACATCAATAGGACAGCTTATATTTGAAGCGAAGAAAAAAATGAAAGAATTCCTGTTAAAAAAAACGACGCAGAAAAACCATACCGCCCAACGACCCACCGTCACGTGCACGCGCAGAAATGGGCACGAGAGCCACCGATGATCTAGACAATGTTTCAGAACTTTCATGTTTAGAAATCTTCGAACCTGCCATTCACAGATATTCAGTTTCAGCCAAGGATAAACGTCTGCGTATCGTGAATTTTAATGCACGTAGCGGGGTGAACAAGACAGATTCCCTAGGAATTCACTTGCTACAACACGATCTGCCTATCGCAGTCATAATGGGAACCTGGTTGCGCAGCGATATAACAAATGAACTTGTTTTTCCACCCCATTACAAAGTATTTTCTAAGGATAGACTGCGCAGAGGCGGAGGTATAGACGTTCTAGTTGGAGATCAAATCGGAGCCACACTTATCGGTGATACTCCCAAACTAGAGTGCCTATGCCTCAGGTTATCGTGCTGGGGTCAATGATTTGTGCTGTTCGCATTTTATAAACCACCTGGTGCTACACCAGATTACTTGAAAAAGATTAAAGAGCACATGTCTCTCTATCAAAATAAGAAAAATTTTCTGATCGGCGATCTTAACTTGCCTGGTGTCACTTGGGAGCTCTTCCAAGCAAACAATAAGGCTAATTCTTATTTATTTATTTATTTGATACCTGCTTCGCCGTTGCAGGCATTATAGCAGGGGGATACATAAAAATAAGCATCATAGTAGAGACCAGTAAAGAAACTAATTACACAAAGCGCGGTAAAAGTTATCATTCGACACATTGGATACAATCATAAGCGGAAGATCATTCCACTCTCTTATACATCTAACAAAAAATGAATAGCGCAAGACGTCACCTTTAAAGGAAAATTCATTTAATTTGAGACTGTGGTCCATTCTTTGCGATATATAGGACGGCTCTTGAATGTACTTCTCCTTATCGATTCCAGTTGTAGAATGTTAGATATTATGGAAAAATTTCAACCCAAACACCGTCATAGGGTTCCGAAACAAGCTCGGAATTAAGGACGTCATGATACAACTGAAAAATGAAATCCTCGATGACACTACCAACACGAAAGACAAGGGAGCCATCTTGGGTTTGGACCTGCAGAGCGCTTTTGACAAAGTGAGGCACTCTGCGATTCTGGCCCACGTGTCACGGCTAAACATGGGCAAAAGAACGTATGCGTACATCAAGGATTTTTTGACGGAGCGAACTACCGAAATCATCGCCGGTGACCTGCGGCTCCAAAAGAAGAAGCTCGGCAGTGTCGGGATCCCCCAGGGCTCAGTCATCTCGCCATTACTTTTCAACCTTGTAATGATAGGGGTGGCCGAGCGCCACTCACAAGTCGCGCGGGTCCGACACACCATCTATGCCGACGACATAATGCTCTGGGTCCCAGGAGGTAGCGACGGACACATCGAGAATACAATGCAAGAGGCGATTGACGCTATCGAGGAGCAGCTGGACGGGTCTGGGCTCGTCTGCTCGCCAAGCAAGTCTGAGCTGTTGGTGATCCCTCCGAAAAGGGCAGCTAGGAAGACGAAAGGCAACGAACCTGCGAGAGAGCAAGACACAATAAAGGTCAAGACGAGCGGTGGTCACATGATCCCGGTTGTCGAGAAGATCCGAGTGCTGGGGATGCTGATTGAGCGCAAACGAGTCAACGGCGAGACGGTCAACTGTCTGGCGGCCAAAGTCACCACGGCCATCCGCCTCATTAAGAGGGTGTCGCACAGAACAGCAGGCATGAAGGAAGAAAGCCTCACCCGGCTAGTGGAATCCTTCTCTATAAGCCACATTACATACGTTGCTGCTTTCCACAACTGGAGGCAGTGCGAACGAAATAATATCAATGCGCTCATACGCAAAGCGTACAAAGCTGCACTCGCACTTCTCGACTGCACAAGCACCGACAAGTTCCTGGCCCTGGGAGTGCATAACACCCTGGAGGATATCGCCGAGGCGCAGAGGACCGCTCAGCTCACGCGGCTATCGGAAACAAGAACGGGCAGACAAGTGCTGTGTGACCTAGGCCTGGGACCAAAGGAAAGGGGACCCGAAAATACAGAAGTGCCTGTACCGGACGCAATTAGTAGACGGCTACGGGTATGTCCGGTGCCAAGAAATATGAACCCTGAGTATAAATATGAACGAGAACAGCGGCGAGTTTGCGGACTCGAGGGGCGCATCAAGCCGAGGAGGTGGCCATTGCTCTGGCCATCGCCGACCCCGAGTGCACGACTGTGCTCTGTGATTCCAGTACGGCAGTGAAAAATTACGCCAGAGCAAGGGTGTGTGGTGAAGCCGCGCGTGTGTTGCGTGTGGTCGATCTCGCGAGTGAAAGTCGGTGTGTGGTGATAAAGTGGTTTCCGGCCCACATGGGCAGTGATGTGTCGGATCGCGGCAACGCTAACCACATAAAACGGCGAACGCGGCGGCGCGAGGACTAACCAACCGTGCCGCTGCTACTACAGCAGACCCGTCGTGGTGGTGGGAAACCAAGGACAAAATGACTTCCTAGAACGAAATTGTGAAATGGTACCGACTAGAGCGAAGGACTATGCCGCCACCTCATCCGGGCTTGACCCGTAAGGAGGCGGTTTTATATCGACAACTTCAAACAGGGTCGTTATTCACCCCGGTGCTGAGGAGGCACGTGTGTCCAAGTGTTTATGAAAGTGATCTGTGTTGTGTGTGCCGAAAGGAAAGAGCCACTGCAGCTCACATCCTTTGGGACTGTGCTAAGAATCCGCATGAAGCTGCAACGATGACAACGATCCCGCCGCGGCTCGAGGCCGCAACGAGGTGCTGTGACCAAGGTGTCCAAACCCAGGCTGTCCAGCAGATCTCGGCGGCCCCAGAAATGCAACGACCGAGCGAAACCGGAGGGAGGCTGCCACCCCAAAAGAGGGACAGGCGCGGTCGACCAAAGGGAATAGTGTGGCCGCGGCCGAAGTAAAGGCGCCACACGCCGCGAAGACGTCATGGCCGCATCACGGTAACGCCTCCCTAACAGCGGAAGGCGAACCGTTTTGCAGGCGTTCACAACAAAGTTTCTTCACTCACTCACACCTGAGGTTTCGTCTACGATCTTTCAAGTCTTCCCATTTAAGTTTACGTTTGCGTTCTCTCATGCTAAGTTGACGATCCCAATTATCTAGAACGAATCGCACAGCCCTATTCTATATTTTTCAAGCGTATCGGCCAGCTCTTTGGTATACGGATCCCAGCAAACGCATGCGTACTCCAGCAATGAGCGAACATGAGTGAAATACACTTGTTCTTTTAAGTTAAATGGAAGTTCGCTGAAATTTCGTCTTAAAAAACCCAAAACGCGTGCAGCCTTTACTTTGATGTGGTGAACGTGCTTAGTCCACCTCGAATCACTCTTTAAATAAGCTCCAAGATATTGATATTTCCTGGCCGTGCTTAAAGTAGCGCTCTTTATTGTATAAGTATTCAACTGGTATGAACGTTTCCTTGTAAAGGTAACGTGAACACACTTTTTAACATTCAACGACATTTCTGAATGGACACACCAGGATGATATTGTCACGTGGTGGTGACGTTAAGAACACAGTAACAATACTGTGAAAGGCAAAACTAGATTTTTATTGGGCGAACCTGTGCCCACAAAACAGGCTACACTTATAGCACAACGAAAGCGGCGAACACAGTCGGCGATCGTCGAAAATCTGATCAGCGGGTCAGGCGCGTCGGCTTTTATAGAGCAGTCGTCGAATGTTCCAGACTAATCGTTTGGACCCGCGTGCCTTCCACAAAGTTCTACACCATTCGCGTTATGCGATGAAATCAGATAACACAAGGTTCGGTGACAACAGACAGCCGGGTAGAAGCATCGATAACTTTCCAGAAACGTCGGATACAGGCAGGCGCGTCCGTCGCTGTGCGATTACAGTTGGTAAGCGGCGAAACGTGGTCGCCCGATAACGATAAGTACACGTGTCAATACCCCCCTCTTAAAAAGCATCGACCCGATGCTGCAAACAAACGAAGTTAATAAACAAAAGCACTCGTAGCAAAGAAAAGAACAAAAATGACGAAGTTCGTCAGCGTCCGTAAAAGGGTTTAAGGCGCACCACGTGGACCACTTCAGATCGTGTGCGGCGCCGCTGTGAATGCGAAATGCCGTCTGGCACGACCTCATAGTCCAGAGCGCCAATACGTCGGATGACCTTGTAGGGTCCGAAATAGCGTCGGAGTAGTTTCTCACTGAGTCCTCGTCGGCGTATCGCGGTCCAGACCCAAACACGGTCGCCAGGCTGGTACTCGACGAAGCGTCGTCGGAGGTTGTAGTGTCGGCTGTCGGTCCTCTGCTGGCTCTTGATTCGCAGGCGGGCGAGCTGTCGGGCTTCTTCGGCGCGCTGGAGATAGCTAGTGACGTCAACATTCTCTTCGTCAGTTACGTGCGGCAGCATGGCGTCGAGCGTCGTCGTCCTCCAGGCCGGTGCAGTCTGGTCTACCGGAAACTCTGCATCGCTTTTCGGAATCCTGATGGACCTGCAGGCCTCCTTGGACCATGCTCTCTTAAGACGTCCTAGTTCCTTTTCCCCCTTTTCCTCCTACTCAATAAAAAATTGGACGCAACGAGACCTCACCCGTCCCACGCCGATGCAGACAAGTCCTCCGCCGTCCTATCCCCTCCTGGTATGCATAAACATTCTCTGTTGGTTTACCTCGGGTTTTTTTTTTTAATAATTGGCTTTACTTCAAATTACATTTTGGGTTTCTACCCCTCTTCATTTAATTTTGATTGGCTTAAAGCTGCTATACCTTGGTGGTGCGGCTTTCCCTCATTTTTATTTAGGTTATTTTTGTTTTACGAGGGGCTCAAAAATACGCCGTAGACCAGCTTGAACGGCGTGATCTGTGTTGTTTCTTGCACCGCCGTGTTGTACGCAAAGGTTACGTACGGCAAGACCGCGTCCCACGTCTTGTGTTCGACGTCGACGTACATTGCTAGCATGTCGGCGAGGGTCTTGTTTAGGCGCTCCGTGAGACCATTCGTCTGCGGATGGTAGGCAGTTGTCCTCCTGTGGCTTGTCTGGCTGTACTGCAGAATGGCTTGGGTGAGCTCTGCTGTAAAAGCCGTTCCTCTGTCGGTGATGAGGACTTCTGGGGCACCATGTCGCAGCAGGATGTTTTCGACGAAAAATTTCGCCACTTCGGCAGCGCTGCCTTTTGGTAGAGCTTTAGTTTCAGCAAAGCGGGTGAGATAGTCCGTCGCCACGACGATCCACTTATTCCCGGATGTTGACATCGGAAACGGCCCCAACAAATCCATCCCAATCTGCTGGAATGGTCGGCGAGGAGGTTCGATCGGCTGTAGTAATCCTGCTGGCCTTGTCGGTGGTGTCTTGCGTCGTTGACAATCTCGGCATGTCTTGACGTAACGGGCGACGTCGGCGATCAGACGCGGCCAGTAATACCTTTCCTGTATTCTTGACAGCGTCCGGGAGAATCCGATGTGCCCAGCGGTTGGATCGTCCTGTAGGGCGTGCAGTATCTCTGGACGCAGCGCTGACGGTACAACAAGAAGGTAGCTGGCGCGGACTGGTGAGAAGTTCTTCTTCACGAGTAGACTGTTTTGAAGCGTGAAGGAAGATAATCCGCGCTTAAATGCCCTGGGGACAACGTCGGTGTGCCCTTCCAAATAATCGACGAGGCCTTTAAGCTCCGGGTCCGCTCGTTGTTGTTCGGCGAAGTCTTCCGCGCTCATTATTCCAAGGAAGGCGTCGTCATCCTCGTCATCTTGCGGCGGCGGGTCAATGGGGGCGCGTGATAGGCAATCGGCGTCTGAGTGTTTTCGTCCGGACTTGTATGTTACAGTGATGTCGTATTCTTGTAGTCTGAGGCTCCACCGTGCCAGCCGTCCTGAGGGATCCTTTAAGTTCGCTAGCCAACACAACGCGTGATGGTCGCTGACGACTTTGAATGGCCTGCCATATAGGTAAGGGCGAAATTTCGCTGTAGCCCAAACGATGGCGAGCCATTCCTTTTCGGTTGTAGAATAATTGCCTTCCGCTTTTGACAACGACCGGCTAGCGTAAGCTATCACGTGTTCATGTACATCTTTTCTCTGGGCTAGGACGGCACCGAGGCCTACGCTACTGGCGTCAGTGTGGATTTCGGGATCGGCGTGCTCGTCGAAGTGCGCAAGTACGGGCGGCGACTGCATGCGTCGTTTGAGCTCTTGAAATGCGTCGGCCTGCGGCGTTTCCCACTTGAACTCGACGTCACATTTAGTTAGCTGCGTCAGCGGCTCTGCGATCCGTGAAAAGTTCTTGACAAATCGCCTCTAGTAGGCACACATGCCAAGAAATCTACGCACTGCCTTCTTGTCGATGGGCCGTGGGAACTTTGCTATGGCAGCTCTCTTCTGCGGGTCGGGGCGGACTCCAGATTTGCTGATGACGTGGCCTAAAAATAGAAGCTCCTCGTAAGCGAAGCGGCACTTTTCCGGCTTCAGAGTAAGTCCTGATGACCTGATGGCCTCTAGTACTGTTTCAAGCCGCCTAAGGTGAACGTCGAAATTTCCGGCGAAGACGACGACGTCATCCAAGTATACGAGACAGGTCTGCCACTTCAATCCTGCTAAAACCGTGTCCATCACGCGCTGGAACGTTGCTGGCGCCGAGCACAGTCCGAATGGCATAACCTTGAACTCGTAGAGGCCGTCTGGGGTGATGAAAGCGGTCTTTTCGCGATCTCTTTCGTCGACTTCTATTTGCCAATAGCCAGACTTGAGGTCCATCGACGAGAAGTATTTAGCGTTGCAGAGCCGATCCAATGCGTCGTCTATCCGTGGGAGGGGGTATACGTCCTTCTTCGTGATCTTGTTCAGACGACGATAATCGACGCAGAAACGTAGGGTTCCGTCCTTTTTCTTCACCAGGACAACCGGGGATGCCCACGGGCTTTTCGACGGCTGGATGATGTCGTCGCGCAGCATTTCGTCGACTTGTTCTCTTATAGCTTCACGTTCTCGCGGCGAAACTCGGTAAGGGCTCTGACGGAGTGGTCGAGCGCACTCCTCGGTGATTATGCGATGCTTGGCGACTGGTGTTTGTCGAATCCTCGATGACGTCGAAAAGTAGCCTTTGTATCGTCGGAGCAGACTTCTGAGCATCTGTTGCTTAATCATAGGGAGATTTGGATTAATGTCGTAGTCTGGTTCGGGAACCATAGTCGTCGGGGTAGACGCGGCGGAATCCGAGAGGACAAACGCATTACTTGTTTCCAGAATTTCCTCGATGTACGCGATCGTCGTGCCCTTGTTGATGTGCTTGAACTCCTGGCTGAAGTTTGTCAGCAACACTTCAGTTTTCCCTCCATGCAGTCGAGCGATCCCTCTTGCGACGCAAATTTCACGGTCTTGCAGTAGACGTTGGTCGCCTTCGATGACGCCTTCTACGTCAGCGGGTGTTTCGGTGCTGACCGAAATAACAATGCTGGAGCGAGGCGGGATGCTCACTTGATCTTCGAGCACACTCAAGGCGTGGTGACTACGAGGGCTCTCCGGCGGCATTGCTTTATCTTCCGACAGCGTTATTGACTTCGACTTCAGGTTGATGATTGCGCCGTGTTGGTCCAGGAAGTCCATACCGAGAATGACGTCTCGTGAACACTGTTGGAGGATAACGAAGGTGGCAGGGTAAGGCCGGTCATGAATGGTTATTCTTGCCGTGCAGATCCCAGTCGACGTGATGAGGTGTCCTCCAGCGGTGCGAATCTGAGGGCCTTCCCACGCGGTCTTAACTTTCTTCAACTGGGCGGCGATGTGTCCACTCATTACGGAGTAATCGGCCCCTGTGTCGACTAAGGCAGTGACTGCGTGGCTGTCGAGAAGTCCGTCGAGGTCGGTTGTTCTTTGTCTGGCATTGCAGTTAGGTCTTGGCGTTGGATCACGGCTGCCTCGTGTTGAACTGAAGCTGGGACGTCGCGTTGTCAAGTCATCTTTCGTCGTCGTATTCTCTGCTTCCAGACTTCGTCGGGACGGCGGCGTGTCGTTATGTCGTCGAGTTAGTCTCTTCGGCGTCTTCGTCGGCGGCGGAGGATCTTCGTCAGTTCGACGAACAGCAACCGCACCTCCATCGCTGCTTTTAGTTTTCCGGATATGGGCTCGCAGAGCGGCCCCGGGCTGGGCCGGTGTATGGTCGGCGCTGCGGCGACAGGTAGCGGCCTGGTGACGGCGAACGGGACGGTCGTCGAGGGTTCCACTGAGTGGCGGCGAGGTAGTCGGCGATATCGCGAGGTCGTTCGCCAATCTGTGGTCGCGGCGCGTTAACGGCGAACCCTCGGAGTCCCATCTCCCGGTATGGGCATCGGCGGTAGATGTGCCCGGCTTCTCCGCAGTGATAGCAAAGCGGGCGGTGGTCGGGGACGCGCCAAACGTCAGTCTTCCTCGCGTAGGTGCGCTGGGCGACGGGTGGGCGTGCTGGCGGCGGCGGCGGTGGACCGCGGAATTGCGGCGTTACAGGGCCCTGACGTCGTCGCGGAGGGGGACCTTGACGGCGGGCGACGGTGGCGTATGTCATCGCTTGCGGCTGAGGCTGCGGCGATTCAGGGGCTACTCCGAGTTGCTGTTGGAGCTCTTCACGTACGACGTCGGCAATCGAAGCCACTTGAGGCTGTGATGACGGGAACAGCTTCTGTAGCTCCTCCCGCACGACCGCTCGGATAGTCTCGCGCAGGTCGTCGTTGGCCAGTGACTGAACTCCGGCGTAGCTTGTTGAATTCGTGCGCCGGTTGAATTGCCGGTTCCGCATTTCCAGTGTCTTCTCGATGCTAGTGGCCTCGCAAAGAAACTCGTCGACAGTCTTCGATGGGCTTCGTACCATACCGGCGAAAAGTTCCTCCTTTACACCACGCATCAGGAGCCGGACTTTCTTTTCCTCTGACATTTCCGGGTCGGCGTGGCGGAATAGGCGGCTCATTTCTTCTGTAAAAATCGCGGTCGTCTCATTAGGCAGCTGCACTCGGGTTTCTAGTAGTGATTGGGCTCGTTCTCGGCGCACGACGCTTGTGAAGGTCTGCAGGAAGCCGCTTCGGAAAAGGTCCCACGTCGTCAAGGTGGCCTCTCGATTCTCGAACCACGTCCTGGCAGCGTCCTCCAAGGCGAAATAGACATGACGCAGTTTGTCGTCGCCGTTCCAGCTGTTAAATGCGGCGACCCTCTCATACGTCTCGAGCCAGGTTTCCGGGTCCTCGAATGTTGAACCGCGGAACGTTGGAGGCTCCCTGGGCTGCTGCAGCACGATGGGGGACGCTGGGGCTGCCATTGGGGTTTCCTTGGCCACAGTCTTCTTGGTCTTCTCAGGTAGAAGTCCGTGCTCCGGGGGCAGCTGTTGAAGACGGCGGCTTGCTCGATGTTCCGGGACGGCGCTGGTGTTGTCTTTGCGGTCTGGGCTTGGATTACGGCTTGTCGGGGGCGTCCGGTACATGGACGTAAAGCGCCTCCACCAGATGTCACGTGGGGGTGACGTTAAGAACACAGTAACAATACTGTGAAAGGCAAAACTAGATTTTTATTGGGCGAACCTGTGCCCACAAAACAGGCTACACTTATAGCACAACGAAAGCGGCGAACACAGTCGGCGATCGTCGAAAATCTGATCAGCGGGTCAAGCGCGTCGGCTTTTATAGAGCAGTCGTCGAATGTTCCAGACTAATCGTTTGGACCCGCGTGCCTTCCACAACGTTCTACACCATTCGCGTTATGCGATGAAATCAGATAACACAAGGTTCGGCGACAACAGACAGCCGGGTAGAACCATCGATAACTTTCCAGAAACGTCGGATACAGGCAGGCGCGTCCGTCGCTGTGCGATTACAGTTGGTAAGCGGCGAAACGTCCTTGCCCGATAAAGATAAGTACACGTGTCAATATTACATTCAAAGCATGCTGCAGGTATACTGAATCACGTTCATTCTCTATAGTCCTGTAAACTACACAGTAATCCGCGAACATTCTGAACGAAGATTTGAGGCCAATAGTAATATCATTTATATACAACAGAAACAAAAGAGGGCCCAGAACTGAGCCCTGGGGAACTCCTGAGGTCACGGGAACATATCCGGAGGAACAACCATTGAGAACTACCGACTGCTGTCTTAGAGAGAGATACTCGGCTATCCATGCAATAACAGATTCATTAAGTTTATAGCCCCGTAATTTACTAATAAGAAGGTCATGAGGAACAACATGGAATGCTTTTTTGAAGTCCACGAAAATACAGTCAACCACTTTATGCTTATCTATTGCTAGAGCCAAATCATGCATGAACTCAACAAGCTGCGCTGAGCAAGAAAAACCTTGCCGAAATGCGTGTTGACTAGGATGCAGACGATTATGTTCAACCAAATGTGTAATTATACAACTATAAAGGACATGTTCAAATATTTTACATGTTATAATAGTTAACGACACCGGCCTGTAGTTCTCAACGTCATTTCATGGCCCATTCTTATGAACAGGTGTAACAGGTGCTAACTTCCAATCACAAGGTAGTGCTTTCTCAACTAAGCACTTCTCAAATAGACGGTGAAAGTACAACGATAACGTTGCCGAACAGTTCCTTATTATCGCTGCTGGTATATCATCTGGGCCACACGCTTTAGCTTGTTTGACATTTTCTAACAATTCTTGAATACCAGGCACACTAAAAGTGACCTCAGGCATCACTTCTGCCTCAGTTGCAGAAACCATGTTAACAACGCGTGAAAACCTTGGACTAAACACGGACGAAAAATAATTGCTAAGGATGGCTGCCTTAGACGCATCATCGTCAACGATTGTGTGAGAATATTTTAGAGGACGAATAGATGTATTTTCTTTACCATTGAGACGAACGTATTTGCAAAACTGTTTCGAGTCTTCCACGAGCTTTTTACCAAGACTCGAGAAGTAAGAATTCTTCGCTACTTTAGTTAGACTTTTAAAATAAGTTTCGTTCTTTTCAGCTCACACTTGTTTTCCAAAGAATTATTTTTTTACATTTCCTGTACATTCGCCTTATACGTCGCTGTAGAGTACGCAGCCGAGTGTTAAACCATGGTTCTAGTGCTTTTAGTTAACAAGATACGAATGGGAAAGAAAGCTTCACGCAGATCAAATAGTTTTTCTTTAAACACGTTCCATACCTGTCCAGTATTCAGTTCGGCTGCTAGTGTATCATAAGTGGGAAAATAGGTTTCAAATTCCGAATTAATTGCGTCATAATTTGTTTTAGTATACGCGTACACCTCTCTGGCAGCTTTCTTGGGAACAGATATAGTCTCAACATTTACATCAGCCACAAATATATTGTCGTCGCTAACACCGGGTAAAACATGGACATTCGATACAATATTAGGCGTATTACAAAGGAGTAAGTGAAGAACATGACCGGTACCGTCATTTCGAGATGTCTCACGGACGTACTGTCTAAATGTGTACTCGTCCAGAATATCAAAAAAGTCGCATATAGTCGGCCTCCGGCAGTACACCTTGGTTCATTGCTTGACCAATTAATATGTGGAAGGTTAAAGTCGCCCCCTATCAAAATATGATCCGCTTTAATCGTTTCAAGACACTCAAACAATTTGAATAACTGTTCGAACGTCGTGCTAGGCGGCCTATAATATGAACCCACTACGACACCTTTCCCGTTCTGCAGCCGAATTCTACAAAAAACACATTCAATATCAGTAACAGAACAATCCAACAATATACTAGGTATATCTGAACTTACAAGTATAAACACCCCTCCTCTTCTCGCACTTCGGTCGCGACGAAAGCATTGATACCCAGGAGGAAAAACTTCAGAATTCGCAATTGTAGAATCAAGCCACGACTCTGTGTCCAAAACGATTGAAGGTCGTATCTATCGAAGCACCATAAAAAATCGTCGATGTTGCTCTTTATACAAATGCAAAATCAAAGGCAGATACAAATGCAAATGCTAACATTATTCTTGACATTATGCTAAAACATAATCTTATTCGAGTGGTTAATGAACCCGTGCGTGTGCAAGGGTCATCATGTTTTATATTAGATGTTATTTTTCTAAACCGAACCTTTTCCGAGCATAACGTGTCAATCGAAGATGGCTTATCTGACCATTACCTTATTGCACTTTCCTTGCCCATTATCAAAACTACTGTTCCTAAAAGTGCCAATACCAAATCTTTTAAAGATTACACCAGAGCGGATGACGCCAGCATGGTTGACTACATGGAAGCTTGTCTTACGAACTTTGCAGATAGTGGTAGTGATGTGTCTACACTTTGGACCGCGTTTGCACGCATTGCATAGATACATTCATACCCACTAAAACTAAGAAAGTCAATAAAAGTACACCTTGGATGACGCGTGGAATAGTACAACTAAAGCGCAAAATCAAACGAATAGAGAAGAAGCATCCACGCACGGTTGTTATCACGGAACTCCAAAAAAAGCTGTCATGCTCCGTGCGCGATTAAAAAAAATGTTTTGTTTTCCACAACACTGCGCAACTTTATAAAAAACGCAGCGGATAAGTTTTGGGGATACCTTAGCAATAGCAAAAAGACTATTACGGAAATTTCAGTTAATGGAACCATTCTTAACGACTTGAATACCGTCGCACAACATTTTAACACTTGCTTTCGTAGCGTATTCTCCCCATGAGGCCCATCTTTGAATTATGCAGTGTTTGAAGAGCATGATGCCAACTTTAAATCTTACCATGGCATTGTGTCTATGTTAACTTAAAAAACGAAACAACCCCTGGCCCTGACAACCTCCCGAATGTGTTTGTTAGGCGATACGCCGAAACTGTTGTCAAGGTCTTTGTTGTAGTATTCAGAGCATCTTTGTTAAGCGCGAAAGTGCCTGAAGATTGGAAGATGGCTCGAGTTGTTCCGGTCTTTAAGAAAGGCGATCGATTATTGCTCGAGAATAACCGCCCCGTATCATTAACGTCACGTTGCTGCAAACGTTTCGGGCACATAATCGCAACACCCATTATTGAATTTTTCGAGGAAGACTCCATACTAACAAGTGCTCAACATGGCTTCAGAAAAGGCTGTTCCACCACCACACTATTCGTAAAAATAATTGATTCAATCGCCAAAGCTTTGGATACCAACGGTCAAATTGATGCAGTGTTTTTGGACATCAGTAACGCATTCGACAGGTTAATTCACAAAAAGGTAATATTAAAATTAAGGAACATTAACTTTCCGGACATCATAGTTACCTGGATTACAGACTATCTGGATAATCGCCAACAGTATGTTTCCGTTGACAATCACAACTCGGGATATCTACCAGTGACTTCAGGTGTTCCCTAGGGCAGTGTCCTGGGTCCATTGCTCTTTCTTTTATATAATAATGACATTGTTACCATCATCAAACCAGGAACACAAATAAGGCTGTTTGCAGATGACTGTGTTGTGTTTCGTACTATTAAGTCCGTGGATGATCAGAAGGAACATAACTCTAGCTTGAATAATATATTTTTGTGGTTCGAAGAATGGGGCATGGCTGCAAACATAGATTTAACTGTCTCTCTTCGCATAACACATAAAAAGAATCTCCTGGAGTGCACGTGTCAAATGGGATCTGTTCCATTAAAGCAAGTTGAGAGTTACAAGTACCTTGGCGTAAGGTTCACTAACAAATTTTCTTGGAACCTTCACATTGACAACACTTCTGCCTTTCCGAAGCTAACCTATCTGCGACACAAACTAAGAAACGCGCCCTCAAACGTTAAGCTACTCGCTTACCTAACCTATATCCGGCCAAAACTTGAATATGATTGCGTTACATGGGATCCCTATACAAAAGTCAAAGTTAACAAACTTGAGAGAATACAGAGAAAATCTGTTCGTTTTATTTATTCCAAGTTCCAAAGTTCGGATTCGCCGTCAAAGTTGATGGTGGCTAAAGACATTCCTTCGCGTGAACAAAGAAGACAGAAGCACAGGCTAGATCATTTACATAATTTAATTATTCACAAGTTGGCTCTGAGCCCTGCACTATATTTAGGTCATCTCTCCACTAGGTATACAGGACACCATCTTCCGGATACACTGACACCAATGTATGCTAGGACAGACAGCTGTAAGTTCTTCTTTCCCCCGACTATTTCTGAATATAATTCGCTGCCCGCCCCTTACAAAATTTGACTGTGTTTTATGTAAGTTCTTATTGTCTTTTTTTGTTTTTGCATAGAGTGTGTTCTTGCTTTTGAATGAACAAGGCAAGTCCTCGAGTCTCAAACTCCCTTGCCTTTGGTGTGCAATTCCCTTGCCTTTGATATGCGATTCCCTTGCTTTGTATGTGCAATTCCCTTGCCTTTTTTTACATCGTTCCGTTTGCACCATGAATTGATTTAGGTATTGTGTTTTGATCTTTTTCACTAAGTGTTTCTGTGAGCAATATGTCATTGTAAAGTCTATATATTTTATGAAAGTATAGGAACGTATCTTGTGTATGTCTTGTACTCAATGTCTGACCGTCCTGCAACGACCACGTTGTGGTCTGCAGTATGTATTAAATAAATAAAAATAAATAAAACTTCAACGAACCATTTGCTAAAACTCCTTCAAAAAATAAAATGCTACAATAATAGGCTGCTGCATCTGTGGTGCCCTATTTCGGTTATGTATCCAAGTTCTCGCAGATAAATTCTATTGGGTAAGTTAGTGCTGACTTAACATGTTGCTTTCTAGCGCTAGATGCTCGAAAAAAAGAACACAGTGATAGGCAAAAGTAAAGAAAAGACGAGTGCTACACTTACAACTGTTTATTCCAAAAAAAACAGAGCATCCTATATATACACGGAAATGCACATGCGCAATCGCATGAAGCAAGCAAAGGAGGTCAGTCAGCCGAAGGCATAATTATCAATTTTTATATGCTTAGCAATCTGAAATTCCGAATCATAAAGCGTAACAAAAGTTTGACTCACGCGAGGTATATTAGTGGTATGGATATGGAAGGCCTCTAACAGTTCACGTGCAGTTTTGTTTTTGCTTCTGCCTAGGATCCTGACGTTAAAAAATAGTGGTCAGTCGTATCTTTCTTTAAAATACTTGCGTGCTTTCTCATTCGGTCGTTGACGCAACGCCCAGTTTGCCCAATTTAGCACTTGCCACAGCTGAGCGGAGTCAGGTAAACCACTCCAATATAGCAGCGCACATAACGCTGAAAGGGACACTAAAGCGAAACAATAAATTAGTTTACCCTAATGAAGCATTGTCTGAGAACCCTGTAATCAGTCACTTCAAAAATATAGTTTGATTATTAGATGAGAAAATGAAGGTCCAAGTACCAGTATTTCAATTTCGCGCCGAAACCCCAGCGCCGGTACGTCAGCTTGACGTCAGGGATTCCAAAGTATGTTTTCGCATTTGGGCCGCGTTGGCTAAATAAGGGTTCCCGAAACTTGCCATGTTTAATATTTGGTTCCTTTAGAACACAATGTAGTCAATCTGTACCGCTATATATAAATAGTAGGCCCTAGAAGATGCCATCAAAATGCAAGATGTCACAGCCCCCAGGTGCGGGAACTTAAGTAGGCGTCGCCACCCGTATTTCGTTCTTGCGCTTTTTCTGGCTTACCAAACGTCTTATCGTTGTAATGTAAGAGTGCTGTTTTTGGTGTTGTAGAACGGTAATTTACTGATGCAGGAGAAATCATTTTTCACTTTAGTGTCCCTTTAACGTGCTGTACTGTACACCCGTTCGTAGCGCCACCCGTGATTCGGGGGCAGAGACGGGCCAGCTTGTTTGGGATCGAGAAGACCGCAGGTACTCCATACCTGTACGCCACTTTCTTGAGATTGTAGCTAACCCTGTAGAGGTACGTTCCGTACCTCCACAGAATAAGGCCAGAAAATGTTCTGGCCTTATTGGAAGGCTGTCTCAAAAGTACTTTTATACTATTTGGCAATCAGCTGCACTTACAGCCAGCCAACTGTGCTCACGTTGCACGTCTGCTACGCGACCTATTTCTTTCGGAAATGGATATATCCCTCGACCACTGTTTTAAGAACACGCACGTTATAAAGGTATTTAGATAGGTAGACAATTTTGTAGTCTATTTGGACAAAGAGTGTTCTTTACCTGACAATGATGAAATCAGGCTCTCTTTTACGCATGAGATTCCGGTGGTGAACGTGGTGCATTTGCAGATTTATATATGACGTTCTTAAAGGAACATGTTTGTTGGTACTACTCACCATGCTCTAAAGAAGAGCCGTTACCATACGATTCCGCCCACTCGAAAATTGTGAAACGAGGGATTGAAACAACCTGCCCGGGGTTTGCGCTTAATGTATGTAAGTTCATAGGATCAAGACGAGTTTTGAAAATCAAATCGAGTGGCTTTTAAAAGCCGGCTACCCTCGTTAGGTGTTGACGTCAGTGGGGGAAACTTTGCTCCGGAAGCTGAAAGACAACAAAAAGCCTAAGGAGGGCGATGAAGCCGAGCGTAGCGCTCGAAAAAAGGCACAAGTGGTCCTGTACTTTCACAGGGTAGCCACAATCTCAAGGAAGTGGCGAACAGGTATGGAGTATCTGTGGTCTTCACCACCCGAACAAGATGGCCCATCTCTGCTCCCGAATCACGGGTGGCGCTATGAACTGGTGTACAGTACAGCATGTTAGACGTTACGTGCATTGTTCCACTGGAGTGGTTTACCTGATTCCGCTTAGCTGTGGCCAGTGCTACTTTGCGCAAACTGGGCATTGCGTCAACGACCGAATGAGAGAGTGTATTTTAACGTAAGGTACGACTGCGCATTTGTCTTCATATTGCAGGTTTTGCCGCGACTGTGAACCATGGTGTTTTTATGTCAGAATCTTAGGCAGAAGCAAAAACATAACCCCACGTGAACTGTTAGAGGCCTTCCATATCCATACCACTGGTCTAGTTTGCGTGAGTCAAACTTCTGTTACGCTTTATGATTCGGAATTTAGATTGCTAAGCACATAAAAATTGATAACAATGCCTTCGGCTGACTTACGTCCTTTGCTTGTTTTATGCGTTTGCGCAGGTGCATTTTTGTGTATATATAAGATGCTCTGTTTTTCGGAATAAACAGTTGTAAGTGTAGCACTCATCCTTCCTTTTCTTTCGCCTGTGTCTCCTTTTTTTTTTCAAGTTTCATGCACTAAAGAGCAACATGCAAGTTCGCACAGTGCCACTATGGTGCCGAGAATGGCCTATAGCGTGCACCACCCTGCTTCACAAACTGTTACGACATTTTTCTGCTCATAAGAATTGAAGATTTAGCTGTGTTTTGCAAATTACAGAAAAAACTTCGATTAGAAGTTTTTTCAATATAGATTTCAATATATTAACCAGATTTCAATATATTTAACGAAGCCGAGTAGTCGCTTACACTAATAGAAGGTCACATAATAGGGCATCCTATTTTTGTCATGCTTTTGCCACATGAGGGTGCCAAAGGTCATTTTTCGCTATCTGTCAAGTATCGAAAGTACGAATCCTTGTCTAATGAGAAAAACAGTGCTCGTTTCAGACAATATGAGACCCAATTTTGCTTTCAGCGAGACAATCTCGATTTAGGTTATGAATGGTTGTCTTTCCCATTAAGATAAAAGCGGTTTCATGGCCTAAATGGAAAAAGAAAAAGCTTTGGATGGGGCTCAATATGGTACTACATCAAAATGTTAACCAGTGCTGATTCGGTCTGCACTTATCCTAGAAGCTAGCTAATGACATAAACCTCCCTTTGTACCACAATGGTTTGCCTATGCCAAAAGGGGCTAAGGCTAGAAGTTAGGTGGTCGCACACAATTTAATCGTCAACTTACAGTGAATTATTACCTTCGCTTGTCACTTGGAATAGCATGGTTGACACAACGCGCTAAGATACTATCTTTTTACGAAAGCATGTCTTGAGCCTGGCGTGCCTAACCACTTTTGTTAGGATAGGAAGTATTGTTTCTGGTCCCTTTTAGGGAATTGGTTACAGATTATTCACAGCACAATACGTTGTTTCCCTAAGAATGTCGCAGACAATTGCATATTTTAGGTTTACCATATTAACATATTGCCATATTGTCGTGCAGCGGTGACGTACAGGTAGAACACCCGCCTCGCATGCAAGAGGTCCGTGGTTCGAATCCCGGTGCCGCGCTATTCTTCAGCGGATTAAAAAAAAGAATCCGCGTGTTGATAAAACTGCATATACAGGCCTGGAGTGAGGCCTGATCCCGGTGACCAGAACCGGTAACGCACTCCCTCACCAGAGCAGGATTGGCCACCCTGGTGCAGTACCTGGCCACAACCTCCTATATGAACACAGCAATCAAACCATGGCCCTCAGTCCCCAGCAGTTACGAAGCAACTGACTACGGCGGCGGTCAGACTTGCGACGCAGCAGAGGGTGCTAAGAATCTCTGACTCCGGACAGGCCGCCATTGGAATATGAACCTGGCAACGTTTAACGCTAGAACGTTATCTAGTGCGCGAGTCTAGCAGCGCTATTGGAATTAGACGGCTATAAATGGGATATAATAGGGCTCAGTGAAGTTAGGAGGCCAAAAGAAGCATATACAGTGCTAAAAAGCGGGCACGTCCTGTTCTACCGGGGTTTAGCAGAGAGACGAGAACTAGGAGTCGGATCCCTGATTAATAAGAATATAGCTGGTAACATACAGGAATACTATATCATTAACAAGAGGGTGTCAGGTCTTGTTGTGAACCTAATAAGAGGACAAAAGGAAGGTGGTACAGGTCTACGCCCCTACATCCAGTCATGATGACCAGGAAGTCGAAAGCTTCAATGAAGACGTGGAATCGACCATGGGTAGAGTGAAAACAAAATACACTATACTGATGGGCGACTTCAATGCCAAGGTAGGCAAGAAGCAGGCTGGAAACAAGGCAGTGGGGGGATATGGCATAGGCACTAGGAATGGCAGGGGAGAGTTATTAGTAGAGTTTGCGGAACAGAATAATATGCGGATAATGAATACCTTCTTCCGCAAGCGCGATAGCCGAAAGTGGACGTGGAGGAGCCCGAATGGCGAGACTAGAAATGAAATAGACTTCGTACATATAAAAACATATTTCAATCTTTCATTTAAACGTCCAAAGCATAAAAAATAAACAAAATAGAATTGAAGAATTGTTTCAACACACCAACATTAATCCCGATGTTCTTCTTTTTACTGAAACGTGGGTATCTGATAAGGACTACCCCATACAGTTCGAAAACTACAGGCATCACATACTAAACCGTACCTACGCAAGAGGTGGTGGTCTAGCAGCATATGTACGAAATGATCTAAACTCGGAGAAAATTGCAGATTTCTCCCTAATTAATCGCAACGTGGAATGCCTCACTATTCGTCTTCAAGCAGGAACATTTTCAGTAGTCTACAGACCACCCTGTGGGAACAAAAAAGATTTCTTTTCCTTTGTGAATAAGCTGCTAGCTTATCTCAGCAGCGCCGGCAAAATGTTTGCCATACTAGGTGATACGAACATAGATATGATGGCCGAAAATACAATAACACGAAAATATAATCACCTGCTTTACTCTTACGCATGCTCGAATATTATAACCTTGCCAACACGAGTTACAGCACACAGCCAAACCTTATTAGATGCCTGTATCACTAATGTACATGATTCCACTGTGACTGCTAGAGTCATGTCCTCTGATATAAGCGATCATCTTCCAATTTTTTGTTTTCTGCCTTGTTCGCAGAAATACAAGCATAATGCGCCTGTATATTCCTACCGTCTCATAGATACAACGATGCTAGCCTATTTTCGCTCTCTTATTCGGGAAAAAAAACTGGAAATCTGAACTAACTGAAAGTGACCCAAATAAGGCATACAATTTATTTTTCGATAAACTAATCACTTGCGACGACATATTCTTCCCACAATATAGTGCTACAAAACGACCCAAAAAATTAGAAGGCCGTGGATAGATGTAGTGCTTTTTACAAAAATCAAAAACAAAAATAAGATGTACCAACATTCCTTAGAACTAGAGATATAAATGAATTAGCCAAATTTAAGGAGTACCGTAACCAAGTAAATTCAGAATTAAAAAAGGCAAAAGAAAAGTATTATGGGAAGGTGTTCACGCGCATATATACGAATCCAAGAAAAGTTTGGCTGGAAATTAAGAAAATATCTGGAGGAAAGGCTAGCCCTCAAGACCTACAAATAGCTTCGGTTAACGGCACTCTTTGAGGTGAAGAAGCCGTCTCTATCCTAAACACTCACTTTGTTCAATGCTGCAGCAACATCTCTGCAGCAGATCCAGAAGAGATAGGGCATACTGTGAAACCGTCTCTGGGAAATTCTTTAATGCTATTTCCGGTGACACCAACCGATGTAGAAAGCGTGATCAAAAACTTTAGGTCAAACAGTGCTGCAGGTTTCGACGGTATAATGGTATCTCCTATAAAATATGTGTCTGACATCATCTCTAATGTATTAGCTCATATTATTAATAAAATGTTCGAGTCCGGAATTTTTCCTCGCAAACTTAAAATAGCCAGCATCTGCCCGGTTCCTAAAGGCGGTGCTGATCATAGTGTAAACAACTGCCGACCCATATCTATACTACCTCTATTTTTAAAACTTTTTGAAACTGTTATAAACACTCGACTAGAAGGTTTCTCAAGGAAATATTCTATTATTAGTACGGCACAGTACGGATTCCAAAAAAATAAATCATGTGAGGATGCGCTCCTAAATATAAAACATCAAATACGCAAAATATGGAAAACCGTTTATACACGGTAGGCTTATTTCTGGACCTGCGTAAGGCTTTTGATAGCGTAAATCATGGTATACTTCCGTGCAAACTTTATGACTACGGTATACGTGATACAACATTAGAGTTAATGAGAAGTTACTTAACGGATCGTTACCAGTTTGTTTCATATAATCAGGCCACTTCCTCACTTCTCAAAATACAGACTGGCGTGCCACAGGGATCCATACTTGGTCCTATATTACTTGATCTATATATCAATGACCTTCCTAACATTTCTTCCTCACCTAATATCATCATGTACGCAGACGATACTAATCTTTTCTTTGCAAATTCTTCCTTGCAATGCATACAAAAAGAAATAAATGATTATTTAAATTTATTATCTGAATGGCTGTACATCAACAAAGTACAATTGAATGTCAACAAAACCAAATATATAATATTTCGACCGATAAACACGCCATTGCCTGTTAATATAACTGTCCTATTTCAAGCAAAGGGGCTAGAACAAGTAACAACGCAAAAGTTTTTGGGGGTGTGGCTCCAAGACAACCTCTCCTGGGACAATCATGTCAATAAGCTTTGCAATGATCTTAGCAAAGTAGTAGGCTGTATGTATAAAATAGGTGATCTAATACCTTTATGACTAAAGAAAGCAATATACTACGCCCTTTTTACTCGAAGCTAACTTATTGTGTCTTGATCTGGGGAACAACTACAACAAAAAACTATGATAAGTTATTAAGCTTGCAAAAACGAGTAGTCCGAATTTTTGAAAACTACCATGGTAGGCCGCGTGACTTACCCACACACAATCTCTTCAGCAAACATTTATTGATCCGAGCAAATCAAGTATTTTATTATAGATTACTCTTACATATACAAAAACACAGGTTCCATGTCGTCAGCACACCCACTTCTCTTCGATACCCATTACGTTATCAAATCAAGAAAATACAATTCACGCGTGCTAACTACGGACGTCAGGATATTGTCACGTGGTGGTGACGTAGAAGAACACAGTAGCAATACTGTGAACGAAAAAGCTAACTTTTATTGGGCGAACCTGGGGTGCTATGCAGGATGCGCCGAGTTTCTCGTTCACCCGAGTTTTACCCGTGTTTGCTCGACGGCAGTCAGTGAACAGAGATAGCGTGAAACGCGCAATGGCTGCAGGCAAAAAAATATGTAGACAAGAGCCGCGTATGACAACATGAGCGCACCCTGCACGGCACGCTGCTTCCACTTTTCAAGCGCAGACGGCTGCACAACGAAACGTGCCAGCGCCGCGTATTGTTATCAACGGATTATCGCAACTTAGCAATACCGTGACTGTCCCGCTGTCTGTCTGCACACTTGCCGTGAGCCGCTTGTCACGCCTTTCCCGGGCGCGTCAAGGGCGTGCCTACTCTTTCGAGCACTATCTTTCTATCCTCCATCGAACGCGAACAGGGTACATGCGGCGCATTCTTGCACCTACGCTTTCGCTCAAACGAATACGTTAAAATACCACAAATAAAATAACGAACATTTTTATTTCTTTAAGTGTCTGCTTTTCGTTTTGACTGCTAGAAATTTCTGATGACAAACGGAGATCGAACAAATCATAAAATTTTGCACTTCTTGCCGCGAGTGGCGACAGTGAAGCGAAAGCTTAGAAGCGGATACGTTGAAGAGAGTCGCACGCACGAGGCAGTTCATACGGTGAGAAGTCGCCTAGGGGCGCTGCAGTGCTAATCTCAGTAATGTCAGTGATCGCCACTCTTTATTAGGAGAATAAAAACGCAGCACCGCGGTACGGCTGTTCATCGCAGGCGCTTTAAGGCCCCCGCTTTACCAACTAAATACGACACACTAGTCATAAATACGGGAGCAACGGCTGTCGCTGCAAATGGCGGTCCGTAGTGCCCATAGTGACGCAGTTCAGTGAAAATATACCAGTTTATCTTTGTGCGCGAAGCCTCGGCGATGCATTGCGAAGAAGTGCGTGCTTCCCAGCGACACAATTCATCGCTTGTCATCGCTTGCCCAGTGAAAGTGCCTCTGAGCGCATGTACGCAGTATTTGAGTGTTTTGTGCACACCAAGGTGCTTGCCAATTGCTTATGCAGGAGCCAGCAGCGATCGCAGGAGGATATCGTAACGACACCGCAGCAGTCGCATTTTGGCAGGTGAGGGCTCTTGTGTGCGGTTATGAAATGAGGAGGAGGAGGAGAAACATTTATTAAAAAGAAAAAGAAAGGACAAGCAGGTGTCTTTCTGCTTGTGCGGGAGGCGCCCTTAGTCCAGGGCTCCTGCGCCTCTTGCTGTCTCCCGGGCCCGCCGCAGCAGTTGCTGCTGGTTACGAGGGTCCGAACTAGTCAGCACGGCCTCCCACTGCTCGGGTGTGGGGTTGGGTACTTGCGGGGCCGCCTTCACGTTGGGGCACGCCCACGTGGTGTGATATAGGGAGGCGTAATCATTACAAAGGGGACATTTGTATGAATATAGTGTAGGGTGGATTGCGTGTAGTCTGCTGAAATGTGGGTATGTATTGGTTTGTAGTTGTCTCCATGTTACGGCGTCTTCACGTGAGAGGACGTGGAGGGTCTTGTGTGGAGGTGGGTATTGTCGTCTGTTCAATCTGTGGTGTTGTAGTATGGCGTTGTATTGTAAAGGTACGGGCTCCATGGATGCGTCCGTATCCCTCTCTTGTGGCGCCTGGGAGGCATGAGCTCGGGCTACAGCGTGCGCACGCTGATTTCCACGGAGGGACTCGTGTCCTGGAGTCCACACTATTTTAACGTCCGGGAATGCGGAGGCCTGTTTGAGGAGTCGGTGGGCGATTGAAGATATTCGACCTCTCGCGTAGCTACGGCAAGCTGCCTGGGAGTCGGTAATAATTGTGATGTACTCGTTGGTCAGACTAGACGTGATGGCCAAGGCGATGGCTGTCTCCTCCGCTACGAGGGCGCTGGCAGTGCGGAAAGTCATCGAGACCACCTCTTGTAGGTTATAGTCGACAACGCTGGCCGTCATGGCTGCTTTTTGGGGGTACTGCGGGGCATCTGTGTATAGTGTGGTGTGGAGACTGCCATATCTTGTCTGTAGAGCTTTTGCGCGAGCTTGGCGACGATCGGCATGATGTTCCGGGTGCATGCTTCTGGGGATAGGGGCTACCTTGATGTTCTCTCGGAAGCTGGGGGCCAGATGGATTGCTTGTTCGTGGCCTTTGCTGTGTGTGGGGTAGCCTAGGCGCGCTAGGACTGTTCTTCCTGTTTGTGTGAGGGCTAGTCGTTCTCGTTGGCTTGTGAGGTGGGCGTCTATATTTTCTCTTATAGTATTATGGACTCCTAGGGCTTCAAGCTTGAGTGTCGCCGTTCCCGGGGGTAGGCCGAGCGCTTGCTTGTAGGCTTTCCGAAGAAGTACGTCTAATTGATCTATCTTCTTGGTAGTGAGGGGCAAGTACGGGGCAGCGTAGGCAATGCGGCTGATTATCAGGGCCTGGACGAGCTGTATTATGTCGTCTTTTTTCAGTCCGTATTGTGTGGTGGTGATACGGCTGACCAATCGCATGATCTGGAAGGTGGTCTGCTTGAGACGTTGGATGGTGTATGCGCCTCCGCCGTCCTGTTCTATGTGGAGTCCGAGAATGCGGACGCGGTTTAGTGTGGGTATTTCTTTGTCGTCGAGGGTGAGGTTGATGTTTGGTAGTTCATTGAGTTTTCTTCGGGATTTCTGTCGAACGACTAATAGTTCTGACTTCTCGGGGGAGCACCGGAGACCACTTGTTTTTGCATATTGCTGGACGACGTCGGTCGCTTGTTGAAGGGCGTCTTGTTTCTTTCCTTCGGAACCAGCGGTGGTCCAGATAGTGATGTCATCGGCGTATGATTCCTGGTATTGCCTGATTCCTGGTATTGCCTGATTCCTGGTATTGCCATGCCTGATTCCTGGTATTGCGTTGAGTTTGTCAGGTAATTTCATCATAGCAATATTGAAAAGGGTGGGTGATAGAACAGCACCTTGTGGGGTTCCTGTGTTGCGGGTAGGTAACGTCGGGGTTCTGAGTGAGCCAATGTCTATTGTGGCCGTGCGGTTGCTTAGAAAGGCGCGTATATAATTGTAAGTATTACGACCACAGTTCGTGAGGCTTAGGTTTGTAAGGATGGTATGGTGAGCCACATTGTCGAAAGCGCCTTTGAGATCGAGTGCTCAAATCGCTCCGGTGTTGTGCGGTGAGATGTGTTCAAGGACTTGTTCCTTCAGCTGAAGAAGGATGTCGTGGGTAGAAAGGTGGGGCCGGAATCCGAACATTGTTTCGGGAAAGAGGTCACTGGATTGTAGGTAAGGTTGAAGCCGGTTCAGAATGACATGTTCCAGAAGCTTGCCTAGGCATGAAGTCAGTGAAATTGGTCTCATATTTTCTAAGCTGGAGAGTTTGCCTGGCTTCGGAATGAGTATGATGTCCGCGTGCTTCCAGTCTGCTGGTAGTGTACCCGCTTCCCAGTGGTGATTAAAGAGGTCAGTAAGAGATTGAATGGTGCTATTATCCAGATTGCGCAGGAGCTTATTATTTATTTTGTCCTTGCCTGGGGTGGTGTTTCGTGTGAGTGCATGGAGTGCTTGTTGCACCTCAGTGATAGTGATCGGCTTGTCGAGGTCGTAATTGTCGCTCCCGCTGTAGGTTGGAGGTTGTCCTTGTGCGGGTTCGAACTCGCCTATGTACCGCGCCCGCAGCTCCTCCAGGATTTCGTCATCAGAACCCGGATGATTGTGGAGGATACGTTGCATTGTTTGCTGGCTAATTGCCTTGCTTTGTGTGGGGTCAAGAAGATGGCGTAGCAGCGACCATGTTTTGGCCGTGCTAAGATTACCCTGCAACTTGTTGCATAGTTGTCGCCAGTTGTGACGGGTGAGCTCCCCAGCATAAGATTCCGCGGTTGCCGTGAGCTTCGCTATACGTAGTTTCAATTTACGATTATGTTTTTGGCGCTTCCATCTCCTAACAAGGCCTCGACGTGCTTTCCAGAGGTGAAGAAGGTGTGGGTCTACGGCCGGTATGTCTGTGGTAAGTGTGATCTGCTTTGAATGTCTGGCTACGTCTTGATGGAGCTCTCGTACCCACTGCTCGAGATCCATAATACCCGTTGAGGAGTCATCCGCTCGCTCTTTGCGAAAAGCTGTCCAATCTGTGAGTGTTGTCTTTTTTATCGGGTGGCGTGCATGCGTAACGTTCAATGTGGTGGCAAGTATACAGTGGTCACTGCCCAGAGTTTCCTCCGTGTTGTGCCAGGCAGCTTGCTGCATCCCTTTAGTGAGTGTGAGGTCAGGGCATGTATCTCGGGAGACGCTGTTTCCTAGACGTGTGGGGTATGCGGGGTCTGTGAGGATGGTGAGATGGTGCTGCTGTATCGTGCACTGGAGTGCAGTGCCTTTTGATGTGGCTGTCGTGTAGCCCCATGCCTGGTGAGCAGCGTTGAAGTCGCCTACAATCAGCAGACTATTATTTTTGGCTATGCCAATCGCTTTAGTGATCAAGTAGTCGAACTTGGCCTGCTTCTGCTTGGGTGGGCTGTATATATTCAGTATGAAAAGGCTCTTTCGGCCTCGTTGGAGCGGCAGGATCTCAATTAGGTTATGATCGACGTCACTGCCGTCTATTGTGTGTTGTGTGGTTGTGAGCGTTTTAGCTGTAAGTGTGGCCACGCGGCTTTCAGGCGTGGTGGTATGTGTCTTGTAGCCAGCTTGAGTTGGGTGTGTGCCTGTTTCCTGTAGTGCGATTACGCTTGGTGTCGTTTTGGAGTTACTTATGTACTGTCTCAGTGATCCTTGCTTGCGTTTGTAGCTGCGGCAATTCCATTGCCAGATTATGAGTGGATTTTCGTTCCTGTGGTTGGTTTTGCTATTCGTCCTGGCTGACGGGTGGATCAGCAGGGTGTCCCTGCTCTACTTCCTGTTGTACTAGTGTTCTGACTTTCTTGCGTCGCTGATCTTTTGCGAGCCGCGTTTCTTCAATAACACTTGCCAGTTGCTGAATGCTTTCTTGCATTGCTAGAAGCTACCGTTGCAGTACATCAACTTTCTCCTCGACTTGTGCGATTTCTGTCGGTTTTGCTGATTTCGCGAGAATCATGGGTTCACAATGCTCCGAAGATGATGGCATTGAGGGTGCGGTTATTGGTGTGGAATGCTGAGTGGCAGTACGAGTCGCGTATAGTTCTGCAATCTGCGTGCGAAGTATGTTGTTTTCTTCATGAAGGCGTTTGTTTTCTTCTCTGATGGCCTTTTGTTCAGCTAGAATTTGCAGTTGAACATCTGTATTGTGTATAGGTGAAGAATTATGTGGGGTGGGTGCTGTGTGTAGACGTGATGAGAGGGTGTTGTCTTGGTGGACTGTGTGAGAAGGGAAAAGCCGTGCTGACCAGCTCACCGCTTGTGATCCCGGTACAGCAGGTCCGCTGAGGTTCCGGGTCGCTCCTTGTTGGTTCCGTGAGCAGGACTTCGAACTGAGGAAGGTGTTGGAACTATTGAGTGCGCAGTGCTTGTGATGAAGCAATGCCATTGCACTGGGTCTAGAAGCGCGAGCGATTCTCGGACGCTGATCGTGTTTACGACGTTGTGGCTCCGATACATCACCGATGACAGAGCAGCCATCTCAAACGATTACTGCGATACGCACTCCTCAGCATCGTCGTCACCCTCGGCGCATCGACGCCTTGCAAGCAGCTACAGTGACGTGCCGATAATTATTTACTGTGCGCTACGTCGCCACAATGCAGGCAATGAAACCGTGCTGTGGGGCCATCTCAGCCCGAGAAGATATCTGCATAAGCCAGCGACAGTAAACACTTTGTTTTTGATAGTAGTGCGCATTGCATCACCGATGACAGTGCGTTGTGCGTGTTTTGTGTCGGTGGTGAATATTGTTGATGCCTCTCAGCTCGCCACCGCGTCGCTGTTGCCGAAAGATAATTTGGGCGTGGCCCAACCATGGTGGGTGCGCGCACAAGAGTTACATGCCTCGCGCGGGGCGTGACCTCTGACTTTGATTGACAGGCGAACTCGTGCTAAACTCGTACATCGCGAAACCCCCTCCGAGTTCAACTCGGGAACATGGCGGCGGCAGCAGCAGCCTGTGTTATTGCATCCAGCGGCAGCAAGCGCCAGTATGACCGTATGGACCCGTTCACGTACATGACCGCCGTGGAGTTTCAGCGTCATTTTCGCCTGTCGAAGACATCAGTGCGCTGGCTGTGTGACGAGTTAGGCGAAGACTCTCCTCTGTGGAGACAGCGTGGCGGGCTTCATTCGCTCAACGTTGAAGAGCAAGTCCTCTGCGCCCTCCGTTTCTACGGGACTGGGAGTTTTCAGGGAAGCGTCGGCGCCGAGCGTTACATAGGACGTCATAAACTACTGTGAGCCTCTGTGTCAGAGATGTCTAATGCGTTTATTGATGCGGCAGTGCGGAAGCGGTGGCTGGCTTTCCCGAAGACTGCGGCTGAGCGGGCACTTATAAAAGAACGCTTCTTCGCGGAAACATCACGAACGTAGTCGGGTGTGTCGACGGAACGTACGTAGGAATTAAGGCGCCTTGAATGTCAGCGTTACTGTGATTAGCATTGAAGCAATGTCTAGACGCACCATATTTCCCAATTGGTCACTTCTGTGTAGCGGACTTACATTTTGTGTTACCGACATCACACATGCGGCAGCCTATGATACTGACTTTTTCGCTGGTTGCTGACTTTTTACCAATTGTTCTACTTGTCTATCAGGGTGCCTTCCAAATGGCTCACTTTTTGGGGAAAGAGGTTAATGAAGTATAAATAGATCAATGGAGATCACAAATTGTGTGAAGTACCCTGTGAATTCTAGTCTCATAAAGAACTTGGGGTTTTTTATGAGATTACTTAGTACAAGTTACTTAGTATGCATAATGCTGAATTTTGGTCATGCGTCATCCATCGGCCGCACTATGAATCAGCAAGGCATTGCACAATTCGTAGCAGTGCGAGATGCGGATGTCGCGCCAAGCCGGTTGTGCCTATGCATTTATGGCGAAATGAAAATGCATTGAGAATCTTAGTGTGCTGGCTTGCATGAAGAAAATACTTCAGAGTGTTACTTCAGAGTACTTCATCGCCACGGAAACAATGCCTCTACTGCAATTAGTGTGAACCACGGTTCCAAGGGACAAAGATCCATGGCAGAAGCAGAGATACAAAGACACGTGAGCTTTTGGAAGCGTTCCATATAAAGAAGACAAGAATAAACTGTTAGTAATACTTCTGTGACGCTCTTCAAAAACGAAATGTCATATCTTGAACGGTTTGGCAGATGATGCATTGTGGTGCTTGTGCGAAGGTCTGTGATTTTCTCTATATTTGTTGACTTTTTACTGAACAAAGATATATGAAATTTGCGCTTGTCCTACGTCGTTCTCCTGCTCGTGATCGTTAGTTGGCGCTG
This sequence comes from Dermacentor andersoni, assembly GCF_023375885.2. Classification (NCBI taxonomy): domain Eukaryota; kingdom Metazoa; phylum Arthropoda; class Arachnida; order Ixodida; family Ixodidae; genus Dermacentor; species Dermacentor andersoni. The sequence continues at coordinate 219,462,789 of NC_092817.1, forward strand.
TGCTTTCCTAGTTCATATTCTCTCCAAATCTAGTATTGCTTCTATTGCTAAGAGATGTCCGTGATATGATGGAGACAGGATTATTATTGTTTAACCCCCTGAGTCAAGAATTACGAAGCACCCTCGATAAATGTGTGAAATTTAAATAATTTTCTGCCATGGTGCTGGAGCCTCTATAGAAAGCAGGTCAAAGCAGGTGGGAGAATGACTGTGTAGTTTATAGTACCCCATCATGCTTACCTTGTATTTAAATACTAAGGTATGGTACAGTCTCTGAGGCTACGTTTCCTTATTAAAAATATTGAACCATGCACTTGAATTACACGCACACGTTAATTATTCAGCACAATCATTACAACATAGGAAAAGCACGCTTAAGCTTCACCTTTAAGATTTGAACGAGATAGCATTCAAAGATCCCCGTTTGTTTCTCACGCTTCCCAGCAACTGCAGCCTACGTAACCTTAATGTTTTCCGGGAAACGCTTGCGTCGAACGCCATGTATGAAGGCGAGCTTTCCGGCAGAAAAAAGGCCTCTTGCGTGGGCCGATCTCGCACAGACAGCAACACAAAAAAATACATTTTCAGGTTTTCATATCATGAGAAGGCAACAAACAAAGACGTCAAGGACAACATAGGGGCAATTGCTTGTACTTATTAATTGAATTAAAGAAATGATAAATTAATGGCAATCAAAGTGGATGAAATAAGCAACTTGCCGCAGGTGGGGTATGATCCCACGTCTTCGCATTACGCGTGCGATGTTCTAACCAATTGAGCTACTGCTGCGCTGTTTCCCCACCCACTTTCTTGCGTATTTGTTTTTAATACAACTAACCTTGTGAGCCGCCGTCACCACTCACAAACCTTGGCGGCGGATGTGGAATATCCTTTCTGCCGCAGGTGTCACGTGTACGTGATCTTTTTGGTGAAGGCAAGTGGTCAATAAACCCACGCATGTTACCTGAAGGCATCAATGTTGCCGGATTCGAGACCCTCGTTATGTAAAAAACGAGAAGAATGGGGATAAACCGCGGGGCCCGATTTTTGCTAACCATATCATGAGGAGCCAACAAACAAAGGCGCCAAGGGCAACATAGGAGAAATTACTTGTTTGCTAATTGAATTAAATAAATTATAAATTAATGGCAATGAGAGTGGATGAAGAAACAAGGTACTCAAGCAGTAGCTCAGGCAAACTAAATATAATAAAAGTGGTGGTATTATGGTTAATCTGCAGCCTATTATTTCCAAACCACGTGGAAATTGTGACATGATCTTCGATAAACTTACTTGTTAGCATTGTTGCACAATTTTTAGAATTATTGTAGCGTCGTCAGCGTACAGAATGCCCTACGATGAAGAGAGGGAACTAGGCAGATCATTAATATAAATTAGTAAAAATAGGACACCTAACATTCACCGCTGTGGTGCACCTTGTTTAGTAGTAGTTTCATTAGAGTAGTGTCCAGAAATTGTTCCCACTTGTTTTTTATCTTGTGAGTTAAGACGAATTAGATGTTTTCAGGAACCGGTCATTCCAATGGCTTCGAGTTTAGGGAAATAAATTGTGTTCTTAATACTTTCGAAGGCGTTAGACAGAAAAACTGCCATTTGGGCGTGTTGGTAAACGTTCACGATGGAAAAAGCGCTACTGAAACGGAGGCTTAGCAAGAACACAGAGCAAAGCGCTACTAGCAACTGGACAAATTTTATTTAGGAAACATGTTTTTTATATACAGAACGAATGTACGTGACCGCAAAGCCACTATAGTTGAAAACCAGAATTCCACGCGTGATATAGATACTGCCCTGCATGTAGTTCAATCGACAGTGAACGAACTTCAAGTTATTTACATTATATAGACATTGCCGTTTCCGCCGCATCACTTGATGACACGGGGCAAAACAGCAGAGTGCATCGGGAGTAACTGTTGCCGTTCGTTCTTCCGTTGCTCTCTTTCCGACCAGCGACTAAACACTTACTCTCCAAAATTTTCACACGGCACGCACACTCCTGCATTTAGTTCCCTGAAATCACCCTATTTGAAACTAACTCTCCAGTTACTACCATCTGACCCCGCAATTTTCTGAGAGCAGATGCATCACCGAATCGCTCACTTCTTCACTTTCGAGCGAGGTTATTGTGTTTGTTTATGGGAGCTCTTGTTCACCATCGAATGCTCCCTGGTACTGACGCATAACCAATGATGATGGCCAAATAGATCAGTTCACGGAGCGTGTTTTCACCATTATGTACCCTTACATTCCTTAGTACGGGCCCATCCACTCTAGATGTCCCCGTTGATTATCATCTGCACGTACAACTGCCCGAAAACATAACTATCGCGCACACCAAAAATGTATAAGTCGTGTGCGTAATGAGTGGAGATGAAAATTTTTCTTTTTCGCCTTCTGCAAAGCACGCTCATGACACATATATTGCAATATTGAAAAAACAAACTCGTCTGACCGGCAAGGGGAAATTTGGAAGTTATCCGCAAGCGTTCGAGCAAACGTTGAAAGTGTTTTTGGCTGGTCGACTCAATTTGATTGGAAATGCAAGCAGTAGCCTACTGTTTTGCTGCCCACTTCTCTTCACATAAAGCTACAGGTTGGAATGCTGATGTCAGTCAGTAGCACACGACGATTTGTACACCTAGTTCTGTGTTGTTAAGTGAAAAGCTCACCAGCGAATGCCTTAAGCTGTCTACAAATCAGCAGATGTTATAACTCAGATTCCCGACTGTACAATAAGTTAAATCCCTTGTTCTGACTAATAATAACCCTTTGGTTAAGCAACTTTTCTTACGACGTCTTTTGTCATCGAAGCAAAAATAGTCAAACCTTTTTCTTTTTCTGCAGCAAGTAAAAAATTCTTTTCCAGCTGTGATATCTCATTATGCGGTAGAAAACAAATTTGCTCAATTTATTAACTCGTTAACACCAGCTTTTCAAAGTGCTGTTCAAATTCACCGAAAATATATCGTTTACCTAGACGCATTCAAGGTCGCATGCGTGCGGGAGATTCGGTAAACACGACGTTAAGACCACTGAGAATCGACACTATATCGTGCAACCTATAACAATCAAGAAAACCCGCAGAGGGTGGATAAATCAACGGATCTCTTAGGTATGAAAGCTTTACGAAAAGGGCTTTGCAATACACTACTGACATTTCTTGTATTTAGGTTCTAGTGACAACACTGGAAACTATAACGCGGACAATTCCTAACACCTGCACATGCCGCGATTCTCTCTTTGTAAGCCTACATATTACATAGAAGCTAGCTTATACAGACCTTGTAAACGTATTCGGGGAACCTAATACGTGAATAGACGTTATCACTCCACATACCATACCACTGCAACCTTAAAGAATTTATCCGCAGCAAATTACGAGGCACACTGCCAAAACGGGCTTTCTTCGACGGTGCAAAATTTTCCGCCCAGAAGGAACAGTGAAAAGGGACGATAAGGTTTTATAGTATTCACGCAAAGAATAAGAAAAAAGCAAGTAGCGACACCACCACTCGTAAAGTTAACACACAGATTTTTATCAACCCGCCATGGGTGCTCAGTGGCTATGGTTTTGGGCTGCTGAGCACGAGGTCGCGGGATCGAATCCCGGCCACGGCGGCCGCATTTCGATGGAGGCAAAATGCGTTAACACTCGTGTACTTAGATTTGCGTGCACGTTATAGAACCCGAGGTGGTCGAAATTTCCCGAGTCCTCCACTTTGGTGTGCCTCATAATCAGGAAGTGCTTTTGGCACGTAAAACCCCATAATTTCATTTTTTTTCATCACATCAGAACGATTGTATTTGCGTCCACTCTTCTCGTCTACATTTGCAGTTATTCCTTCTAGCATTCCTGGGAATCGCATTGCGAGTGCGGTGGTAGCAGGGTCGTCTATCGCTTCCACGCGCCAAATGTACAAACCATGTTTGACTGACCGAGGGCGGCACTATTGTAGGTTGAGTGAGGCACAGCATTACTTGCTTCCTAGCTTCTGGACCCGCGGTGTTCTCGGAAAACTACGGGGCCAGTATTTCCCGTTTCTCCCTTCTCGTTAGTTCTTGCATATGCGCTCTCCAAACCGGTATACACCCAGAAGTCGCCTAGGAACCCACAAGGTCGTCTCTTGTGCAGGAGGCTCATAGCCGTATTGTTCAGCGTGACTCATCTAGCCACCCTTAATTTTTACCCGAAAGCCCAAGTTTCGGACGGCAGGAGGCAGGCACACACGACAACAAGCGGACAATACGAGGCTCGGGGCTTCTCGGTAAGCACTGAAAACTATTTCCTTTTCTTACTTTTTTCACACATGTTTTAAGTGCTCTTCAAGTTCACCAAAAAATATATTATGTACCTAGGCGCGTTCAAGGCCGCATGCGTTCGTGATATTCGGGAAACACGATATTAGGACCACGAGAATTCACACTATATAATGAAACCTATGACGATCAGCCAAACCCACAGAGGGCGGATAAATTAGCGGATCTTTTAGGCAAAACAGCCTTAGGAAAAAGGCTTTGTTTGCAATACACTACTCACATACTTTACACATACTTTCTAGTGGCAACACTAGAAAATATAACGTGGACAATTCGTAACATCTGCACATGCCGCGATTCTCTCTTTGTAAGCCTAGATATTACACAGAAGCTAGCTTATACGGACCTTGTAAACGTATTCGGGGAACCTAATACGCAAATAGATGTTAGCACTGCACACACCATAACACTACGATGTTCAAAAATTTAACCGCAGCAACTTACGACGCACGCTGCCAAAACGGGCTTTCTTTGATGATGCAAACTTTTCCGCACATAAACAATTGAGAAAAGTGGCGAGAAAGTTTTACAGTAATGAAACAAAGAATAAGGAATAAGAAACTAGCGATACCACCACTTATAAAGTTAACACACAGATTTTCATCACGTCAGAACAATCGTATTTGCGTCCTTCCTTTCGTCTACATTTGCAGTTATTCCTCAACGGATCAATGGATCTCTTACGCATGTGGGGCCTTCTAGGCTGTACTTTCCTGCGATATGGTAGCCTCGCCGCCTGCGGGACTATCGGACTGAGCTATGTCGAATTCTCGGTAGCGGTATTCGAAAGTTACAATCCTATTTTTTTTCTTTTTGACATCTAATGATGCTGTGCCTGACTTCGACCTCCTCCAGTGCACTACATCTGCGGGCTTGAAGTGACGCCTGACAACGGCAAAAGATGACGAGAGCGAATGGGGCTATACTAATCCAGGTACAAACATATTAGAAAGTCCCACTAAGCTTCAGCACAGACACTCCCTCACCAGAACAGGAATTTGCCTCCCTGGTGCAATATTCGGCCACTACCTTCCACATGATTCCTACAATTACCCATGGCCCTCTGCCCGCAGCAGCTGCGGAGTAACTGGCCAAGGCGGCGGTCAGACCTGTAACGCAGCAGAGCGTGCTAAGAACCTCTGGGTCCGGACGGGCCGCCAATGGAAACTGACCCTGTCAACATTTATTCGCCGAACTTTGTCGAGTGAGGGTAGCTTACCAGGACGGTTTGAGGAACTACCAGACATTGTTTTGGGATATCATCGGCCTTAGTGAGATTCGAACTGGTGAAGCTTCTACATTGCTGAATAACGGACATGTCCTCTGCTATATAGGCCTTCCAGATAACAAGCAATACGGGGTAGGATTCCTAATCCAGAAGGAGATAGCGGACAATATTGACAAATTCTACAGCAATAATAAGAGGGTAGCTGTAGTCGTTATCAAACTTAATAAGAGGTATGGATTAAAGGCAGTACACACCCATGCTCCAACATCCATTCACGGTGATGATGAAGTAGATCAGTTTTCTGAAGATGTTGAATTAGCAATGAAAAAGTGCAAACTCCGTATACTGTAGTAATGGTCGACTTCAATGCAAAAGAGGGGGAAAAGCAGGCTGCTGAAAAAGCAATTGGCTACTACGAAGTTCATTCTATGAACGCTAGAGGAAAGGTGCTGGGAGAATGTGCAGAAAGGAATAAGCTTCGAATAATGAACATCTTTTTCAGGAATCGTAGCAATATAAAGTGCACCTCGAAAGGCCCTAATGGTGAAACAAGAAGTGAAATTGTTTTCATACTTTGTGCTAATCTCAGCATGGTGCAGGATGTTGAAGTGATAGGTAAGGTAAAGTTCAGTGATCATAGGTTAGTGTGGGCTAGGATTCACCTAAATTTGAAGAGATAAAGAGTAAAATTGATCAAGAAGAAACACGTCAACCTAGAGGCAGTAAGGATAAAAGCAGACAAATACAGCCTCGTGCTTGCATAGCCATAGAACAGGGAGATGATGATGACTTAGAGGTAATGAATGAAACCGGAACTAGGCTGGCTTAAGAGGCAGCAATTGAAGTGGGAGGCAAGGCGCCAAGGCAACCACTAGGCAAGCTCTCCGAAGTAACAAAGGACCTAATAAAGAAACGACAAAGAATGAAAGTGTTCAATTCAAGACATAAGATTGAATTCACGGAGCTGTCAAATTTTATCAACAAGGCGAAAATAAGTGACATTCGAAAATATAACGTGAAAAAGGCTGAAGAAGCCACAAGAAATTGACGAAGCCTGAAATCAGTGAGAAGGTAACTTGGCATGCGTTGAACCAAGAGGTATGGACTAAAAGATAAGCAGGGTGATATCATCAGCAATCTCGAAGGTATAAATAAGCAGCAGAAGAATTCTATAATGACCTGTACAGTAACCAGAGGACTCAGGATAACTCCACTCGACACAGTAACGAACATGATGGGGAAACTCCTCCTAGAACTAGCGATGAGGTCAGAAGAGCCTTGCAAGACATAAAACGTGGAAGAGCGGCAGGAGAAGATGGAATATCAGTCAGTTTTTTTCAAATATGTAGGAGACATAATGCTCCGAAAACTGGCGGCTCTCCATACGAAGTGTCTATCGACTGCAAGGGTGCCAAAAAGCTAGAAGAATTAAACATTATACTAATCCACCAAAAGGGAGACGTTAAAGAATTAAAATATAGGCCCATTCTTACTCCCAGCTTACTCCAAGCGTTATATAAAATATTCGCCAAGATAATCTCCAATAAAAAAATTAGACAATGGGGTTTTACGTGCCAAAACCAATTTATGATTATGAGGCATGTCGTAGTGGAGGTCTCTGGAAATTTTGACCACTTGGGTTTCATTAACGTGCACCTACATCTAAGTACACAGGTGTTTTCGCATTTCGCCAACACCGAAATGCGGCCGCCGTGGCCGGGATTCGATCCCGCGCCCTCGTGCTCAGCAGCTCAAGATCATAGCCACTGAGCAACCACGGCGGCTAGATAATCTCTAATAAAATAACGGCAACACTGGACTTTAGTCAACCAAGGGAACATGCAGGTTTCAGGAAAGGATACTCTATAATGGATCACATCCATGTCACCAATCAGGTAATTCAGAAATCCGAAGACTACGATCAGCCTCATTTATGGCTTTCATAGATAACGAAAATGCATTTGATTCAGTAGAGATATCAACAGTCACCGAGATATTACGTAATCAAGGAGTACCGACCGCTTACGCAAATATCCTGCAATATATCCACAGAGATCCCACAGCTACCTTAATTCTCCCCAAGAAAAGTAGCAAAATACCTATGAAGAAAGTGGTCAGACAAGGGGACACAATCTCTCCAATGCTATTCACTGAGTGCTTGGAATAAATATTCAAGCTATTAAACTGGGAAGGCTTAGGAGTAAGGAATAATGGCGAATACCTCAGCAACCTTCGGCTTGCCGATGACATTGTGCTTTCAGCAACATTGCAGCAAATGATTACAACAAATGTTACAAATATTGCAACAAATGATTGAGGACGTTAACAGATGTAGTGTGAGAGTTGGGTTGAAGATTAATATGCAGAAGCCAAAGATAATGATGAATAATCGGGCAAGGGAACAAGAGTTCACGATCGCCAGTCAGTCTCTAGAGTCCGTGAAGGAGTACGCTTACCTAGGTCAATTCATCACAGAGAACCATGATCATGAGAAGAAAATCTATAGAAGAATAAAAATGAGTTGGATTGCATACGGCAGACATTGTCAACTCCTGACTGGAAGTTTACATTACCATTGAAAAGGAAGGTGTATAATCAGTGCATTTTACCGGTGCTGACATATCGGGCAGATACTTGGACACTGACATAGAAGCTTGAGAATAAGTTAGGGACAGCACAAAGAGCGATGGAACGAAGACTGCTAGGCATAACATTGAGAGACAGAAAGAGAGCGCTTTCGATCGGAAAGGAAACGGGTATAGTTGATATTCTAATTGGTATCCAGAGAAAAAAATGGCGCTCTGCAGGTCATGTAATGCGCAGGTTAGACACCCGTTGGACGATTATGGTTAGAGAATGTCTACCAAGAGAAGGCAAGCGCAGTAGAAGACGGCTGAAGATAGGTGGTGCGATGAAATTAGGAAATTCGCGTGTGCTAGTTGGAATCGGTTGCCGCAGGACAGGAGTAATTGGAGATCGCAGGGAGAGGCCTCCGTCCTGCAGTTGACATAAAATAGGCTGATGATGCTGTCACCAGCTTGAATGAACGAAGTGTGGATGAGTATAAAGACAGGCATTGCTCGGACGCACAATAATTTCCGAAAAAGCAAAGTTGTTTATAAACGTACACGTCCAAACTGTTCTATAGTTCGATGCAGCTATCGGCTTCAGTTGAACTCACTATATATATGAATTCTTGAAAGAAAGCGCACCATGCAGTAGATCTGTAAAAATGTTTTTTTAAATGTAGAAAAACTCCTTGGAATGCAAGAGCCGCAATAATCTGAAAACTTCCAACCGGCAGCTTAAACATATCTTGGCCGGAAATTTCCATCTTGCTACGAGTTACATTTATCGCGTTCTCTCGGGAGTTCTACTGGGCTAGCCTCCCAGCCTCCCCATTCCCTTTTCAAACCCATCTGGGACTTTTCAATAAAGACGTTTTATCGCTCTCTGTCGCGCTGATGCCGCTTTCAGACACATCGCCGATTCTACCCACAACTGCAGTGCCCATGACGCTCAAGCAGTGATTACGACCTACGGATCGAGGCCGCCATTCCTTCTCTTTGCTCAATATTACGCTTTTGGAGAAGTTTTGGAATCCCACGTTGCACTGACTTGTGACGACACGCATGCGCAGACGCGTGGAAAGCAGGGTTATTTTTCTTTGTATTGTGTAATTCATTGCTCCCCTGCTTGGCATGATTCTATGCTTGAGGCAGGCAAAATAACTAAGCAAGGCAAGGCATAATCTCAAACGAACCTGGAAATCTTTACTCCTATTTCAAAGGCGCGCCGATCTCGCCCACAAGAAACGTCGGCGACGGCGAGCCGACGTCTCGGCGATTGCAGATCGCTTTCAGAATACGGAGCCCGCACGCAAGCAGCAGGCGCCAGAAAAGAAGCCCCCCTCCCCCCCACCTAACCTCCGTGCCTTGTACGCGACCAGAGAGGGCGCGTTTCCGGCCTGCCTTTCTCGGTCGGACACGTGATATTAGACAGATTTAGTTACACGTACGTAGAGGATTTGCGTACGTAGAGCTTCTACGTGTCAGCAGTGCGCATGCGTACAACGTAGCGGGCGCGCGCGTGAGATTCAATTCTTTGCGTGTGTTTCTTGCGCACGTCGACAGCACGGGAGTTCCGCGAGATCACGAACAAGCGATTGCGGGCCGCGCGCGCGCAGACGGCTTGCATCGAAACGCGGCGACAGGATTGAATTGGCTACCGCCGTGTTCACATTTCCCGATAGATGTGGCTACAGGGGTCCCTCTTGGCGTGCGTAGCGTACGTGTAGCTAAAAGCGTTTCAGATGGCGTGCACGTAAGGCACGTAGGCTTTTCACGTTTGCGTACGTGAAGCCTCTACGTACGTGTAACTAAAACTGTCTATTGAGCTGCGTCAGTCGACTCACCCTCGCGCACTTTATCTTGCACATACAGCACACGGCACGCAGCGGCGATTTGATCGCCCTCGGATTTTAGACGAAACCTCAAGGCGACGGCGATGCCGACGGCATAAATGCACCTGAAGTGTGCATATAGTTCCTATCGCAATAATGAGAATGTACTTGCGCGCCCCCAGCAAGTTGCACTGAGCCCCTTTTCGCCGGCGCGTCCTCCAACAACATTGTTAGGAATGAAATATTTTCTTTATTCATTTGCAGATATATCAATTGATTAGCCGAACAAATTTGCAATGTTAGTGACGAGAAAAACACAAATTCGCCACTTGTCCCTCACTGAATCGAGCATGCGTTATCTTATTATGATTCAATTGGGCAATAAGCAGTGATTCTTTATACTATGTTTTCATTGGAAAAGAAAAATGCAACTCAAGCTACAAGATTTAAAAACACAATATTTTACGCCACATGAGTTCTTTCACCGAATCTAGCCCACGCGTACCAATAGCTGAAGGAACGAGGTTGAAGTGTTTTTTCTGTAGCCCCTTTTGTCATTGGCAGATGTAAGATAAAACGTACAGTTCACTGTTTCCCAGTCGTCCTTACATAACGCGTGAACAGGAATGGATACATATGGCGTGCTAGCTATCATCATCATCATCATCAGCCTGGTTACGCCCACTGCAGGGCAAAGGCCTCTCACATACTTCTCTAACTGCCCCGGTGATGTACTAATTGTGGCCATGTTGACCCTCCAAACTTCCTAATCTCATCTGCCCACCTAACTTTCTGTCGCCCCCTGCTACGCTTCCCTTCCCTCGGAATCCAGTCTGTAACCCTTAATGACCATCGGTTATCTTCCCTCCTCATTACATGTCCTGCCCATGCCCATTTCGTTTTCTTGATTTCAACTAAGATGTCATTAATGCGCGTTTGTTCCCTCACCCAATCTGCTCTTTTCTTATCCCTTAATGTTACACCTATCATTCTTCTTTCAATAGCTCGTTGCGTCGTCCTCATTTTAAGTAGAACCCTTTTCGTCAGCCTCCAGGTTTCTGCCCCGTACGTGAGTACTGGTAAGACACAGCTGTTATAAACTTTTCTCTTGAGGGATAATGGCAACTTGCTGTTCATGATCTCAGAATGCCTGCCAAACGCACCCCAGCCCATTCTTATTCTTCTGATTATTTCACTCTCATGATCCGGATCAGCAGTCACTACCTGTCCTAAGTAAATGTATTCCCTTACCACTTCCAGTGCCTCGGTACCTATCGTAAACTGCTGTTCCCTTCCGAGACTGTTAAACATTACTTTAGTTTTCTGCAGATTAATTTTTAGTCCCACCCTTCTGCTCTGCCTCTTCAGGTCAGTGAGCATGCATTGCAGTTGGTCACCTGAGTTGCTAAGCTAGGCAATATCATCAGCGAAGCGCAAGTTACTAAGGTATTCTCCATTTACTCTTATCCCCAATTCTTCCCAATCCAGGTCTCTGAATACCTCCTGTAAACATGCTGTGAATAGCATTGGAGAGATCGTATCTCCCTGCCTGACGCCCCTGCTAGCTATCAGTCCTCAGTAAACTTACATTAGTTCCTCACATTTCCGGTCACACAGCTTGTAGTCGCTCATATCTCCCTGAGCCCGAAATCGTCGTTTATGCCCTCATCCTCGAGAGCGCCCGATAGCAATTCCCTATCGATGTTCCCTTTAACATATAACAAATGCAACCCTTCAATTCTGACCCATTGAAATCTCTGCGCACTCAGTTGCCATATCTTTCAGCACGTGACGTCGATGGTGGTCGATGTGTGAAGGCGAAGTGGGCCGCTCCGCCTAACCTGCCCTGCTGGAGGCTTTTAAACGTGCTTCTGGATCTCCCCTGCGACATTGGGCGGAGTCGCCGTCGTGCGGGGATTGCTCGTGGTGTCGTCTGCTAACGACGAGTCATCTGCTGCGTTCGACTACCGTGTTGGTTTGGCATCATTGCTGTTCCGCCCTTCTGGTGGGCTCGTTTTGTCGGTGTTTTTTTTTTTGTGTGTGTGTGTGATGAAAAGCAACATTTTACCTTGGGCAGCCGCGTCTGCACTCTAATACTGTATTTCTCTGTCTATAGCACGCGCCGCAAGTTCGCAGTCGCCCACTCCATTGGCCACAGACGTTTCAAATTCGTTACTGGCCTGCATTTTAAGCATGTTACAAAACACGTGTTATGCCATTTTCACGAAATAAGGGGATCGCTCCGGTGTCGTCTTGCATGAACTGTTTTTCCGACATTGCAGGAAAATGCAAAACTTTACTTCAATGTGGCATGAGTGCAAAATGTCGCATTAGTTAAGCAACGCATGCATCAGCAGACACAGTGCGCTGTCCTGCCGTTTTCATTCTTCGTGTTCGTCTGTGGTTCTTCTTTATCTGGATAAAATACCAGCACCCTCAGCAGTCCTTAACTGTTTAAACGGCACGGTTCAGTGCAAGCCGAACTTGCTCATAAAGCATGAAGGGTCTGTGAATATAAAGTACGTAGAAACTCCACTGGAGTTGTCTAAGTATGCATAAGCATACCCCTAAATTTCAGTTGCCTCATCGCCATATTTAGGCTGGCCGAAACCCCCCTTTTAAATTTGCCCACCTTCAAGTTTAAGTTGGCTCACCCAGAAATTTTAGTTGGCCGACCTCTAAATTTCATGTTGGGCCACCCCAAATTTCAGTTGGACAAACCACACATTTCATGTTGGCCTACCACAAAATTCCAAGTTGTCCTGCCCCTAAACTTCAAATTGGCCCACCCCAAGTGTCACTTGGCCCACCTCTAAATTTCAAGTTGGCCCGCCCCAAATTTCAGTTGGGCAAACCGCAAATTTAAGGTTGGTCCATCCCGAAATTTCAAGTTGACCCGCCCCCTAACTTCAAACTGGCCTACCTCCAAAGTTAGGTTGGGCCTACCAAAAGTTCAGTTCGCCAACCTCCATGTGTAAAGTTGACCCAGCGAAAATTTGACTTCGGCCACTTTTAAATTTCGTGTTGGCCCACCCCAAAATTTGTCCTTGTCTGAGTTTGGTGTTTACCGATCCGCAAATTTAAGTTGCCTCACTCCTAATATTCACTTCGCCAACCCCCAAATTTTAGTTGGCTCGCCCGCAAGTTTCATCTGGCTAACCCCAAAATTTCAAATTTGTATACCCACAGGTCTGAGTTTATTTTTTTGAAGACCTATTAATCCCCATAGGAATTCGCCGTGACCAATTTTATTTTGTTATGTGGTGTCGATTGTTCCGTGCCGCCATGAAAGCTTCCAACTATCTACGCTTATAATATATTATAACGAATAAATGTCTTAACTTGTAAAATTACACATTTTTATGGAGATACATGGCATTACACATTTAGTGTGACGGTTTGGGGTATTCACGAAAGAATGCTTACGCATTAAAACTTCCCGGCTGGGTGTCATACCCCACGCTGCAATTCTGCTTGACATTCCGAGCGTATTTCGCTTACAACAAGTACCTTCGGCGCTTTTCATGAAAAAAAACGTGATGTGTGAGGGCAGTATGGTATCATTTCGTTGAATTTGAGGGGTTCGTCTATATCACGCAACTTGTCAAACTCGTATCGAAGCTCTTTCGCCTAATTTCGGTGTGTAACGCCGACCACCCACCCACAGATGTGGTTTGAAGTGATTACAATGGCACGCACAAGGGCGGACCAAATTTGTGCACAACGCGGAAAACCTTGTGCCCCGTCCTTCAAATGGTAATTGAAGATAGGATTACTTGCACCGCCACAAAGCTAGGCCCCTGCTCGGCCTCAGTCAATTCTTCTTTGTTTGTCATTAGACAGCGGCCTCAGTCCACGTGCGACGTCCGTCGAGCAATTCGGTTTAGTGCTGTTGCGTAAAAGAGGTGGCAACCTGTTTAGATTGTTGTTTCTAATATGTTTTCTCTCTATAACCGCGTCATACATATTTGGAAATGAAACAAGAAAATTGACAAGTTTAGGTTTCCCCATAGTTGACCAACTAAGTGCGTGAAGCACTAAGGCCAAAAGAAACAAAATAAAGAGGTTTGGGGCACGTTCGAAGGCGCAATAAATTGCTCACATCTTTCCCTGCGTTTGTTTTATAACATATTTTTTTTATTTTTACGTTGAAAAACTAATACTTTCCGAGCAATCTGACAAAGTCTGAAGTAGAGATAAATAGTCTCATCCTAACCTAAATGAACCTACAATGTCCACATGGGAGAGTGGTAAAAAGATTGAATGCGAGGAAATATTGTAGAGCGTAGTTGACGATTGAGAAAGGACATAGAGCGTGGTGCAACTACCGTTCTGAAGCAAAATTTCATCGGCTTAAACTACGTAGTTCTCCCTTCCTCTTCTGTCTTTCGGAAGGCCGCCTGCTATCACAGTGTAAGTGTGCTCGGTTTAACTGGTGCGTGCTTCCATCTATCGCTTACGCTGGTCATATTTTCCTTACCCGCACCTTCTTCACCTAGCGCAAGGTAGGCAACCATAACTTCCCGTGGTCATCCTTCCTGCCTTTCTCTTCTGTACATCCGGTCTCGTTCAATAATGTACAATTTGTGACCATTCAGATGAAAGCACTTCGCGTCATGCGAGCAACTTCAGAACGTTGAGTCCCATATACAACGCGCCGGCGTAATCAACGACAAGACACCCCTCTGCCCATCTCTTCACCGTAGGGCAGAAATACTGCTACCGCACCCTTTATGCACCTGTCTGCATTATCTGTATTGGAGCTATCGAGCAGAAATGCCCGCAGACAAGTAAGCTAAGGGTAGTGCTTCTAAGCTGCTAAGTGTCTAAGCGTCGGTATAGGTTCTTAAACAGCGAGGAACGTATCTTCCGTGTGCAAGCACGATGTTGTCAAAGATATTCAAACCATAACTCAAGGTTACCACGTCTGAATTTGGTAAATGCGCCGTTTGGCACAATTGCAATAACGAAGAATTTAGCAGTGTGAGGGCGCACATAGTTTCAGGAGAACAGAGCCGAACATTAGTGCACAAGGAAAGGCGCTGAATAAAACGACCTGCGATCGAGTGTTGCAGCCACAGACGAATTGCTGCTTAGAGTGCACGTTGTGTTCTCACTCGACGTCAAGAGAAAAATATCGATATTGTAAAGAACCTCATGTAGCACATACTCTGCACTTTGCTCAATGTTCGCTGGAAACGGGGTCACTGCTTGTTGCGGCATTTCGGCGGTGTAGCATATGTTGCGGACGACTATGTTGGGTTGGATTGGAAAAACTTTAATAGACGACTATGTTATATAGCTATCTTTACGCAGCCAGCCTCAATTGGTTTGCATAGAAATGACTGATCACCTAAATAGGGACGGTTGGTACATGATGTAAAAAAATATGAACGCTCACATAAAACACTCTATGGAGATATCTCGAAAATTTCACATACTTCTTAGCGCCATGCTTTATTTCAGCGTTGTAACCGAACATTCATTCGCGCTTCGTCATGCGGTTGTTTCACACCAGTTTTACCAGGCTGTCATTGCCACTGCAAATATGTTTAGCTTTCCGCAGCAAAATAATTTTTCATATATTATATACGAATTATATGAGTCATCCCTTACTGCCCCGAATTCATGCCTGCCTTGTAGCAAACGATTCTGAGTGCTCTAAGATCGCCAACGTGAACCCATCTACGTGAGTAAGCAACATAGTGAAGCTATTCAGGAACAACAAACATGCATTCTTCGGAGCAAAATTAAGAAAGGCTGCAGGAGAAACCTGAGCGCCGGTGCGTTGATTGTCCCAGCCAAGACGGTGAATTCAACACTCTTGGTGTTTGCCTTCGGGTGCTGCAGGTACTTGAAATAAAAAAATAAAATAAATAATAACTCTTAGTGGTCACACATCAAAATCGATCGGTAAGATACATATACAGAGAGATAGTGACAGCAGTTTAGCATATATATAGTTAAAGAAACGAAGTAGCACACTTAGGAAAATTGCATTTTTAATGCTTTAACGCTTTGGCCGTGGCACGGCCGAAACTTCGTCATAACCAGCAGTATATGCGCGTGTACACTTGCAAAGAATAAAAGAAAAAGTGCAGCAGCAAGTAGAATTTAGGCACGATAAATGATTTGTATGAAATATCATTATGGTATCCCGATGATTGTACATGAAGTTACAGCATATCAATTGCGACATGGCAAAACAAGGAACAAATTGATTTGGCATGCTTTGTAAATTCTGTACAAGAACATACACATCAAGATATGGCAGAAAGGCAAGAAATGTTTGCTACGCTCTCGTGATACTGGATGACACAGTGTAAAATTTATAAATGAGAAAGTATTCTCGTACTTCTCGAGCTTGGTGCGATTTGAAACCTGGGGCCCTATAACGTAAAACTTTTCCAATATTTTTTTATTCTAATCTCCCGACGTCAAATTTGCGTAACCGCCGACGCAAGTACCGGGTGGTCACCCGAAGGGTTCTCTGGATAGACCAGTCAAAAGCTCTCGTTCATGGGAGGTCACTTTCGTTTGATTGAAAAACGAATAACATTGCCTACACTGAGCGGCTTGTCTTATGTAATTGGCTGGCGAGAGGCGAGGAGCACGCTCAAGTGGAAAGGGATTCGTTGGCCCGAACCACTGCGCTGAAAGTCGAGAACCGTATGAAGAAGGTGGTGCCGGCGTCTGCGATTGGTCCGCTTTCCCTTATACTTAGCTTGCGGTGGCTGGTCGAAAATCGCGGCAGCATGCAACGGAAGCTTAAGAATGACGCTAAAACGGATCCTCAGCAAAAAAGAGTTGGCAGAATGAGGTCGTAAGCGTGCCGAAGGTGCTCGAAAACGTTATACGGCCACGCAAGAAGTTTCATTACACGCAGATAAACCCATGCTCTCCGGCAGGTCCGAGTAGCCAGTGCCTGAGCGATCGGCGGCAGCCATCTTTTATTCGTTTCGGAACGGGGCAGCCCGTGACTATTGAGAAGAAAATTCAATTTTTCTCGGCATATTAATGCATCTTTAACGTGTACACGTCACATTGACGCGGTGAGTTCTTGCGGTTTTGTTACGTCGCCTGACAGGCAGGTGAAGTGGGTGCAGCCAAGAAACTCTTGACCAATAGCCGAGTGCTAATGGGGAAAAGGCGTCAAATCAGAATTAACTATTTTCCTTTTCTTCGGTTAAATCAAACATAATCAGTGTGTACATGTCAGATCAGATGAGGAGCTATCACGATTTTCGTGACGTCGCGTGACAGACAGGTGAAGTGGGGATGATTCAAAAAAGTTTTTGACCAAGCGCGGAGGGCTGATTGCAGAATTGGAATAGAAAAGGTTGGAATAGTTTACGTTGTAGCGCCCCAGGATGACCAATAGTTTCAGGAATAGGTACCATCATAGAGAATTTGCCCTGCTATGTAGATAATCTTATTAGTTCAACTCCTTCGTAATTTTCTTCTTTATCAAAGATACTCACCACTTTCTTACTGATATCGCTGACTTGCATTTTCCAAGAGATGCTCATCTAGTCCCACTAGACGTGGCGTCGCTTTAGACGAACGTTCCCCATACAGATGGGGTTTAATCTCTACTCCGGGCATAAAACAACTCTGTAGATGACAAGCCCACCGACGATTCTACCCTTGCCATAATTCTAACACTAATCCTTGAACTTGACATGGTACTCAAATTCTGAAGCGTCCATTTCGTCACGTAACCGTGTTCAACCCAGTGTATGAGAGCATTAAAGAACATTTATACTCACACCTGCATGTCATCTTTGCGACAGATGTTTGTGTGCTACGCGCATGCCTCGCAGATAATGAACCGAACCATTATTGCGCGGGATGGGTTGGCTCACTTGCACTGGACTCGCCCTCCTTCATTAGAAATGCGAAGATGCAACGGAACATACAAATGGTTGATAAAGGGCAAAAAAGTGTCACTGGAAAGAACGTTCACTGCACGTATACACAAAACCTCGCAACAAGTTATTTAAACATACGAACAAGTCTCCAATAAATCTACGTATCTAAGAAAAATTCACTGTATACAATGCGTCAAATAAGACAAATAAACCGGTTGCGCAATCACAGACTCAAAGAATCCTAGATCCCACCCCCATTCCATCTACTCCCCCGATGTATCGCCCGCGAGGGAAGGCAGCGCGCTTGCTCCACGCACACAATATTGAGACACCATCGTGGGCTCACCCATTCCACCCCCCCCTACGCTTTCACTCGCACATACAGCATGCGGTGCGACGTCACGATGCTATTGCCCTTGGACTTCATACGAAACATAAGGGCCACGGCGACAGCTGGAATGCGCCAGGAGTGTCCATATAATTGTGATCGCAATAATATAATAAGACTATCGGGCAACTGAAGCGCCCCGGGGCTGATTACTTTCCGCAAAAGGAGAACAAGATCAAACTTTCACTACGCGACAAGTCGCTGTGCCACAACAATGTATTCCTTATTTCTTCTAGTGGGGAGGGGGCACCGAAATGAAAGAAAAAACCGTAGAGTAGGCTGGCCACAATCCAATGCCTACTATGGGCACCTAATGTGGCTAGCGAATGAATATTGAAGAAAATGTGAAACGCTTGGTCCACCGAGAACCATACACGTAGTAATCGTTATCCTACACCGGCGAGGCAAGATTTTCCGGAGAGGTAGACGCTCAGGGGCAGAGAAAACTACGTCTACCCCTGATTTCGCCGCTATTCGAGGATAGACGTGGTTTTCTCTGCCCCTGAGCGTCTACAGAAGCTATGCAAACAGGTTACCACAGAGAATAACAAAAGGCACGCATGTTCTACCCAACATCGCAAACAATTTGTAACCTGGGGTGCTATGCAGGATGCGCCGAGTTTGGCGAAACTCGGGATCTTCACGAGCTCTGGCTACACCCCAAGATGAAAGCACAAATGGTACCGAGACACAGTTTATCTTTCGAGAAGCCTCCAGTTTCATTGGTTTATCTAGATTCACTCTGGGTGGCTATCATTCCTTGGGCGTTGCCTTCTGGGCGGTCGACAAACTGGGGCTCACGTGATCATACCGTCGGTGCATGGTCGCGCCTTCTTTCACTTGTTTGTCGTTCCACCGAGTGCATTACGCGCACAAGCGAGTTATAAAACAAATGCATTTAATACAATATTATTAGTTAGTTTAACGTGGTTTAAAAGCATTTTAAAGCTTACAAGATGTACACTGAATGTGTATTCGACTAATTTGTAATTTCGTACGCTTCGCATTATACCACGAGGGAACGCTGTGGTGGCGTCATCAGATACATTCATCGGGCGAGCATGGCGGCTAAACATCGAAGAGGCCCAGTGTAAACAAACTCGTACAACGAGCTTGCAGTGCGCGACGTAGTGATCAGGCTCGACAATGACCACTATTTCTTGGATAGTTCTGTTCCTCCGTGAGCAATCTTTCCGTGCACCTCGAAAGACTGCGAATAGCTTAGGCGATTTTACAGATCGCAATGCGTACTTACTGTTCACGGCACAATCCTGAACAAACAACTTATCCGGTGCTGCTTCGGTGAGTGCGCTGAGTTCCTACACTCTGCGTGACTGCGAGCGTCACGAATATTGCATAGTGTGTGCAAAAGGAAGACAGCCGATATAGCTACGATGCGACAAGGAGGTGGTGCCGACGATGGATCTCGCAACCAACACAGTGACGGAGGCATCGACAAACTGCAGATAAGTATATTTCTACTGTTTCATATTTAGCATAATAATAGTGCACGTATTAAGTCACTTTCGTAGTAACGAACTGAATGTCCTGCAGAGCCAATGAGTGTTCGTGCTTTTACATGTACGTGGGCCCGCGAAAATATGGAAAAGATAAAGGTAACCTTCACTAACTTCGTGATATAACAGAAGTTCATCAGTGACATTCAGCCCGCAGAATCTATGGAAGAGTATCTTTATCCAGGTTAAATATCAAGAGCAGGTACTGATATAAAGCAGGAAACTTATACAAAAATTTCATGGGTTGAACAGCACATGGGAGGCATTACCGAATCGTGATCGCCACGTTACCGATATCCTTGAAAAATGTTTAGAATCGTTGCATTCTACCGATTATGCAATATGGGACATAAACCTGGAGGCTAACAAAGAAACTTGAGAAGTCGAGGACTGTGCAGAAAGCGAAGTAACAAAAATTGTTGGAGATAGCATTAAGGCAGGAAGACATTGGCGTAGTAAACCGTGGCAACTGATATGCTAGTTGAGATTTGAGATTAAGAAAAAAAATGGAATCGGTGGGCAGGCCATGCACATCTTCAATCACTTGTTGCCAATTTATAACAGGGGATTACGTAAGCGTGACAGCATGGATGTCAAGGAGAGAGAACTGCAGCCGAGGATGGTAGAAAATTGCGTAATGGGACAAAAATATGATGTTTGTAGGCATAGGATGCAATCAGCTCGCATAAGACGGGATTGTAGGGAGCGCCATTGGTTTTGCAATGAACAAAAATAGGTTTGTGGTGCTGACAGTAGAGACTCGTGAAGCTTCGAGGACACGTCAGCTGTTGGCACACTAATAAACATTACAATTGGCTCTGAAAAATACAACCCGTTAGGAAAAATAAAGCAATGTTGCCCCGACAAATTGTTTTATTGTGCATACATTAAAGGCTTCCACAGTCAAGGGCAGTTAGTACCAATAGTGCAATGAGCATTTTTATTTGTAAATAATGGTTTATATGCGGTTGATTCATTCCAACAATCCACTTTTTTTGCAGCAAGACATTCTGCTGCTGGAGGCACTCAACCGCCTGGTGGCAGTAGGCGAGCGCCAGGCACATGCTCTTGAGAGTGTGCCAAGGTCCAGAGGGCTGCTCTGCAACAGTAGGATCAGTGCACTCACTGCTTTCCAGTCGAGCCCCCAGAACACACCTTATAAAGGAGCTTTCAGTTTATTATTTTGTTTATTATTCAAGAGCATGAATCAAATTATTGCAGTAAACATTGTGCTGTGCATATTGGGACACTTGTAACATGCACTTGATGTCTCTTCAAAATGGGCAAACACATAAGACAACCTGGACCGTGTAAATGAAAAAGACACTAATGCAGCATATACGTCATTGTGCTGTTTGTTCTTTCTATGTGCAAGAATACAGTGGGTGTTGATTAGCCACAGGATGAACGGTGTGTGTATTTCACAATGAAAAGACAGGAAACGGCATGACCTTAATAATGCTATCACCTATAGACTGTGCACATGAATTCAACACTCCCCGATTTAAACGTGCCATTACATGCATGTTCGATACCACATATTCTTTAACAATGTCATATATTTGCATGTACTAATTTTCACACAGCTTAAGCGCATGCATAGCTCACCTGTGATGTATCCATTTCATAGGCCAAATAATTGTACACTTTCTCCTTTTGTGTTGTATGAAAAGCAGCATCCTCTAGTCGGATACAACTTCACAAGACAGGGGAGGCCCCGCCCAGATGACCAAAGCGCAGCAGCCGATTGCCTCCACGTCTAAAGAAATAGTCCCTCTCCAATGAACGGGTATTAGTGCGTCCAGCGGCACAACGTCAGTGTAGAGTGTGTGCCCTTTAGCGCAGGCTTGTGTTCACCTGCCGTTGAAGTGCAGATTCTGCGGCCTCCTAAAGTTGTATCCGACTATAGCATCACGTAATGCCTTGCACTGGTTGCATAGACTTTAGCAACTTGATAGCACACAATGATCAGGAAAAGAAATCTATAAAGGCACCCAAGCAACGCTGGCTCGCCACACTTCCATTATGAGGGGCTGTAAACAGTTCTCACCAAATATTCCCATGACATTCTTGAAAAAGAGGTGGTGTTTGGCACTTTAGAATCAAAAGCAGATTACAGTGAATGTTATGTACCACGTTAAAACAAACTGAGCTTGGTTATCTGCACCACATGTAATGAATGCTTGTGCTTCACATAGGAAACAAACTGCTCTGTCCAGTACAACTGTCGAGTTTGCTGTGGCACCTATTATGTCATTAGTGTCAACATACAAATTTTCAAAGGCCATTCATATCACCATTATTTTTGTACGACGGTTCTTTCAATCAGTGCTTGTATTACATAAGCAGTCGGATTTGAAAGCAAAGCTTTGCTTGCAAACCTTCACACTTCCATAATTGTGTGGCAAGGCACTGGCATGGTGTAGAATAGCTCACACTTCCTCTTTCCTGCACCAAAGAGGCCCAATGCTCTATTTAAGGTTGGATCGCACAACAATTCGACGGCACACAAAGAAGAGTAGCACACACAGCAGAGCGTTCTGCTGTGTGTATTTCTCTTCTTTGTGTCCCGTCGAATTGTGGTGCAATTCAGCTTCAAGCTTCTATACCGATACAACTAGTCTTCAACCTCACCAATGATCTAGTTATTAAGCCACAATGGCGCACATCTTTGAAATGTCCCAACACGAATTAGCTCTCCAACAAATCACCGCAAGCATAAAATTTTGCTGCACAGGTGTATGCACGTGCCATATTCTGTACCACTAAACTCGCAGGAATCAAAGGGGCAAGCATTAACCAGCCTTACTGCTGCCGTTACAATCATCATCATGACACCAATAGAAAGACAGTGCTGCGTTTCAGTAAAGGGAGTGCCGGAGGGAAAGGCGTGACAGCGAGGCTTGAGGCTTACAATAAAAATAGCATTTACAAGACATGTTCAATGCCAAAGTATGCTGCATATCGCTCATTCTACTTTGGCATTGCGGCAAGCTTTTACACGTTTGAGCATGTCACAGTTTGTGTAATCATTGCTCTAAAGCTGTACAAAAGGTCTATTTGCTCTGCAAACTTTATTTTTATCATGGCGGGTTAAAGACCCACTTTTCATTGGCATCTGCACCACATTTCTCCCGATATGTTATTTTGCCTTGGTGGTTCACGACATCTTCCCGCACACAGAGTTCTGCAGAGCATTGGATCTGCATTGTTATACTGCTGAAGAATAAAGAATTAGAGCCCTATTATGAGACGAAAATATACGATTTGTCCATACAAAATAACGCTGCCCCCCCCAAAAGAAATACACTGAACCACTGGCACATGCACCAACAGTGAACACAGCAAACACTCTGAAGTATTTTCTTCATGCAAGCCAGCACACTAAGATTCTCAATGCATTTTCATTTTGCCATAAATGCATAGGCACAACCGGCTTGGCGCGACATCCGCATCGCGCACTGCAACAAATTGTGCAATGCCTTGCTGTTTCATAGTGTGGCCGATAGATGACGCATGACAAAAATTCAGCATTATGCATAGTAAGTAACTTGTACTAAGTAATCTCATAAAAAAAACCAAGTTGTTTATGAGATTAGCATTGACAGGGTACTTCACACAATTTGCGATATCCATTTATCTATTTATACTTCATTAACCTCTTTCCCCAAAAAAGTGAGCCATTTGGAAGGCACCAAGATAGACAAGTAGAACAATCGGTAAAAAGTCAGCAACCAGCGAAAAAGTCAGTATCATAGGCTGCCGCATGTGTGACGTCGGAAACACAAAATTTAAGTCGGCTACAGAGAAGTGACAAATTTGGCAATATGGTACGTCTAGACATTGCTTCAATGCTAATCACAGTAACGCTGACATCGAAGGCACCTTAATTCCTACGTACGTTGCGTCGACACACCCGACTACGTTCGTAATGTTTCCGCGAAGTAAGAAGCGTTCTTTTATAAATGCCCGCTCAGCCGCAGTCTTCTGGAAAGCCAGCCACCGCTTCCGCACTGCCGCATCAATAAGCGCATCAGACATCTCTGACACAGAGGCTCACAATAGTTTGATGACGTCCAATGTAACGCTCGGCGCCGACGCTTCCCTGAAAACTCCCAGTCCCGTAGAAACGGAGGGCGCAAAGGACTTGCTCTTCAACGGTGAGCCAATGAAGCCCGCCACGCTGTCTCCACACACGAGAGTCTTCGCCTAGCTCGTCACACAGCCAGCGAACTGATGTCTTCGACAGGCCAAAATGACGCTGAAACTCCACTGCGGTCATGTACGCGAACGGGTCCAGACGGTCATACTGACGCTTGCTGCCGCTGGCTACAATAACACAGGCTGCTGCTGCCGCCGCCATGTTCCCGAGTTGAACTCGGAGGGGGTTTCGCGATGTACGAGTTTAGCACGAGTTCGCCTGTTAATCAAAGCCAGAGGTCACGCCCCGCGCGAGGCATGTAACTCGTGTGCGCGCACCCACCACGGTTGGGCCACGCCCAACTTATCTTTCGGCAACAGCGACGCGGTGCCGAGCTGAGAGGCATCAACAATATTCACCACCGACATAAAACACGCACAGCACACTGTCATCGGTGATGTACTGCGCACTACTATCAAAAACAAAGCGTTGACTGTCGCTGGCTTCTCGCGCTGAGATGGCCCCACAGCCCGGTTTCATTGCCTGCATTGTGGCGACGTAGCGCACAGTAAATAATTATCGGCACGTCACTGTAGCTGCTTGCAAGGCGTCGATGCGCCGAGGGTGACGACGATGCTGAGGAGTGCGTATCGCAGCAGTTGTTTGAGATGGCCGCTCTGTCATCGGTGATATATCGGAGCCACAACGTCGTAAACACGATCAGCGTCCGAGAATCGCTCGCTCTTCTAGACCCAGTGCAAAGGCAGTTCTTCATCAGAAGCACTGCGCACTCAACAGTTCCACCACCTTCCTCAGTTCGAAGTCTCATTTGCTAACCGCACACAAGAGCCCTCACCTGCCAAACTGCGACTGCTGCGGTGTCGTTACGATATCCTTCTGCGATCGCTGCTGGCTCCAGCATAAGTAATCCGCAAGCACCTTGGTGCGCACAAAACTCTCAAATACTGCGTACATGCGCTCAGAGGCACTTTCACTGGGCAAGCGATGACAAGCGATGAATTGTGTCGATGGGAAGCACGCACTTCTTCGCAATGCATCGCCGAGGCTTCGCGCACAAAGATAAACTGGTACATTTTCACTAAACTGCGTCACTACGGTCACTACAGACCACCATTTTGCATCGACAGCCGTTGCTCTCGTATTTATGACTAGTGTATCGTTTTTAGTCGGTAAAGCGGGGGCCTTAAGGCCCCTGCGATGAACAGCCGTACAACGGCGCTGCCTGTCTATTCCCCTATTATAGAAAGAGTGGTAATCACTGACATTACTGAGATTTAAGGTCCCTCTATAATTTCCAAGGTAGCGCCATCTGCCGCGCGCGCCACCTAGGAAGTTCCTGTAGCAGACGGCGCCCACGCTAAACCGCGGCGCCGCGGCATTCGTGAGGTGAAAAAATATCTGCATACGCGCGGAAATAAAACCTTCTGGTGCCTGACTGTGGCGAAAAACGAAAGAAGGACCCGAACTGCTAAATTTAGTCCTTTAATTTCAAATAAGTGCTCCAAGAAAATAGCTCAAGAGAGCGTAATGAGGGCTTGATCGCCTCGATTCCGCGTGTTTACATTTCGTTCGTTTGCGCTCAATCGCCGCGCGAGCCTTGGTGATTGCTTACGCTTAATCCCGTATGCTCTGTGAAATCTTTTGCATGTAAGTGTGCTGCGTACACATAGCGCTT
The DNA here is from genome assembly GCF_023375885.2 of Dermacentor andersoni. NCBI lineage: Eukaryota > Metazoa > Arthropoda > Arachnida > Ixodida > Ixodidae > Dermacentor > Dermacentor andersoni. The sequence goes on from NC_092817.1 coordinate 219,488,370, forward strand.
GCATTGAACGAAGAAGTCGTGTAAAAATGAAGGCTGACAGTCGCTTGGACCGGAAAACTTTCGACATAACGTCGCTCAAACGTGCGATTCTCAAAGCGCGCGACCCTCACGGCAACTAAACAACATCCTGTGTGTTTGTGGAAACGAGTGCGCCAACAGTCTTCTTGTCGCTGAGTGTCTGTCGTGTAGCGATTACACGACGACTGCTGTGTCTTGTGGTTCAATGCTACGAGCCAGTGCAACTGTCGTGACATGATGAAGAGGTGGTATGGATCGTGTCAGCGTGTCTCCTCGATCGTGTTCGGGCTGCCAGCGCGATCTGATCTCGCGGCACACCAACATCGAGCGTAGTGTGTGCGCGTGTGTGAATGTGGTTGACTGTTGTCGTGAACCGTGCGACGTCGCCGCGTAAACTCGAATCATGACGCGCATTGTTGTGTTTATCCCTTTTCGCCTCCGTGCACCGCTAAATCCCCGTAAGAATTAGAGGGCCCTTATACGAAACGCACGCGGATTGACCCAGCTATTACTGCACTGTGTTTTGCTGGCAATCCGCGCATCGCTTGTGGCGTTTTTCTTATGTTCATTTGCAGTTGTGTGTTTTTCATCAGTAAAATGGCATTGCCGATTACTGAAACATCTTCGAGTGTAAGGGAAACTTGGAAGGAACGAGCTCGCAGCTGTATGTAATGTACTTTGATATACTGTATTACGCTTTATTATTTGACGGCCAGTAGCTGTGGCTATGCAGTATTCGTTTTTAAAAACAGAGTAATGCAGGCACTTAGCAATATATTTATTCACATATGCAATGCACAAAATACGATTAGGATATTGGAAATTACATTTTGCACATGTTGTAAAGCGCAGTTAACAACGCGCGCACAAACACAGGAAAGTGTAAAAGTAGAATTCGCTGCTGAATTTTATTTTTTATCGCACGTAACGCAATGCGGATATTTGTCAGCGAGTTAATGCGTTTCTGCCCCACTATTTACTTGCATGCTAGGTCATACTGCACTTGCTAAGTCAACGGGCTCGTAATGCACTAAAATCAGTAACCTCCACAAACTTCGGCCGTCAACATTCATGCGCGCGAATGAAATAATACTGCAGCTCTGCACACACAGGTGTATACTTTCTCTCGCACCTTCGTATCGCTCTACGTTACTTTCCTCGCATAGTCGTGCAGTTACCGACGGTTCAGTCTTTCCGTCCATTTCTATGCAACCAGAATTACCTTCTGGTTAGGTTTTGTTTGATGCGCGGGATGCAAAATAACTTCTTGTCGTCCTCCGTCTGATCTCGGCACCCATCCGCACAGCAACAAGGCATTTCGGTCCTTCGCATCCTAGGTCATGCCGATCTATTCAGCGGGCTCACAGCGAACTAAAATAAATAATCTTCACAAACTTCGGCCCTCAACATTCATGCACGCGAGTGAAATACTATCACCGCTCGACACACGCACGTGTATACTTTCTATGGCACCTTTGTATCGTTGTATGTTACTTGCCTCGCATAGTCGTGCTGTTACCGATGGTTCAAAGTCCGTCCGTGCAATTCTGTGTAACCATACTTTTCGTCTCGTTAGGTTCTGGTTGCCGCGCGCGTTGCAAAATAACTTCTTGCCATCCTTCGTCCGGTTTCGGCACCCAACCGCACAGCAACAAGGCATTTCGGACCTCCCGGAACGAAATTATCGCAGCGATGTGCAAAGCACAACAGGCGAAACGCGCGCTCTTCGCCCGGCGCGCAGGAACTTTCATGGCGGCAAAGGGGCGGAGCAAGGTCACATGTCACCGATCAGCCTATCGCAGGCGTTGTCGGCTGGATCAAAGCCTGGCGGTACTTTTAAATGATTGAGGGACTTTACTGAGATTAGCACTGCAGCGCCCCTAGGCGACTTCTCACCGTATGAACTGCCTCGTGTGTGTGACCCGCTTCAATGTATCCGTTTTTAAGCTTTCGCCTCACTGTCGCCACTCGCGGGAAGAAGTGCAAAATTTTATGATTTGTTCGATCTCCGTTTGTCATCAGAAATTTCTAGCAGTCAAAACGAAAAACAGACACTTAAAGAAATAAAAATGTTCGTTATTTTATTTGTTGCATTTTAACGTATTCGTTTGAGCGAAAGCGTAGGTGCAAGAATGCGCCGCATGTACCCTGTTCGCATTCGATCGAGGATGTAAAGATAGTTGCCGAAAGAGGAGGCACGCCCTTGACGCGCCCGGGAAAGGCGTGGCAAGCGGCTCACGGCAAGTCTGCAGACAGACAGCGGTACAGTCACGGTATTGCTAAGTTGCGATAATCCGTTGATAACAATACGCGGCGTTGGCGAGTTTCGTTGTGCAGCCGTCTGCGGTTGAAACGTGGAAGCAGCGTGCCGCGCAGGGTGCGCTCATGTTGTCATACGCGGCTTTTTGTCTACATATTTTTTTGCCTGCAGCCTTTGCGCGTTTCACGCTATCTCCGTTCACTGACTGCCGTCGAGCAAACTCGGGTAAAACTCGTGTGAACGAGAAACTCGGCGCATCCTGCATAGCACCCCTGTACTCATAACATTGTCTATACCGTCCCACTTTCATGCGGAAGAACGTATATTGGTCAAACCGGCAGATGCATCAACGAGAGATTAAAAGAGCATCGATATAACGTCACTAGGGTAATCTCGGGTCATTTGGATATTCACTGCCGAGATTGTTCCTGCGAGCCCATGTTTGTGAGCACTTCGATTCTGTATAAGGTTCATAGCAGGATGACGAGGGAGATTGTAGAGGCCTACGAGATTGAAAAATTAGAGCAAAAGTGCGTAATCAAGCCTTCGGTGTCACTATCGGAAAGGGAGATATGATTCCTCGGTTTATCTTTGTGACCATTGCAGTACGTGTTTTCCCTTGCCTTGCACGCCTGTTCGGTTCATCGAATTGCACCACTCAATGTTCTTTTTTGCTGTTACGTTTGTTTCCACTCGCACGGTATATACTTATCGATGCGTGCGAAAACAAAATCTAGAGTTGAATGTGAAGCGCTGTGTCTATGTAACTGTTTCTTTCTACGTCCTCGTTCAGTCGCGCTTATACACTCTACTAGGGAAGAATAGGGAACGTGACGGCGGGCCATGACGGCGTAGGTTATCGCTTCTAGCTGAGACCGCGGTTATTCTGAGTATCTGACTGCTGGATCTTCTCTCTGATGTCAACGACTGGGGTTACTTCAGGCTGATTTGGAGGGAACATCCTGCCCTGTTCTTCATGAACAACAACTTTGTTGGTCTCTCGGAGGTTGTTGTAGCCTAGTGGCGACGTAGCGCACAGTAAATAATTATCGGCACGTCACTGTAGCTGCTTGCAAGGCGTCGATGCGCCGAGGGTGACGACGATGCTGAGGAGTGCGTATCGCAGCAGTTGTTTGAGATGGCTGCTCTGTCATCGGTGATATATCGGAGCCACAACGTCGTAAACACAATCAGCGTCCGAGAATCGCTCGCTCTTCTAGGCCCAGTGCAATGGCAGTTCTTCATCACAAGCACTGCGCACTCAACAGTTCCACCACCTTCGGCGCAAGCACTACGCAGTTGCGTTGCTGGGTGAGCATTTGCAGTGTCTTCTAGAAGCCCGTGGCTTCTGTTAAAAATTCCGCGACGGTCTTGTGTTGGTTGCGAATCAATCGGCGGAAAGGACATGCTTCACACCACGCAACAGGGAAGACCTGTCTTGTCCTCAGACATATCCGGGACGGTGTGGCGAAACAAGTTGGTCCTGCTTTCTGAGTAGATCGCGATGTTCTCGTTTGGTAGTTGCGCACGAAATTCCAGCATCGCTTCAGCCTTCACTTTGTGGACGACACTCGTAAAGTTCTTCAAGAAGGTGCTGTGGAAGAGGTCCCATATTGTCAGGGTTGATTCGCGATTCTTGGACCACGTCCGGGCTGAGCTTTCCTGAGCAGATGTACACATGTTGCAGCTTGTCATCGGAGTTCCAGTTGTTGGATGCTGCAAAGCTTTGGTATGTTTCGAGTCAGTTTTCTGGGTATTCAAACGATGATCCCACGAAGGCTTGCGCTGTTGCCACCCGATGCGGAATGCTGGGGCTGCCATTGTGGTTGTTGACTTGGTCACGATCTCTAGTAGAAGTCCGCGCTCCGGGAGCTGGTTCTGTTTCCTGTGGCTTGTTAAATAGCCCGGGACGACGTTAGATGTATGCCTTCGGGGTTTAGGTTTGACGGGAACAACCAGTACAAGAACGCAAAAGCACCTCCAGTTGTCCCGTTGTAGGCATGGTCAAGAACGACGTTGCAAAACTGTAGATGACGAAATTAACTCAGTATTGGATGCATTTGTGCCCTTAAAGCAAGTGGCATTCAAAGGAACAGAATACCGGTGAACGCAGTCGGGAATCGCCGAAAATCTGACCTGTGGATCAAGCGTGTAGGCTTTTATACATGACTTCTAGAAGGTTCCGGCGTAATCGCTCGTGCCGGTGTGCCTTCCAGAAAGTAGCATAAAATTGGCCTCCCGCATACAATCAGATTCCAGAAGCATCGGTGACAGCAGAGAACGAATAGAACCATCGATAAAACTAAAAACACTTCCGATACTTGCAGCCGAATCCTGCGCCTAGCGATAACGTTTAACATTTCTTAGCCAGGGAAAACGGTTTCTGGAGAAAGAGAAGCAGGTACACGTCTAAATACATTATCGAGCTGTAGAACTCTTGGACCTACACCTGGAGATAGCTGAAACAGCGCGTAGTAGAAAGTCCATTCTTTCGTATAAAGAAGCCGTAAAAATACTTCAGCTATTTAAGCAATGCCTCATTCTGTTATCGTCACTCTTGCTTATTATTGCAATAGTAAGTATACGGACACTCCAGGCGCATAGCTTCTGTCGGCGTCGCCGTCACCGTGAGGTTCCGAATAAAGTCCAAGGGCGATAAAATCGTCGCCGCGAACCATGTGCTGTATGTGCGTGTGAAAGCGTCCGAGTGTGAGCCAGCGATCGCGGCTCAATGGCTCGCACGTAGCGGTCAAAAGCGGGAGGAAGCGCACCGCCTTCCGTCGCACGCGAGGCATCGGGGGGAGGTTAGGTAGTGGGGAGGGCGCGTCGCAGATGGCTTTCAAGGTACAGCAGCCCGCCGGGCACGTTCTACTCTGGGTGGTCGCGTGCGCTTGGCCGAGCAGCTGTATCTTGAAAGCCTTCTGCGACGGTTACAAAGACCGCGCTCTGTTTGCGCGACTTCGCGTTGATGCGATTGGCTGCACGAAGGTCAATACGCACGCTGCTCCAGCCGCGTGTCCTCACTGGACATTTTTAAATATTCAAAGGTATTTTAACTGGGTAGCATATTGGCGTATGTTGTGTTAAGTATTTTATGTATCTTTATGTGTGTTTGTATATATTGTTATGCATGTGTGTATCTTTAATGTATACATGCATATATATACTTACACACACACATACACACACACACACACACACACACAAATCATCATCATCATCAGTCTCATTACGCGCACTGCAGGACGAAGGCCTCTCCCATACTTCTCCAACTACCCGGTCATGTACTAATAGTGGCCATGCTGTCCCTGCAAACTTCTTAATCTCATCCGCCCATCTAACTTTCTGCCGCCCCCTGCTACGCTTCCTTCCTATTGGAATCTAGTCCGTAACCCTTAAAGACCATCGGTTATCCTTCCTGCTCATTACATGTCCTGCCCATGACCATTTATTTTTCTTCCTTTCAACTAAAATGAAATTAACTCGCGTTTCTTCCCTTACCCAATCTGCTTTTTCCTCATTCCTTAACGTCACACCCATCATTCTTTCCATAGCTCGTTGCGTGGTCCTCAATTTAAGTAGAACCCTTTTCGTGAGCCGCCAGGTTTCTGCTCCGTGTGTGTACTGGTAAGACACAGCTGTCATACGCTTTTCTCTTGAGGGATAATGGCAACCTGCCCTTCATGATCTGAGAATGCCTGTCAAACGCACCCAAGCCCATCCTTCTTATTCTGATTACTTCAGTCTCATAGTCCGGATGCGCGGTCACTACCTGCTCTAAGTAGATGTATTCCCTTACCACTTCCAGTGCCTCGCTACCTACCGTAAACTGCTGTTCTCTTCCGAGACTGTCCGGGTATGAGTGCTTTATGTCCTCTGCCCACGGAGAGTGCAGCAAGGTCGTTGTGTTTATACGCCGTGACTTGACTTATGTACATCACACAGTGCCTCCTGAAGAAGCAAATCAATACGTTTGCTTAACGGTGAAGAAGAAAAAGCTCACGTTCACAATTCTTGGAGCCTATTTATCTCCAGCAAGCCGTCTGGATTGTGAGCGCTTACGGGGAATTTTGACATCGACTCCACAGCCGTGGGTGCTCACTGGTGACTTTAACGCCCACCATTACCTATGGGGAAGCTCCAAAGTGAACTCTAGAGGCAGAACGTTGGTGTCCTTTGCCTATGAACTCGAATTTTGCCTGTCAAACGATGGAGGCCCTACTTTTCTGCGTGGATCAGCGTATAGTAGCTGCTTGGACCTTACCTTCGTTTCACGTTCGCTTTCGAGAAGAGTGCACTGGTTTTCGGATTTAGAAACGCGGGGTAGCGACCACATCCCAACATATTTGAAGATCGAAGGTTTGACTAGCTCCAAGTCCTCCAGAACCGTACAGTGCACCGATTGGCCTAAATACAAAATAATAATGGAAGACTGTTGTCGTGACGGCACCTCCTATAACCTACAGGGCGCGATAAAGGATGCCATACATACAACCACGCATTTGCTTTCGAAGAGTTCTTCCCGCACCGACTTCGACATCGAACTAGCGAAACTTCGAGCAATTCGCCGTCGTGCGGCGTGAAGATATAGACGCACGAAGTCCAATTATGATTTGAGATTGGCTAGACGAACACAAAAGAAAATACAGCGTCGCATGAACAAGCTGGCTTCGCGACAATGGGTATCCTTTTGCGAGTCCCTGGATCCGCGAAAGCCTTTGTCGCTTATATGGAGGACTGTTCGTGGCCTTCGCACAACCTTTGGTCAGCGCCACCCGTTTAAATCTCTGGCACTCCATCTACAATGTAGAGATATTGATGTCGCTGAATCTTTCTGCAGAAAGATTGCTGGCGAAACAAATTCCGATGGAACGGGTACGGGAACGCTCGACCACCCACCGTTCTCACGCGATCCCCGCATGGAATGCTCTTTTTCTATGGAAGAACTAGAAGCTGCGCTGGCTTTGTGCAGGCGTTCTTCAGCGCCAGGACCTGACGGCATTACATACCGTGCCCTGTGTAAGCTAGGAGACCAAGCTCGGAAGGCACTCTTGCTCCTGTACAACGACTCCTGGCAGACGGGTACGGTTCCGCAAGAATGGAAGTCAACTCGCCTCATTCCACTTCTGAAAGCTGGCACGTCTCCTTTGGACATTTCCTCATACCGTCCGATAGCACTTGCCAGCTGTGTCGGAAAAACAATGGAAAGAATGATTTTAACACGTCTAGAATGGTACTTAGAGTACTATGAAATCTACCCAGATGCTATGGCCGGATTCAGACGCGGCCGTTCGTCAACAGACAACGTTGTTGACTTGATAACATTTGTGCAACACCAAAAGGCCTGTAAGCTACTATCTGCTGCTCTGTTTCTAGACGTTAAAGGGGCTTATGATAATGTCACCCATGAAGCCATCCTTAGCACGTTAGAAGCCGTCGGACTTGGTGGTAAGATGTATATGTGGGTGTGCAGCTACTTACAGAGGAGACCATTCTATGTAGACACAGAAAATGGCCCGACATCCGAGCATTACGGTAGCCGAGGAGTCCCTCAATGCGGAGTGCTTAGCCCGACTCTTTTCAATCTCATCCTCTGTGGATTAGTTGACAACCTGCCAAGCACCGTACGACTTTCCATCTATGCGGACGACATCTGCATTTGGACATCAAGTGTGGCACGACTTCAGCTTCGCGCTCGGCTTCAGAAGGCTGCCACAATGACATCTTGCTACCTTCGTGAACAAGGACTCGAAATTTCATGCGGAAAGTGCGCAATGGTGGCATTCACGAGGAAGCCAATGTCTGGTTACGGCGTATCTATTAACGGACAACTTATACCATACAGCAGAAGTCACAGGTTCTTGGGAGTCGTAATTGACAGAGACCTGTCTTGGACTCCGCACGTCAATTACGTGAAAAAGCGGTTGACTGCTATCTGTCACCAGTTTCGGTTCCTTGCAGGAAAATGTTGGGGAGTATCTGTGCACGCTATGTTACAGCTGTACATGGCGTTGTTCGTTGGATTCCTGCGATACAGCCTGCCTGCAATATCCAACACCTGCAAGTCTAACCTGCGTACGATACAGAGTATTCAAGCCCAAGCCCTTAAGATATGTCTTGGCTTACCACGCAGTGCATCGACGGCTGAAACCATTGCCCTTGCGCAGGATTACCCAATCATGACGCACATTACCGTTGAGACAATGCGCATGCACCTCAGGCATTATGCTAGAACCCCTTCCCACCACTTGGCGAGCCTCACTGCTGCAAGGCCCTGTTCGACATTTAGCGGCATTGTCAGTGCACATCGTGCGTCGTTTACTTCAGGGTACGCACCTGCGGCCAAGCCAGCGTTTCCTCCGTGGTGTTTGAGCCGTCCACAAGTACATCTAATGATTCCAGGACTACAGAAGACGACAGATCTACCGGCCTCTGCTCTAAAACAATTGACCTTACTTCTTTTGCATGAAAAGTACAGCAACCACGTGCACATCTATACCGATGGATCAACTACGTCGTGCAGTTCCGGTGGTGCCGTGGTGATACCAACGCGAGGAATGACACTGCGCTTCAAGACATCGCATGTCACGACCTCAATGGCGGCAGAACTAATGGCCCTGCGTCGAGTGCTGGAATTCATTGAATCTGAAAGAGCTAGAAAATGGGCTGTGTTCTGTGATTCAAAACCGGCATTACAGTGCACGCAGTCAGTTCTCCGACACGGATGCCATGACCAATTGACATACGAAATCGCGAAACTTTACCATCATGTCCAACAAAAAGGTCACGAGGTCGTTTTTCAATGGGTACCTGGCCATTGTGGAATCAGTGGCAATGATTGCGCCGATAACGCTGCTCGCACAGCACATCAGGAAGAGCAGAACGTTCCAATTCCGCTTTCGAGGACAGACGCCGCTAGGCAGCTTCGATACTTGGCACGCAGTCTCACACTGACCGAGTGGAACTCGCCAAACTTACGACTCACACGACTCCATCGACTAAACCCCTCCCTGCAACTCCGGCCTCCACTCGGACTTCCTCGACGTGAAGCTACGCTTCTCTGTCGCCTTTGGTTAGGAGTTGCCTTCACAAAGGCATACTCTACATTAATTGGACAGACTGACAGTGGAGCAAGCGAGGTCTGTGGCACGGAAGAAAACATCGACCACCTGCTGTGCCACTGTCCACGATACACCCCTGAGAGACAAGAACTTGCCAAAGCTTTTCATAAACTGGACAATCGGCCGCTTTCTGTGCAGGTGCTGCTGGAACACCGCCCCCATCGCCCGTCGGCCCATAAAGCGGTGAAGGCACTTTTGTGCTTCTTAAGGACGACGGGCTTGTGCGACCAACTGCGAATGTTAATGCAATTTCTGTAAAGCCACACACGTCAGCGAACTCACTGCAATTTCCTTCTTTCCTTCCCTCCTCTCTCTCCCTGTTATCTTTGTTTTCCCCCTTTCCCTTTCCCCGGTGTAGGGTAGCCAACCGGACATGATTCTGGTTAACCTCCCTGCCTTCTTCTTATCTCTTTTCCCTACCTCCGAGAATGTTAAACATTACTTTAGTTTTCTGCAGATTAATTTTTAGACCCACCCTTTTGCTTTGCCTATCCAGGTCAGTGAGCATGCATTGCAATTGGTCCCCTGAGCAAGGCAATATCATCAGCGAATCGCAAGTTACTAAGGTATTCTCCATTAACTCTTATCCCCGATTCTTCCCAATCCAGGTCTCTGAATACCTCCTGGAAACACGCTGTGAATAGCATTGGAGAGATCGTATCTCCCTGCCTGACGCCTTTCTTTATTGGGATTTTGTTGCTTTCTTTGTGGAGAACCACGGTGGCTGTGGGGCCGCTATAAATATCTTTCAGTATTTTTACATACGGCTCGTCTACACCCTGACTCCGTAATGCCTCCATGACTGCTGCGGTTTCGACTGAATCAAACACTTTCTAGTAATCAATGAAAGCTATATATAAGGGTTGGTTACATTCCGCACATTTTTCTCTCACCTGATTGCTAGTGTGAATATGGTCTATTGTTGAGTAGCCTTTACGAAATCCTGCCTTTTCCGTTGGTTGACAGAAGCCTAAGGTGTTGCTGATTCTATTGGCGATTACCTTAGTAAATACTTTGTAGGCAACGTCCAGTAAGCTGATCGGTCTGTAATTTTTCAAGTTTTTGGCGTTCCGTTTGTTAAGGATTACGATTATGTTAGCGTTCTTCCACGACTCTCGTACGCTCGAGGTCATGAGGCTTTGCTTATACAGGGTGGCGAGTTTTTCTAGGTCGATCTGTCCACTATCCTTGAACAAACCTGCTGTTACCTGATCCTCCCCAGCTGCCTTCCCCTTTTGCATAGAACTCCAGGCTTCCTTTTCTTCTTCCGGCGTTACTTGTGGGATTTCAAATTACTCTAGACTATTCTCTCTTCAATTGCCGTAGTGGGTGCTACTAGTACTGTATAAATCTCCATAGAACTCCTCAGCCACTTCTCATCCACATTAGTAATGATATGATAATATATGATGATATATAATAACATGATAATGATATATGATAACATTGGCATGTCTGCCATTTGAGGCCCCGGAGGATGTTATCCATCATCCTTTCAAAAGTTGTAGGCGCATTACAGAGGCCAAAGAGTATCATGGTAAATTCATATAAGCCATCAGGCGTAACAAATGCCGTTTTCGGACGATCTGCATCGGCCACCAGGACCTGCCAATAACCGGATCGTAAGTCTAAGGACGAAAAGAATTCAGCGCTTTGGCGGCAGTCCAGTGCGTCGTCGATACGGGGAAGAGGATAGACATCTTTCCGGGTTATCTTGTTGAGTCGTCGATAGTCCACACAAAAACGAATTGTCCCATCTTTCTTTTGAACCAGCACTACCGGAGAAGCCCAAGGACTATGTGATGGCTGTATCACGCCGTTTCGGAGCATGTCTCCTACGTGCTCATTGATGACACGGCGCTCCGTCGCGGACACACGGTATGGACGTTAGCGTAGAACCGCGTGGCTGCCGGTGTCGATGTGATAAACGAATGTGGAGGTACGGCCTACACATTGTTTTTGGAGGTCGAAAGAAGTTCTAAATCGGTTAAGGAGGTCGATGATCTGCGTGCGCTGACTAGGAGTTAGGTCGGGATCAATAGACGGAGCAAAAGCTCGGTCACATGCAAGCGGAGGCGCAGAGACAGGGAGAGTCATGGCGTCAAGGTGAAGAGGAGTCGAGTCATCAGGCACATCGTAGACAGAGCTCGTGTCGAATTGATCAGCGAAACCGAGGTACTCGCCATGATGTATGCTTGACGGACACGAAAACGTATTCGAAAGGTAAATTACGCTGGATTCCTGGCGAAAGGGAAGTAGGGCAAAGAGAAGCAAGAAGTGATGGTGGCGTGCAGCAAGTTGAGATGGCGTGAAAGGAACTGTGGAATCGTAGAGAGCAGCACAGGAAAGGGGTACAGGGGCGGAAGAAAAAGGAGGGATATCAGTGGCGGTGGCGATGAACACTGGAGCAGAAGGTAGAGCCAAATCTTTAGAAAGACTGCTGCAAAATGGAGTCACCGCTAGTTCTGCACGGGCACAATGAATAATAGCGTGATGAGATGAGAGGAAGTCCCATCCTATGATGATGGCATGAGAGCAGCAGGGAAGAACAACACATTAAATGTGGTATTAGCTGTCTTGTATGGCGACACGGACGGTACATGTTCCTAAGGGCTCAATTGGCTCAGCGCTTGCTGTGCGTAGCGAAATGGCAGAAAACAGCGTCGCGACTTTTCGGAGCGTACGGCGAAGCTGGTCGACAATCACGGAGACTGCGGCACCCGTGTCGACAAGCGCGTGAACGGCGATACCTTCGGCAAAAACTTCAATGATGTGCGCAGGGAATAAACGAGGGCTTGAGCAGTTCGAAGAGATCGCAGTCCTTGCCTCCGGAACTGCGCTTTTTAGTTTTCCTCCACAGCTGGAGGGCGACGGGCGATGGGGGACAGGGAACGTCGACGGGGAGATGGAGACCGACGAGTGTTGAAGCTTTGGGGAACAGGAGATGAAGGAGTGACGTGCGGAACTGGTGGTGAATAGCGGGATAGGGAGTCAGGAGCATTCCCTTGAGGTCTCGCAGTATCGTTAGGATACAAACCTCGCCGGCGGCAGAACTGTGCCACGTGGCCAGCAAAGCCACACGCAAAGCATATCGACCGGTTGTCTTGGGTACACCACGTTTTATCAACAGGGGCCCTAGGTAACGGTGCAAAGTTCGGAGCTGGGCGTAGGGGCTGTGGAGGCGCGCAGAAGCCGCTTTTGGGGAAGTAGTTCGCAGCTGCAAAAGGCGAGGCGTAGAAGACTCTTGTGGGCGTGTAATATGATTTAATTAGCGTGCCCTCTACGCCAGAAATAATACTGTACGCTGATAATACCAATGTATTCATCTGCGGACAAGATCTAGAAGTCCTGCAAGTAGAAACCAAGGTATGGCTGGAAAAGTTATCCACGTGGCTCCATGGTAATGAACTAGAGTTAAACACTAGAAACATAAGTACATTATATTCCGCGCTCGTAACCAAGTGTATAAAACAAGAAATACTCATCCAATTTTGCGATGAATCTATCGAACGTGTAGCAACACATAAATTTCTTGGTGTCATATTTCACGAACATCTTGACTGGTGACCTCTCATTGAAAAAGTTCGCACTGGTACCTCTAGTTCGATTGGTATCATGTTTAAAATAAATGACCTTTTGCCTATCTGGCTAAAGAAACAAACATACTACACACTGGTACATTCGCATTTCCACTATTGTCTTCTTCTCTGGGGCACAGCACCTAAAGCAAGCACAGAAAACATATACATATTACAAAAAAAAAATGTTTGCGCCTAATAGATAATGCACCATACCTTAGCCACATTGCCCCATTATTTAGTAAACACCAACTGCTTACACAGGGGAATGTTCTAAACAAAAAGAGAGTGTTAGTTATGTAAAAATGCATTCCGATCCTACCGCCTTTTTTCATCAGTATCTAACGAAAAGGCACACCTACAACACCCGGCACATATGTTATAATAAGGAAAAAATATGAACGTACGAACTACGGCACCCATAAATTTAGCTACAGAATGTTCAGTTTTTTAAACGATCACCATCCTGCTGTAAACATTATCCAGGAAAGTAAATCAAAGCTTTCAGAAATAGCATCACTATGTATCTGTTGTCACTGCAGGCATGACCCCTCGTTTTGTTTCTTCTGTTGTTTCTTACAGTATTTTCCCCATTGTACATAAATGTTCAATATAAAATAACCCCAGTTTCAATGTTAACCTACTACTCTGTATTTCCATCTCGTTTAGTGTTTATTTTATGCGCTGAATGTCTTGTGCTCTCGAATGAGAGCAAGATGGGTGCAGTCTCCTTGCCAGGCATCCACTTGCCTTTCGGTCTACGCCCTAGGCAACTGTAGCATACGTTGTCTGAATAAATTCTTGGCTCTTAATGCGTGACTTCAGGCGGAGGTCTTGGCCTGGCGACGACGGCAGAGTACGTGAGCGGAACCGTCGCTGAACGTGGCTGATTAGCGAGAGGTAGTGCGTCGCTGACTTGTTCATGGATGACGCGTCGCAGTTCCGGGGACAAAGAGGACTTAGACGACTGGGTAGCAGGCAGCAGTGACAGTTGGCGCGCGACTTCTTCGCGAACGAATTGCTTGATATGGTCAAGGAACGAAGAATGGGAGGAATCAGCACTGGAACTGTCAGTTAAAGCCAAAACCGTGTCGTCCGGCGCGGTAGCTCGGCGCGTGGTAAGGCGTTGTTTGCGGAGCTCCTTGTACTTCTGGCACAGCGTATTGACCTCGTCAAACATTTATGAATTTTTCCCCAAGAGCATTTGGAAGGCGTCATCCTCTATGCCCTTCATGACATCCTTAATCTTTTCAGAGTTGGGCATGGCGGGATTCATGCGCCGGCAAAGATCAACTACGTCTTCAATATGGCTGGTGAAGTTTTCACCCTTTTGCTGTGCGCGACAACGCAAGTGTTGTTCTCCGCGAACCTTGCGCACAGCAGGGCGACGGAAGACTTCTTCGAAACAATGGGTAAATGCTGTCCAGGTGGAAAGGTTGGATTCGTGATTCAGCAACCAGAGATTAGCGACTCCAGAAAGATTGAAGATCATGTTAGTCAGTTTAGCTTTGTCATTTCACTTGTTATGCGCACTCACGCGATAGTATGAAGAGAGCCAATCCTCCACGTCATGGTCGTCGTTGGCGCTGAAGACCGGAGCATCTCGTTGGCGTAGAGCACCGGAGCAGACGACAGGTGATGCCAGGGGAGGATCGGGCGGCGCGGCGTCCTGAGGCACGGCAGAAAAGGTAGAGAGCGTCCGGCTGCGAAGTTCCAGGTTTGTGAAGGGCCCAGCACGTGCACCAAATGCCAAGAGGCGTCCTATTTCAATTCATTAAACGCTCAGATAGCAGAGCACGTGGCGAGAGGACACAGAGCTTCGGCAACACAGGCACAAGGCTTCCCGCCACTCGTTCTCGTCGTCTTTCTCGAAGCAGTGCCTGCTGCTTGTTCTTCTCCAGTATAATATGTGCGTGTGCGTGTATGTGTGTGTGTGCGTTCGTGCGTGCGTGTGTGTGTGTGTGTGTGTGTGTGTGTGTGTGTGTGTGTGTGTGTGTGTGTGTGTGCGTGCGTGCGTGCGTGCGTGCGTGTGTGTGTGTGTGTGTGTGTGTGTGTGTGTGCGTGCGTGCGTGCGTGCGTGCGTGCGCGCGTATTATTAGCGTGCGCACACACACACACAACATGCGTATTATTATTATAGTGTGTGCGTGCGTATTATTATCACGAGTACGCCACCGGTGAGGCATTTCGCTTCTACCTCGCACACATATTTGAAAACGATGAATCATTGAATCATATCAAACACGAAATGATCAGCCAATTTGAAGTCTACGACCCCTCCATTATCGATGAGCTGCAGACATTTCAACTGGGTGGTCACAGTCACACAGTTTCCACGTAGTGATAATCATCATTCCTAAACAAACCCCCATTTTAGCATATCCTCGGCGAACTTTCCTTGCCATGATTTTCCCACGAGGAGGACGCGCGACCAGACGTTTATCATGAACTTTACATTCGCAATAAAAGAAAAGCCACTGCGCACTAAACAATCCGCACGCCTATTCGTTCTTTCGAAACGCAATATTGACCAAGGTTTGACCTCCGCACATCAGTCAACAATATGTACGTGTTCAGCAAGGTGCAGCGCTGATATCTTCGTTGAAGCTTCTGACGGATTCCATCGCTCGTCGA
Organism: Dermacentor andersoni; assembly: GCF_023375885.2. Classification (NCBI taxonomy): domain Eukaryota; kingdom Metazoa; phylum Arthropoda; class Arachnida; order Ixodida; family Ixodidae; genus Dermacentor; species Dermacentor andersoni. The sequence goes on from NC_092817.1 coordinate 219,503,981, forward strand.
GAATGCGTGGGCCCCTACGCATTTTCAAGCTACACGACTCTTGTATGAACATTAGGCCACACTGCGTGCTTTTCACGATTGAGCGCGACGCAACAGCATCACAGACTATTGACCTTTCTTTGAGAGAACATGATCGAGCCACGTCCGCTGCGACATCTTCCAGCGCTCAATCACCAGCAATTCGAAGCAGCATGGACACAAGCTTCAGTTTCAGCAACGCGAATCGAGGAAATACCGCAGCCGTCAGTTGTTCTCGTTAAACGAAGCCCGATTGCTTACTGCCAAGACGGAACGAGAATACGAGCACCAGCACCAAGGCATGTAACTGTCAAGATGAAGACAATCTGGAGCAACGTACATATAGAGATCAAGGTACACCACGACTCTAAAGCCTCCTTCTGCGTACTACACCTCAACAGGCCACTTCCACTTCAGAAACTTCACACGCGCCACGCAGCATCGCAATCTGTCAAATGACATAGGAGTGCTTTATGAATGACCTCGCAGCAGCCTCGGAATTCTCTTTTGAGAAGCCCGGCACACTGCACTCGCAACCAGACAAGTCTCACAAAAAGGAGAAGTCTACAAGCTACCCTTTCATCTCCACGTTAACTTGCCAGTCAATAGTCATTAACATGCGCAATCAATCAAATGCATATTCTAATACATACGCCACATCATCAACTGTCGCCACCACATCACAAAGATCAACGTCAACAGCATCAAAGCCAGTTGCAACAAGGAATACGTCAGTGCGCAAGTCAACTAAATTCAGGGCCAACTCAACAAACACGATGTTTTGCAAGAAAGAAAGATCGCCGAGTACACCTTCGGCACCATCTATCAGGACTGCTCCCACAGCAAGAATTCCTGTGACGACGCTGTGCACGACGAAAACAACACGCGGACTTCTCTGGCATACCGGACAAACTAAGATGTCGCCCTCACTACTCAAGCCACCGAACGTTCTGGCGGGAGACTCTGCGTGTGCACAGGATGCGACGAGTAAGCCTACGCCTACTAGATCCGAGTGCCCCCAGTTGCCATGTGTCCAAAGCTTCCATCATCGAGTCATGCATATGTCGTCCGGAGTGCAACAGCCAGCCTCGGCCACCTGAGCTCGGCTGGACGTCACCAGACTGACATCGTCCGTGTCAGAAGTACCACGGTATCATCGGCCCCTGTAGCTACCGCTTTCTCAGGGGGAGGGGGAAGCTTGTGACGAAGCGCACAAGGAGAGTAAGGTGCACTAGCGGTGAAGGAGGACCACGAAGATAAAAGGCAGTGTTCGGGCGAACAAGTTTGTCTCAGTCCGCAACCTCCTGCCCACGTCACAAAGATTCAGGGTTTCCCGTCTGTCAAGCACCAAGACTTGAAAAATGCGCAAATGCATTACCTGAAGAAAGCCTAGTGCAGAATTGTAAATTATGATCTAACGACAGACGTACTATCCTAATTGTCCAAGTGTCGGTGAGGAATTCGTAGGCACAGCCAAGGGACATCTCATTGCGACGTTTTAAGGGATATACCAATCGCGTACAATTTTTTCCATCTGATAAATTCTGCGAGTTATAAAAAAAAGAACACGTGACTGCGTATTCACAACGCATAAAGCAGCGCCCTCGAACAGGCTCTCTTTGAGCTAGCCAGTACGAAATAAAGGAAATAAAGAAAAGCGCCGTGAACGAACTGGTGTCTTATCTGCCGTGCCCGGGCCGAAGCAGCACGTCACTTTTGGTTTAGTATGAAACAAGCTGTGATAGCTGTTGTCTTAGCGTAAGGAAAGTGCACGGGTGGTCTTTTTGTTTTTCCAACAATACCTGTCCCCGCAAAAGCGAATTGACTTCAGTGCAAACGCTTAAGGTGCGCTTTGTTTCGTCCCAGTCTCTACGTCTTTCTCTGATGAGCAGGAGGTAACGATGATCCTTGCCCTGAGAGCTGCAAATGGCAGCAAAGGCCGCATGGACATATCATTGAGGGAAGTGGGACGGTAGACTAAACGCATCGACGATCCTCAGAAATTATGAAAGCCTGAGACGAACCCGTAGCTTCAAGAAACAGCGGTGGAAGACTCCATCTTTACGTCCTAGCATATGCACGGATATTCTAACATTTATGGCTTCAAACCCTCATGCTAGCGTGCGAGACGTGGCCGTCCAGGTACCAATTTTCAAGTCATCAATTTGGAGGCTTCGAAATCACTCGGCCTTTCACTCGTGCCACCTTAGCCAATATCAATAGTTGAGAGATAGGGACCTGCAAAATGATCTAGATTTCTTGAAGTGGGCGCTCACAAAAGCCGATGGGTCACCGTACTTTTTAAGCAACACCCTCTCCGAAGATGAAGCCAATCTTTGCAGAAACGTCCAGGGGGAGTTGCATAATGCACACTATTTGGAGTAACTCCAACTCACACTGGGTAAAGCGCAGTCGGCGCCAAAACCAGTGGTCGTTCAATGTGTGGTGTGGTACGAGTAGTAGTTCAACGCTTACGCCGGCACCATATTCCGTCCCATCTTCTTCGATCACACACTGACTGGACAGTGTTGTTGAAGGAGTAGTGGGTGAGTTTATCATGGAAGTCTCATTGTCACGTCTTCCCATTCTGAGATGTCAATAGGACGGGACGGCACCACACCAGCAGCAGAGTACGAACGTTGCTTGGTGCGACTTTTCATGTGCAATTGATTGCAAGGCACGGACCTGTAAACGGACGGCTCCGTCACGTGACCTCTCTACGCTGGATTCATTTCTTGTGGATTATGTGAGAGATCTTGTTTACATGATCGAGAGGACGATGTCAGATGAGCTCAAGACAAGGATAAAGTATGTCAGCCGCAGAGTACTAGCGTCGGTCATCTAGAAAGTCACTAAGGATGTGATAAAGCGGACTCACTACTTCGTAGCTACAGAAGGAGTCCTATTCGATCGCGTCCTCTAGGCAGCAGCTGGTGTTCAACGGCGCTTAAGAATGCACAGATAATAAGCGCACACTGAAATCTGGTGTTTTTCTTTTTCTCTGTTTTCTGATGTCCCGATTGCCAGCTGGGCACATTTGGAAGTGTTACATTTACTTTCTTGAAAACATTTTTCTCTACACGTGAGTAGCTTCGCAGTCACTTTATCTGGCTTTTATTTTGTGCCACGATCCTGTTTCTGCAACACGTATACGCTGTCATAAAAAAATTGAGAGCCATTCCACTCTGTGAAGGTGGATGACCGACGGAGCTGTATATTGACACGTGAACTTATCTTTATCGGGCGGCCACGTTTCGCCACCTAACAAATGTTATCGAGCAGCGTGGGACGCGCCTGCATGTATCCGAAGTTTCTGGAAAGTTATCCATGCTTCTATCCGCTGTCTGTTGTCGCCGAACCTTGTGTTATCCGATTTCATCGCCTCACGCGAATGGTGTAGAACTTTATGGAAGGCACGCACGCGAGTCCCAACGATTAGTCTGGAACATTCGACGATTGCTGTATAAAGGCCGACGCGCTTCACCCGCTGATCAGATTTTCGGACGATCGCCCACTGTGTTCGCCGCTGTCGTTGTGCTTTAAGTGTAGCCTGTTTTGTGGGTACAGGGTCGCCCAATAAAAGCTAGTTTTGTCTTTCACAGTATTGCTACTGCGTTCTTTAACGTCACTACCACGTGACATCTGGTGGAGGTGCGGGGTATCATCGGCCGAACGCCCCCGCAAAGCCGCGATCCAAGCCCGAAGCCCGAGGACAAAACCAACATCGCACACGACCAGCGTGCTAGCCGCAGACTGCAAGGAGTGCCCCTAGAGCACGGACGACAAAGAAGACCATGGTGAGCACCTGAGGCGACAAGGAAGATCGTGGTCAAAACAACCCCAATGCCTGCTCCACTATCCCCCGTTATCCTACAACTTCGGAACCCACCGACTTTCCATGGAGCAGCGACTGAAGACCCGGAATCGAGGCTGGAGACCTACGAACGAATCGCGACTTTTCACAACTGGAACTCCGACGACAAGCTGCGGCATGTATACTTTGCCTTAGAAGACGCCGCCAGAACGTGGTTTGAGAACCGGGAGTCGAACTTGACAACATGGCACCTGTTCCGTAGCGGCTTCCTGCGCACCTTTACGAGCGTCGTGCGCAAGGAAAGGGCCGAAGCCATGCTGGACGCTCGAGTGCAGCTACACAACGAGAACGTTGCCATCTTCACGGAACAAATGAACCGTCTGTTCCACCACGCCGACCCAGATATGCCCGAGGAGAAGAAAGTCCGCCTTCTTTTCGGCGCAATGATACGAAGCCCACCGAGGACTGTCGACGAGTTTCTTCGCGGGGCCACTAGCATCGAGAAGACACTGGAAATGCGGAACCGGCAATTCAACCGCTGCACGAACTCGACAAGCTGCGCCGGAGTTCAGTCACTAGCCACCGACGACCTGCGCGAGAATATCGGAGCGGTCGTACGGGAAGAGCTGCAGAAGTTGTACCCTAGGTCACAGCCTCAAGTGGCCTCAATCGCCAAAATCGTCAAAGATGAGCTTGAGCGATCCCTTGGAGTTCCTGAGGTGAAGCCAGAATCGCCGCAGCCCCAGCCGGAAGCGATGACCTACGCCGCCGTCGCCTGCCGTCAAGCCCCCCCCCCCCCCCCCCCCTGCAGGACCGCGCCAGGGATCTTTAAAGCCACAATTTTGTCATCTACCGCCGCCACCACCAGCAGGCCCACCCGTCGCCCAGCGCCGCTACGCGAGAAAGACGGACATTTGGCGCGCTCCTGACTACCGCCCACTCTGCTACCACTGCGGAGAAGCGGGCCACGTCTACCGCCGATGCCCATACCGGGAAATGGGACTGCGAGGGATTACCGTTAACGCGCCGCGACCACAGCTTGGGGAATTACCTCGCTATATTGCCTACTACCTCGCCGTCACTCGGTGGAGCGAACGACGGCCGTGCCGTTCCCCGTCCCCAGGCCCTTACCTGTCGCCGCAGCGCCGACCATACACTGGCCCAGCCCGGCCCCGGTCTGCGAGCCCATATCCGGAAAACTAAAAGCAGCAACCGATTGAGGTGCGGTTGCTGTTCGCCAAACTGAAGAAGATCCTCCGCCGCCGACGAAGACGCCGAAGAGACCATCTCGACGACATAACAACGACTACACACCGCCGTCCCGACGAAGTCTGGCAGCAAAGAACAAGCTGATGAAAGACGACCTGACGACGCAACATTCCAGCCACATGTCAACGCGACGCAGCCGTGATCCGACGCCAAGACCTAACTGCAACTCACGACAAAGAACCAACGACCTTGACGTGCTTCTCGACGGCCACGAAGTCACTGCCTTAGTCGACACAGGGGCCGATTACTCCGTCTTGAGTGGGCGCATTGCCGTCCAGTTGAAGAAGGTGAAGACTGCATGGGAGGGCCCCCAAATTCGGACCGCTGGAGGACATCTCATTACGGCGTCTGGAATGTGCACGGCAAGTATTACCGTTCATGACCGGACTTGCCCTGCCACCTTCGCTATCCTCCAACAGTGTTCACGATGCGTCATTCTCGGCATGGACTTCCTGAACCAACACGGCGCAATCATCGACCTGAAGTCTAGGTCTATAACGCTGTCTGAAGATCGAGCGATACCGCCGGAGAGCTCTCGTAGTCACCATGACTTAAGCGTGCTCGAAAGTCAAGTCAGCATCCCGCCTCGTTCCAGCATTGTCATTTCCGTCGGCACCAAAACACCTGCCGACGTAGAAGGCATCATCGAGGGTGACCAACGTCTACTGCTCGACCGTCAAATTTGCGTCGCAAGAGGCATCGCTTGACTGCACGGAGGGAAAACTGAAGTGTTGCTGACAAACTTCAGCCAGGAGTTGAAGCACATCGACAAGGGCACGACAATCGCGTACATCGAGGATATTCTGGAAACCAGTAATGCGTTTGTCCTCTCGGACTCCGCCGCATCTACCCCGGCAACCATGGTTCCCGAACCAGATTACGACATTAATCCAAGTCTCCCCATGATTAAGCAAGAACAACTCAGAAGTCTGCTCCGACGATACAAAGGCTGCTTTGCGACGAAATCAAGGACTCCACAGACAGCAGTCGCAAAGCATCTCATAATCACCGAGGAGTGCGCTTGACCACTCCGCCATAACCCTTACCGACTTTCGCCGCGAGAACGTGAAGCTATAAGAGAACAAGTCTACGAAATGGTGAGCGACAACATCATCCAGCCGTCAAGAAGCCCGTGGGCATCCCCTGTTGTCTTGGTGAAGAAAAGGGACGGAACCTTACGTTTCTGCGTCGATTATCGTCGGCTGAACAAGATCACAAAGAAGGATGTATACCCCCTACCATGGATAGACGACGCATTAGATCGGCTCTGCAGCGCAAAATACTTCTCGTCGATGGATCTCAAGTCTGGCTACTGGCAATTAGAAGTCGACGAGAGAGATCGCGAAAAGACCGCCTTCATCACGCCAGACGGCCTCTACGAGCTAGGTCATGCCATTCGGACTGTGATCGGCGCCTGCGACGTTCCAGCGTGTCATGGACACGGTGTTAGCATGATTAAAGCGGCAGACCTGTCTTGTTTACTTGGATGACGTCGTCGTCTTCGCCGGAAATTTCGACGATCACCTTAGGCGGCTTGCGACAGTACTAGAGGCCATCAAGTCATCAGGGCTCACTCTGAAGCCAGAAAAGTGCCGCTTCGCTTACGATGAGCTTCTGTTTCTAGGCCACATCATCAGCATGTCTGGAGTCCGCCCCGTCCCGCAGAAGACAGCTGCCATCGCAAAGTTCCCGCAGCCCATCGACAAGAAGGCAGTGCGTAGATTTCTTGGCATGTGTGCCTACTAGAGGCTATTTGTCAAGGACTTTTCACGCGTCGCTGAGCCGCTGACCCAGCTAACTAAATGTGACGTCAAGTTCAAGTGGGAAACGCCGTAAGCCGACGCATTTCAAGAACTCAAACGACGCATGCAGTCGCCGCCCGTACTTGCGCACTTCGACGAGCACGCCGACACCGAAATCCACACTGACGCCAGTAGCCTAGGCCTCGGTGCCGTGCTAGTCAAGAGAAAAGGTGGTCATGAACACGTGACAGCTTACACTAGCCGGTCATTGTCAAAAGCGGAAGGCAATTATTCTACAACCGAAAAGGAATGCCTCGCCATCGTTTGGGCTACAGCGAAATTTCGCCCGTACCTATATGGCAGGCCATTCAAAGTCGTCAGCGACCATCACGCTTTGTGTTGGCTAGCAAATTTAAAGGATCCTTCAGGACGGCTGGCGCGGTGGAGCCTAAGACTGCAAGAGTATGATATCACTGTAATCTATAAGTCCGGACGAAAACACTCTGATGGCGTTTGCCTATCACGTGCCCCCATTGACTCGCCGCCGCAAGATGACGAGGACGACGACACCTTCCTTGGCATTTTAAGCGCGGAAGACTTCGCTGCACAGCAGCGACCAGACCCGGAGTTGAAAACCCTCGTCGAGTATTTGGAAGGGCGCACTGACGTTGTCCCTAGGGCATTTAAGCGAGGATCGTCTTCGTTCTCGCTTCAAAATAACCTACTCGTAAAGAAGAACGTCTCACCAGTGCGCGCCAACTACCTTCTTGTTGTCCAGTCAGGACTGCGTCCAGAAGTATTGCATGCCCCACATGACGATCCGACGGCTGGACACCTCGGATTTTCCCGGACACTATCGAGGATACAGGAAAGGTATTATTGGCCGCGCCTGACCGCCGACGTCGCCTGTTACCGACAACCGACAAGGCCAGCCGGATTACTGCAGCCAATCGAGCCTCCTTGCAGACCATTCCAGCAGATCGGGATGCACTTGTTGAGCCCATTTCCGACGTCCACAACTGGTAATAAGTGGATCGTCGTGGCGACGGACTACCTCACCCGCTTCGCTGAAACTAAAGCACTGCCGAAAGGTAGCACAGCCGAAGTGGCGAAATTCTTTATCAAAAACATCCTGTTGCGACATGGCGCCCCAGAAGTTCTCATCACCGACAGAGGAACGGCCTTTACAGCGGAACTCACCCAAGCCATTCTTCAATATAGTCAGACAAGGCACAGGCAGACAACGGCCTACCGCCCACAAACGAATGGTCTTACGAAGCGGCTGAATAAGACCCTCGCCGATATGCTAGCAATGTACGTCGACGTGGAACACAAGACCTGGGATGCCGCCCTGTCATACGTAACATTCGCTTACAACACGGCGGTGCAAGAAACAACACACATCACGCCATTCAAGCTGGTTTACGGCAGGAACCCGACGACGACGCTCGACGCCATGCTGCCGCCCGTCACTGATGAGGAGAATCTTCACGTCGCTACCTATCTCCAGCGCGCCGAAGAAGCCCGACAGCTCGCCCGCCTGCGCATCAAGAACCAGCAGAAGACCGACAGCCGACACTACAACCACCGACGAAGCTTCGTCGAGTACCAGCCCGGCGACCGTGTTTGTGTATGGACCCCGATACGCTGACGAGGACTCCGTGAGAAAGTACTGCGACGCTATTTCGGACCCTATAAGGTCATCCGACGTATTGCCGCACTGGACTATGAGGTCGTGCGAGACGGCATTTGGCATTCACAGCGGCGCCGCGCACGATCTGAATTGGTCCACGTGGTGCACCTTAAACCCTTTTACGGACGCTGACGAACTTCCTTATTTTGTTGTTTTCTTTGCTACGAATGCTTTTCTCTATTACTTTCGTTTGTTTGCAGCATCGGGTCGAGGCGTGAGACCGGTACCAGCATGATTGTGGCACTCGCGCATTTTCTTCTGCTAACGCAGGTTATCTGCTGCACCGACGCACAGCCACCTCATCGCAATGGCAGCGCAGACGCAGAGGGTCGTCCATCGATGGCTACGGCATTCAGGGTGGAGCACGCAAGCTACGGCGGCAGCGGCTTCGATGTGTGCCCGGCTACCTTGTTTGGACAGTGCCGACTATTGGCCAACGAAGCTTGGGCGGATGAAGGCCGTGTCTACGGTGTACGAAAGGCGGACTGGATCAGTGCAGCATCGGGGCGTGAGGCCGACACCAACATGATTGTGCCACTCACGCATTTTCTTCTGCTAACGCAGGTTGGCGATTATTCGAATGAAAGTTTCACCTTTCACGTATTCATGGTGCCGGTTACGCCCCGTGGTTTAAGTGTGGATTCAAAGTACCGTATGTGCGCTGTCATGCCAAAGGTCGTTTCTGATTAGTGCGAAGATATCCATTCTATTTTTTGCTTTTATTCCTGTGCGGTGACGTAGAGCTAAATCCTGGCCCAACTACTGCTGAAACACTGAATCTAATTTTGGATGGCCAAAGGGAAATAAAGGCCAAAAACAGGCCATCAAAACATCGCAGAATCAAGGCCAAATAGCTATAGAAGAGCTTAAGTCACGATTAGATTCTGTGGAAAGTGCAATAACACAGTTCGCAAACCTAAGAGGAGCTGTTACTGAATGTAGGAAGAAAACTGAAGATACTCACAGCACGGTGAAGGCCTTATCCCGTAAAATAGACGACTTGGAAAACCGCAGCAGGCGATGTAACCTGATATTTTATGGTGTCCTTGAAAGTGAAAGTCGTGAACTGCCCGCTGTCTCCGAGAAAAAAGTACAAGAAATTGCATCACGTTTAGGACTAACGCCACTGCAGATTGAAAGGGCACACAGACTTGGCCGGTCCCAGGCCAATAAACCTCGGCCGCTCATTGCAATGTTTTCATTGTTTAAAGATAAACAGGCAATTCTTGCCAACGGCAAGAAACTAAAAGGATTCAATATTAGTATATCAGAAAATTTTTCAGAGGCAGTCCGCAGAAAACGAAAGTTTCTTTGGGAATTCGGCAATAGGAATGCCCTTGATGGTGCTCCCGCAAACCTAAAACATGATAAGCTGTTTATAAACGGGCAAGCATATGTATATGATGAAGGTAGTGGCCAGGTTGTGCAAACGACATGACGCATGCGCAGCTCCGTAGCAGATGCAACTTTCCTTGTTGTCAACTGCTGTAGTATCAAGAACAAAGTAGATGATTTCCACAACCTTCTATGCATGACCAAACCAACTGTAGTGTTTGTAACGGAATCATGGCTAGATGAAGAAATAACAAGCAATGAAGTCTTTTCAAACGGCTACACATGCTTTAGGAACGAAGGAAACCGTCATGGTGGTGGGGTCTTTATACTTGTTCACACATTGCTTTCTTGTTCCGCTCTCGATATCGGCAGCGCAAATTGCGAGGATATATGGTGTAAGATTCGGTTACCAAACGGGAAAACATTATCAGTATGTTCATTTTATAGGGCTCCTTCAAGCGCTCTTGCTGTCTTGTCTGACTTTTCAAAGACGATAGAGACAGTCAATACAGATTACCTTGTCATTGGCGGGGACTTTAACATCCCAGAGCTTTCTTGGAATAAGCACCCTTCTAATACTAGGACTATATGTGCAGTGGCAAAGGAATTGTTGATGATACTAAGCAGTTTTTCCTTAACCCAGGTGGTAACAGATGGTACGAGACAAAATAACGTCTTAGACTTAATTTTAACTAATCAGCCAAATTGGATTAGGAAAGTTTTGGTGGTGCCAGGTATTAGCGACCATAAAACTGTGGTTTTTGAAATGAAGTTGACGTACGAAAAGACGCAAAGCTCGGGATCCCGAAGGATGTAGAATTACAGCCAAGCCAACATAAATGAAATAGGACTTGCATTACAGGAATTCCTCCCGGAATTCGAAATAGTTTCTGAAACAATCGGCGTTAATGAGTTATGGGTCCTTTTTAAAGCAAAAATGCTTGAGATGCAAGAAAAATATGTGCCGTCGTGCGTGCAGACCAAACGGCGTGCCAAATTTCAGCCATGGTTTAATGGTGAGCTGCGACGCCTTACTAGTAAAAGAAATAGGACATACAAGAAATATAAAAGAAACTCCCGTTTCGGGAACTTGCGATCAACTTGCGACCGTAACCAAAATGCTGCAAACAAAAATCCACCAGGCAAAAAAAGAATTCTCTGGTGCTTTGCCTTCTCCATTTCAAACTACAAAAATGCTATTCTGGAATCTTGTTAAATATAACAGAAAATACAAAGTATGTATTCCATCACTTCAGCATGACGGAGTGAATATAGAAAATAGCTTAGAAAAAGCCAACTGCTTCAACAAGTTTATTGCTTCTATTTTCTCACCCAGTGCCTCGAGCGCAATTCCGCATCCGTCTGCTAATGAGGTCATCGAAAACATGGATCATATAATTATTGATGAAAGTGGAATAAGGTCTCTTCTTGAACGTATAGATTCCAGCAAAGCAGGGGGGCCTGATGGATTGACGGGCGCTTTTCTCAAATTGTGTGCGTCGTTCATCCCTCCCTTTCTTAAGATACTGTACTCGAAGTCATTGAACACCGGGGTCCTACCACACGAATGGAAGATTGCGTGCGTTGTGCCAGTGTATAAATCGGGACCTCGCGAACTAGTCGGCAATTACAGACCGATATCTCTAACAAGTATTGTCTGCAAAGTATTAGAGCACGTCTTGTGCAGTAACATAATGACACACATTACCAATCATAACCTCCTGAATCAGAAACAGCATGGTTTCATGCAAGGGCTTTCCTGCACAACTCAATTAACAGAATTCGTTCATGAAGTTTGTGGTGCACTGGATGCTCGTTCTTGTGTTGACTCGGTGTTTGTAGATTTTAGAAAAGCTTTTGACCTGGTGGATCACACATTGCTTGTATGTAAACTACGCTGGTTTAATATCAATGAACAAGTAATTGCATGGATTCAGGAATACCTTTCTTTGCGGTTTCAGCATGTAGTGGTAAATGGCGCAGAATCTAGTGCGGCCCGCACTACGTCTGGCGTCCGCCAGGGCTCGGTATTGGGCCCATTACTTTTCTTAATATTTATAAATGACCTTCCCAACACTATTGTTTCTTCCCTGAGATTGTTTGCTGATGATCTGATAATATATAGGGAAATTACAAGCATTGGCGATACTGTTGTTTTGCAAAATGACTTAGTTAAACTACAAAACAGGGGCAGAGAGTCACATACAGAAAACTGTCCACATGCGCTTTAATAAAAAGTGTAAGCCAGAAGCCGTATATTATCTATCCGGTTCCCCATTGCAGATTGTTTCCGAGTACAAGTACTTGGGTGTATTCCTTACACCGTCCATATGTTGGCACAGGCACGTTGATTTCATTACAGCAAAGGCATGCAAAGTGTTATGATTTCTACGGCGCAATACAAAACTCTTTCCCCAGCAGGCTCGTGATATTCTGTACAAAAGCTATGTTAGACCCATTTTAGAATATCGATGTATAGTATGGGATCCTCCAACGTGTACCGATCCCGATAAACTTGAGAGAGTTCAGAATATAGCAGCACGGTACGTAATCGGCAACTATGACAGAAACCTTAGTATTACTAGTGCAAAACTAGCATTAAAATGGGACACCTTAGAAAAGAGAAGGCAGGCACTACGCTTGAAACTTTTTCACAATATATTTTATGGCCAAATTGGAATAGACCGTAATAAGTATATTCTTCAGCCACATTATACATAAAGACGAACAGATCACGAGCTCAAGGTTAGGGAATACACTTGTAGAACTAAGCTTTTCAAAAGCACCTTTTCCCCAAAACCATTTTAGAATGGAATAGACTGCCTGCTGCCGTAGTTAGTATACTTAATAGTGAACATTTTGCAAATGCTCTTTGAAATTTTCTTCTTTATTTTACAGTAAACAGTAAGTGTAGAGTTTGCTATCATTACATAGTGCTTTATTACTTAATTGTATTGTGCCTTTTCCTGCGTCCTGTACATTGATATCCTGATGTACCATTTTTGTCGTGTCATTTTTGCGGTGTTTTTTTTTTCTCTTTCATTGTATTGTATAGTTCAATGCTGTTTATTCGATGCCAATTGTTGTTTACATCGATGTATGTAACCCCCCCCCCCCCACCCGCTGTAATGCCTAAATGGCACTGTGGGTATGAGAGTAAATAAATAAAAAGAGGGGGGTATTGAGACGTGTACTTATCTTTATCGGGCGACCACATTTCGCCGCCGAACAAATGTTGTCGCGCAGCGCGGGACGCGCCTGCATGTATCCGAAGTTTTTAGAAAGTTATCGATGCTTCTATCCGCTGTCTGTTGTCGCCGAACCTTGTGTTATCCGATTTCATCGCCTGGCGCGAATGGTGTAGAACTTTGTGGAAGGCACGCGGGTCCGAACGATTAGTCTGGAACGTTCGACGACTGCTGTATAAAAGCCGACGCGCTTGACCCGCTGATCAGATTTTCGACGATCGCCGACTGTGTTCGCCGCTGTCGTTGCGCTTTAAGTGTAACCTGTTTCGTGGGGACAGGTTCGCCCAATAAAAGCTAGTTTTCTCTTTCACAGTATTGATACTGTGTTCTTTAACGTCACTACCACGTGACAATATAAAGAAAATAAAACAAAACAACAAAGCAATGTAACACAAAGATGCACGTTGTTATGTCTATTTGTACTTGCATTTATCTGGCGACCACAGCAATTAATCCTTTATGGTCGCTATGATAGACGGCCAAGGGCTCTGTGACAACACTGGAGATGTTCTTAGCGAACGCTAGGTCTATGCACGACCGATGTCGCATCGTGGACGCATTGTTCTTGGTGTAACAATGAAGGCCTAACCTTTAGAAGAGAAACGCCTAGACTCACTTTCCGTCAGGATGAGACACATCGACGTTCAAGTCACCCAAAAAGACGATGGGTTGGGGTCCACCGGGATGATCCACGCAAATGTGTCGATCATCTTGAAGGTCCTTCTTTTACGTTCCGGGACGAATCTACACGACAACGATTCCGCCTCCAATCTGTACGGCGCATGAATCGGCGCAATCCTACCCCAACGCTCTCTATTTCGTCGTTGGTAAGGCATAGGGCGCGCCACGGTAGCGTTGTCACTGCTTGCGTAGATCATCATCATCAGCAGCATCATCATCAGCCTGGTTACACCCACTTCCGGGCAAAGACCTCTCCCTATTTCTCCAAATACCCCGGTCATGTACTAATTGTGGCCATGTTGTTCCTGCAAACTTCTTAATCTCATCCACTCACCTAACTTTCTGCCGCCCCCTGCTACGCTTTCCTTCCCTTGGAATCCAATCCGTAAGCCTTAATGACCATCAGTTATCTTCCCTCCTCATTGCATGTCCTGCCCATGCCCATTTCTTTTTCTTCATTTCAACTAAGATGTCATTAACTCGCGTTTGTTCCCTGACCCAATGTGCTCTTTTCTTATCCCTTAAGTTACACACATCATTATTCTTTTCATAGCTCGTTGCGTCGTCCTCAATTTAAGTAGAACCCTTTTCGTAAGCCTCCAGGTTTCTGCCGCGTACGTGAGTACTGGTAAGACACAGCTTTTATACAGTTTTCTCTTGAGGTATAATGGCAACCTGCTGTTCATGATCTGAGAATGCTTGCAAAACGCACCCCAGCCCATTTTTATTCTTCTGATTATTTCAGTCTCATGATCCGGATCCGCGGTCACTACCTGTCCTAAGTAGATCGTTGCGTAGATCGCAACGCATCAAACCATCATTCATCATCCATCACTGGTTTTGACACATCTTGCCTCAAATGCAGCTGGGACGCATACGCTGATACGATTTTGCCTTATGCGTAAGCTATTTTAGCTCTGTAGAGCTACAATACCTTCTGCTCATTAGAGAAAGACATGGCGATTGAGACGAAACAAATCGTTTTTGCTTACGCACATCACAAAGCGCTCGAAACTAGCCTAAGAGAGCTCCGCTGTAAAATAAAACCTTCGCTTTAATTAGGTCCGAAGCAAATTTCTCGCGAGAAATATAGCTGCGCGTGGACTTTTTCGATGCGGTGCGAGCAGAGCCGGCATCTGATACATTTATCCCTACTACATTGCTTCTTGCCTTTCATCCGTGGTCATAATGGCGCTTCCACATCGTTATCAAGGGGTTTTCGTTATCAATGTGATCAGTCGGCCTTGAGAGACGGATAACTGTGACGTAGAAATCGGAGGAAGAAATCGCTGCGAAGCTGCGCAATCTGTTCTTGGTGTGCCTTACATATCATTATCAAGGTGATGCGCGAGGTGATTTGCGACATGCAAAGCAGTTCCTTTGAAACAGCATATTTAAGGGCGCCTCTTGGTGATGCTGGTGGGATTGCAGTCACATAGTATGTCTCATGTTTCATTAGGTTTCTTTACCAGTCGGCTAAAATTAGTGCGCAATTTATACGCTGCTGAAAAACCACAGTTACATGTCATTTCGTGGCGCCTACCAATGCCTCAGTGACACTTTGATAATTAGGACACTACTTGTCGAGTTAAAACAATACTTACCATTACCTAAAGAAATCTTAGTAATGAAAAAAATACTTGCGACTACCCCTGTACTGGAAACAATATGCACTAAGTTTTTTTTCTAGTGACGCAATTTTTTTAAAAATCGTGTTGCACGATAGTTGGCACACTGTACACACACACACACATATTTATACCAGACTAACAAAATCCGCGTGTTCATAAATTGTATAAACAGGCCTGGAATGTGGCCTGACCCTCGTGACCAGAACCGGTAACGCACTCCCTCATCAGAGCAGGATTGGCCACCCTGGTGCAGTACTTGGCCACAACTTCCTATATGAATACAACAATCGAACCCCGGCCCTGAGTCCCCAGCAGCTGCGAAGCAATTGAACACGCGGCGGTGAGACCTGTGACGCAGCAGAGTGTGCTAAGAATCCCTGGGTCCGGACAGGCCACCATTGGAATCTGAACCTAGCAACGTTTAACGCTAGAACGTTATCTAGTGAGGTGAGTACAGCAGTGCTATTGGCGGAATTACAGGGCAGTAAATGGGATATAATAGGGCTCAGTGAAGTTAGGAGGACAAAAGAAGCATATAAAGTGTAAAAAAGCGGACACGTCGTGTGCTACCGGGGCTTAGCGGAGAGACGAGAACTAGGAGTCGGATTCCTGATTAATAAGGATATAGCTGGTAACATACAGGAATTCTATAGTATTAACTAGAGGGTGGAAGGTGTTGTGAAACTTAATCAGAGGTACAAATTGAAGGTCGTACATGTCTACGCCCCTACATAATGTCATGATGACCAGGAAGTCGAAAGCTTCTAATCAGCGACGGGCAAAGTCAAAACAAAGTGCACTATATTGAAAGGCGACTTCAATGCCACGGCAGGCAAGAAGCAGGCTGGAGACAAGTCAGTGGGGAAATATGGCATAGGTTCTAGGAATAGCAGGGTAGAATTACTAGCAGAGTTTGCAGAACACAATAATATGCGGATAATCAGTACCTTCTTCCGCAAGCAGGATAGCCGAAAGTAGAGGTGGCGGAGCCCGAATGTCGAGACTAGAAATGAAATAGACTTTATACTGTGTGCTAACCCTGGCATCATACAACATGTGGACATGCTCGGCAAGGTTTTCTGCAGTGACCATAGGATGGTAAGAACTCGAATTAGCCTAGACTTGAGAAGGGAACGGAAGAAACTGGTACATAAGAAGCCGATTGATGAGTTAGCGGTCAAAGGGAAAATACAGGTATTCCAGATCAAGCTACAGAACCCTGTATACGCAATGCCTCATGACTTCGAGCGTACCGGAATCTTGGAAGAACGCGAACATAATCCTAATCCATAACAAAAGGGACGCCAAAGACTTGAAACATTATAGACCAATCAGCTTACTGTCCGTTGCCTACAAGGTATTTACTAAGGAAATCGCAAATAGAATCAGTATCCCCTTAGACTTCTGTCAACCAAAGGATCAGGCAGGATTCCGTAAAGGCTACTAAACAATGGACCATATTCCCACTATCAATCAGGTGATAGAAAAATGTGCGGAATATAACCAACGCTTATAATAACTTTCATTGATTACGAGAAAGGGTTTGATTCAGTCGAAACCACAGCAGTCATGGATGCATTATGCAATCGGGGTGTAGACGAGCCGCATGTAAAAATACTGAAAGATACCTATAGCGGCTCGACAGCAATCATTGTCCTCCATAAAGAAAGCAACAAAATCTTAATAAAGAAAGGCGTCAGGCAGAGAGATACGATCTCTCCAATGCTATTCGCAGCGTGTTTACAGGAGGTATTCAGAGAACTGGACTGGAAAAAATTGGGGATAAAAGTTAATGGAGAATACCCCTTAGTAACTTGCGATTCGCTGATGATATTGCCTTGCGTAGTAACTCAGGGGACCAATTGCAATACATGCTCACGGACCTGGAAAGGCAAAGCAGAAGGGTGGGTCTAAACTTATTCTGCAGAAAACTAAAGTAATCTTTAACAGTCTCGGAAGAGAACAGCAGTTTACGATAGGTAGCAAGGCACTGGAAGTAGTAAGGGAATACATCTACTTAGGATAGGTGGTGACCACGGATCCGGATCATGAGTCTGAAATAATCAGAAGGATAAGAATGGGCTGGGGTGCATTTGGCAAGCATCCTCAGATCATGATCAGCAGGTTTCCATTATCCCCCAAGAGAAAAGTGTATTATTAAAACTTCATTCTGGGCGAGTTGGTGCATACTTGACATAAAATTGTTACAGCGCGATCACATGCAACCACAAGTATGAAGGACGGAACACAAGCGCTGACTGTCAACTAAATTTTATTGACGGAAGACGGATACCTTATATAAGGGGAAAGGCAGAAGTGAAGGGGGAAGGGAGTGATACATTCGGGGAAAAAATGAGAATGCGCATCGATGAACGAACGTGCCAGCAGTCAACGGAATCAGGCGCAGAAAAAAACAAGAAAACCAAAAAAACTAGACAAACACTATCAAAAGGCGAGGGATAATAACATACATTGAAATCAGTAAGCAGTCGCTTCGAAAAAATGAAGCTCTGCAGCAAAAAGCGATACAGAAGGGGTGCTTACGCACTTGCTGCCATATTTGTGTATGTGGAACGCTTCCAAAGAGACGCGCGCCGTCGCGTCGGCACTCTTGCCGAGAATCTTCGTCTCTCCCAAACGAGCTTCGCATCCTGTGCATTCAATTACGTGCGCGACCAAATGTGCGTACTTGTCCTTTAAGTTGCTTAAATTTCGGGCATGTTCCCCCAAGCGTTCATTAATGCAGCGGCCGGTTTGGCCGACATAAGCCTTTCCACACATCAAGCGAAGGGCGTAGACCACTTCTGTGGAACACTTGATGAATGGCTTCTCATGTTTTAGCTGACAACCACTTTTTTTAGAGTTGCAGATGCGTGGGCATAACTGTGCCAGCTTGTTGGGTGCCAAAAAAAACAACGGAAACCCCATGCCTGTTGGCTACCTTCTTGAGACTGTGGGAAGTTTGTGCAGGTACGGCACAACCAAAAACTTGTTCGTCTTCCGATGGTCATCTTTTCCTCGTGTTCCCAGTTAAGCACCCCTTCTGTATCGCTTTTTGCTGCAGAGCTTCATTTTTTGGAAGCGACGGCTTACTGATTTCAATGTATGTTAGTAACCCTCGCCTTTTGATAGTGTTTGTCCAGTTTCTTCGTTTTCTTGTTTTTTCTGCGCCTCATTCCGTTGACTGCTGACACGTTCGTTCATCGATGCGCATTGTCATTTTTTCCCCGATTGTTTCACTCCCTTCCCCCTTCACTTTTGCCTTTCCCCTTATGTAAGGTATCCGTCTTCCGTCAATAAAATTTAGTTGACAGTCAGCGCTTGTGTTCCGTCCTTCATACTTGTGGTTACATGTGATCGCGCTGTAACAATTTTATGTCAAGAAAAGTGTATAACAGCTGTGTCTTACCAGTATTCACGTACGGGGCAGAATCCTGGAGGCTTACGAAAAGGGTTCTACATAAATTGAGGACGACGCAACGAGCTATGGCAAGAATAATGATGGGTGTAACGTTAAGGAATAAGAAAAGAGCAGATTGGATGAAGGAACAAACGTGAGGTAACGACATCTTAGTTGAAATCAAGAAATGAAATGGGCATGGGCCAGACATGTGATGAGGAGGGCAGATAACCGATGGTCATTAAGGGTTACGGACTGGATTCCAAGGGAAGGGAAGCGTAGGAGGGGGTGGCAGCAAATTAGGTGGGCGGATGAGGTTACGAAGTTTGCAGGGACAACATGGCCAAAATTAGTACATGACCGGCGTAGTTGGAGAAGTATGGGAGAGGCCTTTGCCCTGCAGTGGGCAGAGCCTGGCTGATGATATATATATAGACATATATATATATATAAATATATATATATATATATATATATATATATATATATATATATATATATATATATATATATAAATATATATATATATATATATATATATATATATATATATATATACACATACATACACAGGGAAGTAGACGCGCGTATGAAGCGGTTTATTGACATTCCGACCGGGGTCCGGCCTTCATCAGAATACATTGCATGGCGTCAGTACAGTTAATATACATTTGCATATCCACCAAATGAAGATATGTTTACATGAAAAACGAATAAAATAGGCGGACAAAATGCATCTGAATCGTTCAAAGGACAGCTGATACGTCTATAGACCGATTGCGATTGCAAACATATCATCTTAAATACAAAGCATAAAAAACGTGCCGAAATGAATTGCAAAAACCAATCGCGACGTGACAACAAAACGTCAATATGTGCTCAATATGTGCTATCTTATCAAGCAAACACAGGCACAGAAAAAGGGGAATAGTGACGTACTAGTCGAAGAAAGGACAAGTGACGGGCTACAAAGACAGGCAACTTAATTTTCTTACACATTCATTCATACCACACGCGACGGTGTCAAACTTATAGATAAGGAAGGATTCGCGAGCTTCTCTATCATAATTTGAATGAAATCCAGATTCAAACAACGTGACTCTCAGTTTATCAAATGAGTGGTCAGGAAGATTCACGTCTCTTGAGATGGGCAGGTTGGGCAACGTGTTAGCGTGGGATTTATGATTGTTAAAGCGGAATCTGAAAGGCCCTTCTGTTTGTCCGATGTACCGTTTTTCGCACAGCGTACATTGAAGCATGTATATTACGTTTTTTGTGTCGCAGTCGAAATCGCCTTTAATTTTTAAACAAAAGTTTGAAGACGTACTAGTAAGCTGTTGCGATGTGACAATGTAGGGGCATACTTTACATCGCGGTTTTGGACAAGGATGGCATCCGATGGCATCAGGGCAGTCAGTCTTAGATGATGATGCTAGTATATCTCGAATATTTCTGCTTTACGGTATACTGCTTTAGGCGGATCAGAGAATATGTTTTTGAGGCGTTCACTTTGCATTAGAATATTGTGGTGTTTGTTTAATACACGCGAAACACTTGAGACTGACGCAGCGTGGGTTAGGACAACATTTATCTGGGGTGAGGTAGTCGGTTTGTTCTTAATGCAAAGAAGCGTCCTTCGGTCATGCATGTCTGCGCGTTTTATTGCATCGTCAATTAATTGTGGTGGGTAATATTGTTTGGCTAAAGCGATTTTTAGGGTAGCGCAATATTTTTGAAACTCTGATTGCTCAGAACAAATTCTTTTAAAACGTAAGGCTTGGCTATAAGGAATGCTAGTCTTGCAATGTTTAACGTGATTGCTATCGAAGTGCAAATATTGACATCTATCTGTCGGCTTTTTGTATAGGGCAGTAGATAGTTTATCATTTAGCGATGAAACGCTGACGTCAAGGAAGTTAATAGTAGATGCAGAATAGGTGCGAGAAAATGATATGGATGGATGGGCATTGTTAAAGTCAGATATGAAGGAAAGCAGTTCCTGTTCCCCATGAGGCCAAATCAGAAAAACATCGTCAATGCAACGTTTGTAATAAAAAGGTTTTAATGTCCTGGTTAGCAAAAATTGTTCTTCTAGCTGGCGCATAAATATATTGGCGTAGTTGGGGCCAATTCGCGTATCCATAGACGTCCCACTAACTTCCTCATAACCCGCCGTGGTTGCTCAGTGGCTATGGTGTTAGGCTGCTGAGCACGTGGTCGCGGGATCGAATCCCGGCCACGGCGGCCGCATTTCGATGGGGACGAAATGCGAAAACACCCGTATACTTAGATTTAGGTTCACGTTAAAGAACGCCAGGTGGTCGAAATTTCCGGAGTTCCCCACTACGGCGTGCCTCATAATCAGAAAGTGGTTTTGGCACGTAAAACCCCATAATTTAATTTTTTTTTACCTTCCTCACAGTGCTGTCCATCAAATTCGAAGTTATTTAGTTCCTAAAATAAGGACTAGCAAAGTTGCCAATGTGTCGCTATCGATGAGTTTCTCGGGTGATACACATTCGCAGCAATTGACGACTGCCATGATGCCATCAGAATGTGGAATGTTAGTAAACAAATATGGTACATCAAGTGTGACCAAAAGAGAACCTGGAGGAATAATGAGATCGATTTTATCTGACAGGAAGAGGGTAGTGTCTCTTACGCAAGAGGCAAACATAGCTAGGATATTACTAAACAGGGAATCTACGTAGCTGGAAAAATTTTCTGTGACTGTGCCTATAGCAGAAATAATGGGACGACCTGGGTTGTTTATCTTATGTATTTTAGGTAAAAGGTAAAAACGACCAGCAACAGGACTTAGTGGAATTGGAGAATGAACCGCATTGTCAGGCACCTTTTTCTTCTTGACGAGATCTAGCACTGTGCTTTTGATCAGAGATTTATATTGCTCAGTGGGGTCATGATCAAGGCGTTTATAAAACGTCGCGTCTGCTAGCTGTCTGTGGGCCTCTGCGGCGTAATCGGACTTGTTCATTATGAAAACGGCACGGCAATTGCTACGAATGTGTATCACCCGGGAAACTCATCGATAGCGACACATTGGCAACTTTGCTAGTCCTTATTTTAGAACTATATAACTTCGAATTTGATGGACAGCACTATGAGGAAGTTAGTGGGACGTCTATGGATACGCAAATTGGCCCCAACTACGCCAATATATTTATGCGCCAGCTAGAAGAACAATTTTTGCTAACCAGGACGTTAAAACCTTTTTATTACAAACGTTGCATTGACGATGTTTTTCTGATTTGGCCTCATGGGGAACAGGAACTGCTTTCCTTCATATCTGACTTTAAGAATGCCCATCCATCCATATCATTTTCTCGCACCTATTCTGCATCTACTATTAACTTCCTTGACGTCAGCGTTTCATAGCTAAATGATAAACTATCTACTGCCCTATACAAAAAGCCGACAGATAGATGTCAATATTTGCACTTCGATAGCAATCACGTTAAACATTGCAAGATTAGCATTCCTTATAGCCAAGCCTTACGTTTTAAAAGAAATTGTTCTGAGCAATCAGAGTTTCAAAAATATTGCGCTACCCTAAAAATCGCTTTAGCCAAACAATATTACCCACCACAATTAATTGACGATGCAATAAAACGCGCAGACATGCATGACCGAAGGACGCGTCTTTGCATTAAGAACAAACCGACTACCTCACCCCAGATAAATGTTGTCCTAACCCACACTGCGTCAGTCTCAAGTGTTTCGCGTGTAATAAACAAACACCACAATATTCTAATGCAAAGTGAACGCCTCAAAAACATATTATCTGATCCGCCTAAAGCAGTATACCGTAAAGCAGAAATATTCGAGATATACTAGCATCATCATCTAAGACTGACTGCCCTGATGCCATCGGATGCCATCCTTGTCCAAAACCGCGATGTAAAGTATGCCCCTACATGGTCACATTGCAACAGCTTACTAGTACGTCTTCAAACTTTTGTTTAAAAATTAAAGGCGATTTCGACTGCGACACAAAAAACGTAATATACATGCTTGAATGTACGCTGTGCGAAAAACGGTACATCGGACAAACAGAAGGGCCTTTCAGAATCCGCTTAAAAATCATAAATCCCACGCTAACACGTTGCCCAACCTGCCCATCTCAAGAGACGTGAATCTTCCTGACCACTCATTTGATAAACTGAGAGTCACGTTGTTTGAATCTGGATTTCATTCAAATTATGATAGAGAAGCTCGCGAATCCTTCCTTATCTATAAGTTTGACACCGTCGCGTGTGGTATGAATGAATGTGTAAGAAAATTAAGTTGCCTGTCTTTGTAGCCCGTCACTTGTCCCTTCTTCTACTAGTACGTCACTATTCCGCTTTTTCTGTGCCAGTGTTTGCTTGATAAGATAGCACATATTGAGCACATATTGACGTTTTGTTGTCACGTCGCGATTGGTTTTTGCAATTCATTTCGGCAGGTTTTTTATGCTTTGTATTTAAGATGATATGTTTGCAATCGCAATCGGTCTATACACGTATCAGCTGTCCTTTGAACGATTCAGATGCATTTTGTCCGCCTATTTTATTCATGTAAACATATCTTCATTTGGTGGATATGCAAATGTATATTAACTGTACTGACGCCATGCAATGTATTCTGATGAAGGCCGGACCCCGGCCGGAATGTCAATAAACCGCTTCATACGCGCGTCTACTTCACTGTTAATATTTACCCGGACCCAGAACTGCTTTCTTTTTGGTATATATATATATATATATATATATATATCTGTGTGTGTGTGTTTGCACTAACATGTATATATGCGTAAGTAAACAATGTATTTAAGTAGAATGCCCGCGTGCTGTTGGTTGTTGTGTGCAGCAGGGACGGATGAAGCTCAGTCATGCCGGATCAAGTCGCCTTTAACTTCATTTGCTCGGCAGACGTGCTTTAACTGATTTCAGTACGCATACAATGTATGTTACATTGTATCTTTTATATATTCTGTTAAAATAACATATCATATCCTATCCTACCCTACAAAGACACTGCCTGATCTGCCTAACGTACCTGCAAAAAAATTTAGAGGGAGACGTCGGACGTAGCTTTAGCCACAGCCTTTCTAAATACATCAATAGTCTGTTTTGCCTCTGTCTATCCATATCTAACATTTTGGCGAAGGTTTTTAGGTGGCAGTATACGTTGAATATTATGTCAACTAGGTATTGTTACAAGGCGTGTCGCGTTTACTCAGAAGGCTCGGCTCGAAAGCCCTGGGTGAGACTAGGCCGCCAGACCGAAAGTCCTCGTCCTTCCGTTGCACCGCGCACCTTCCCTTCTGCTTCGTGAGTACAAATGCGCCGTTACACGGCTCCTCGCGCAGGCGAAGCCCGCTGGGCGAGTCAGGTGGCCATGCGTTGGTTGCATGGCTTGAGCCTGGTGACATGCGTTACTTGAGTCCGGGCAGGGCGTCGGCCATTGGACATGAGGCGCGCTATGGTATAGTTCACCTCACTGAGCCGGTCGAGTATCAAAGAAAAGCCATAATAGTGTGCCAAAACCTCTGTAGACAGACCGCGCTTTCGTACTGAGCTCCACAAACAGACCAAGTCACCAACGGCATAAGTAATGGGGTGGTGGTGGCCGTCGTATCTTGCCTTTGGTGCATCCTGCGAATCTAGCGCACGTAAACAAGCAAGCCTACGAGCTTCTTCGGCACGACACAGTGTCTCAGCTATACCATTGCCGTCAGTAGTCGACAAAAGCAGGATGGTGTCTAGAGTACAACGAGACGGGCGTGCATAGAGTGGAAAGCGTGGGCTGTAGCAAGTCACCTCGTGCCTAGCAGTGTTGAAAGCGTAAGTCATAAGCGGTAGAATCTCATGCCGCTTCTTGTGATCCGACACGACATATATAGCAACCATGTTGGTAAGAGTTCGGTTGGCACGCTCTGTGAGGGCATTGGTTTGGGGATGGTATGGCGCCGCATGCCGGAAGGTCGGAAGCACACAAACATAGTTGTTCTTCCACAACATCTGTGGTGAACCGGCGGCCGCGGTCGCCGATTATCACTCGAGGAGGCCCATGCCGGATCATGATGTAGTGAAAAGAGAAACCGCTGCAGCAGTGGTGGAGGCTGCCATCTCGCAATAACGGGCACGGTAGTCGACGCGCACGACTATCCAGTGGTTACCTGCCGAGGATCGCGGAAAAGAGCCCAGACTGTCGAAGCCAACATACTGAAAACGGCAGCTTGGAGGCAGCACAAGCTGAAGTTGACCGGCGGGAGCTTCGTTCGAACGTTTATGACGCTGACACGTTGTGCGATTGGCAACATATTGTTCGTTAGTCTGGCGAGTTTTCGCTTAATAAAACTGTTGTTTAGCCCGTGAAAGTGCCCGCACTGATCCCAAGCCGCCTGAGGTGGGGTCATCATGCATGCTACGTAGCACAAATGAACCGAGACTCTCCTGAACCACTAACAGTAGGGGTGCGCCAGTTGTAGTGTAGTTCCTCTTGTATAGTGAGCCATCGCGAACATAAAAAACGGCGTGCTAGTGTACAAGTTTCAGTGACGCAAAAGCCCGGCAGCCTTCATCTGCTAAGCCTTGAATGCGTTCTGTCGGGAAGACAGATGCCAGGGAAGCGAGGTAGTGGTCGAAGTTGTCAGCGTTGCAGTCCGTGGAACCAAGTGGCATCCTTGAAAGGCAGTCAGCGTCAGCGGGGCGCCGGCCGGCCTTGTCCGATACAGTGAAAACATACTCTTCAAGTCCAAGGGCCCAGCGCGCTATACGACTAAATGGTCAACGCAAGTTCCCAAACCAACAGAGTGAGTGGTGGTCTATGACATCTGTCAAGTGTCGGCCGTATGAGTACCAACGAAACCTCTAATTTCAAAGATAAGGGTCAAAGTGTCGCAGAGTAGGTTGTGACGTCGAAAGAAACTTAAGTTGTTGAAAAGAGGTGTACACTCAGCATTCCAACCAAGGGGCACATCCTTTCGTAGAAGACATGCCAATGAATAAGGAACGTCAGCAAACCGATTATTAAAGCGCCGAAAGTAGGAACGCAGTCCCAAGAAAGCGCGCAGCTCCTTCACAGACAGTGGTGCTTGAAACGCTTCTTCAACTTCATTATTCTGTGGATCAGGTCGGATGTCACGCTTATTGACAAGATAACCTCATATAAATGATTGCCGCTCACCGAAATGACAATTCTTTGAGTTCAGAATGAGTCCAGCATTCTCGATAAAGCCGACGACAACATAGAGGGGCTTGTTGTGTTTGCTTAGTGTGCGGCAAAAATTACAACATGATCGAGGTAGTACATGCAAATATCCTACTTTAGGGCACGAGGAAATGCATTCATAAACTGCTCAAAGGGTTCGGGGTCGTTTCGCAGCACTAACGCAATTACATTGAACTCATAGAGTCCATCTGCCGTTTTCTCTTCGTCCGCCGGGTCCATCGGTGTCTGCCAATAGCCTAAGCGCAAGTCAACAGAAGAAAAGTATCAGGCTGCAAGGAGGCCGTCAATAGTGTCGTCAATCCACGGAAGTGGATAGACGTGCTTTTTAGTGTCCGGATTTAGGCGTCGATAATCTACGCAAGATCTCCACGTTCCGTCTTTCTTTTTAACGAGTATCACTGCCGCCGCCCAATGAATGCATGACTCCTGAACTATTTGCTTTTGAAGCATTTTGTCAACTTGCTCACTGAATATCTTGCGTTCTGCAGGGAAGACTCGGTGAGGATGTCTTGTCGGATGCGCTGTACCTGTGTAGATCCTGGGACGTGTGCGAGACGCAGCGATCGAAAGTGCTTTGGCATTCAGGGAAAAGTCGAACACAGGCCTTGACAGAACATCGGCCAAGGCACGACGTTCACTGAAGCTGGGTAACTTGTTGAACATGCGAAGAACCCAAAAGTTCGGAAATCCAAGGTTTCCCACCTCACCTGGTGAATGTGCATCCGTCAGAGGCCCCACTGTCAAATAATAAACGCGTTTTGCGCCAAGACGACAGACACAAAAAAGGAGACAACATGGGCGTGTTGTCTGCCGTGTTCTCTCCTCTCTTGTGTGTGTGGCCTTGGCGCAAAACTCGTTTGTTATGTCGGATAACCAACTAGCCCAGCAGTTCATTCCACCGTGAAATGTGTGTCTTTTCGGAAGGTGGCGAGTTTCAAGCCGTCAGGAAGTATCGCAGGCTCAGTGGAGCAATTCACCGCGCTCAATCCAGTACGTCTATGCTCCACTGTAACACGGCAGTGCGGGATCACAATGTTCTTTTTTGCCTGAGCCGAACGAATGGGCTTCACAGTGGCATCAAACATAACGTGTGTAGTTCTGACGCGAGCCACTGAAGCGCAGGCAACTGACAAGGCTGGCAGTAAGTATCTCCACAGACAAGAAGGGTACTTTCGTGGCAGAAGCTGCTGTCCTCGAAAAGTTCGGATAGAATGTTTCCGCGCAATGACAACTCGTCAGTTCGACTGTAGCATCACTCTGCTTCACAAAGTCAATGCCTAAAATACGTCATACATGCACCTGGATATAATTAATTAGGTAGCAAAAAGTATACCGCCTAAGGATACGCCGAGAGTACACATACCAACGGGACGCAACGATTCGCCACCCATTCCAAAGAACATTCCTGCTTGAGCCCACCGAAACATCACTTTGCGGCGTAGTGCTCTATTAAACATATTACTCATTGCTGAAGTACTTGCGCCCCTGTCCACCAAAGCCATTGTCGGCATCCCCTTCAACAAGCATGCGCATCTTGTTCTTTATCATAAAATGGGAAGAGGAGGTATACCTGTTAAGAGGGAATTTCCAGCGACCTCATCCCTATCGGTCGCGCTGGTTAGTTTTCCGGCGGCGAGCGCACCCGTGACGATGGTGAACGTAGTGCCCGAGGCGCCGGTGGTGGTGTCAAACTCCAGTCTGAGGCCGTTGAGAAATTCATCAAGCTTCGTTGGCAGAAACCACTAACTTATATCTTGCAGGTCGGCATCCGAGCAACGGCGGGTCCGTCATAGCGTCGAGGGCGCACAGCGGACTGCTCGTGCCGAGGTGACTGTCGGCTTCCGCAGAACCATGCGACATGGCCTGGTGCACCATAGGAATAACACACAAGGCGAGGTGGAGGGCGATGCACGCGCGGCTCTTCGACGTAGACAGGCATGCGGGAAGAATAACTGACACCGGTCTGCGCATCATAATCCCTTGAGGGTCGTCGATATTGGCGGGTGGGACTAGAGCAGGGCTGGAGTGGGACCTCGCCGACAATGATTCCCTTCCACGTAGAGTATGCACATAGTCGTCGCAGGCGGCGTTCACCGACTCTCATGTAGCATTGGGCCGTGAGAATGCAGCGTCCTGAGACTGACAGGTGCTCACGAAACATGTTTGGTATGAGTCTCGTCGGAGTTGTTCTTCACGAACGATTTGGCGTATCGTTCAGGCCAGGTCCGACGACGAGATCAAGTCAACGCTTGCCACCGTATAGTGATGTTGGCCAACGGACGGAACTTGGTCGTAATTCCGCGCATCTTCAAGGTTGCAAAGGTGCGACAATGCAGTATGACGTCAGAAACTGAGTTCAAGTTGTGCTAGCCAAAGAGGAAATTATAGACGTCCTCTGCGATCCTCTTGAGTAGATGGAAACTTGGCCTTCTTCTGACCTACATGGCATCGCCTGATTATAACACCTAACGATGCTCAATGTGCAAGTTTCACCACAGTGTTGGGCCCTTTGGGCAAAAGTCAGCTCGGCAAGCTTTTTCTTGGCAGTGGTGTCACTTAAAGACAGTTTGATTTCTTCAACGAAAGTATGCCGGGTTGAGTGGGTGTCCTCGTAATTCTGGTGCCAGACGAGCGTGGCGCCAGTTAGCGAGAACACTACATTTGTAAGTTGTGAATTCGAATCCCATTTGCTGGTCTTGCTCACCCTTTCGTTATGTGCTAGCCATTCATCGACGTGTTCCCCAGCTTTGCTCCGTAGGAGCATGACTCCCTATGCAGCTGCTAAGGAGGTGAAGACGTCGAATCACCTGCGTCAGTGCACAGGTCGGGTGGCGATGACGAATGGGCGGCAAGGCGACGACTGCGGCGAAGACTTGGGGGGAAAGGTTGCCTGGTCGCACGTGGTACCCAGCACCTCCAGCAGAAATGCTACAAGGGGTGAGGCGTTTATTCAAAAGGCTAGGTGCGAATGCACTAGATGGGACGAGGCCGCCAGACTGAAAAACAGTCTTCCGCTTCCTTCTCTTCCACCGCTCGTTTCCTTTTTCTTCGTATACTTACAAACGCGCCGCTACAATATCAAGATTGTTGCGTAAAACTATGTGCGAATGTACATATATCATCGGATATGTACCCCGCACAATATACTGGTACGCTGTGTTGACGCCAGGGCTGAATATGTATGCCATCCGCTATCCACAACATCTAACAGATGCATGTAGCATTTAGTAGGTATCCACGAAATGTAAAACACAAATTTTCCAGTTTCGCTTGAGGGATAAAGCAATAACACTACCTCCGAACTGGTCTTGTGACTGCACGGGGGACAAGGTGTTGTCGCCGCCGCGACCTGGCGGGATGAGTCCAGTGGCCTCTCGCTGTGGCTCCTCCCCCCTGTCCGCTCTGACCAGTGCGTTCAGCAGGTGTGCGTGCGCGCAACCCCAGCAGCGCTGTCTCTGATGAAGTTGCCAGTTGCGCTTTGTCCATTTTGCAGCCACTTCTGGAGAACTCCTCTGGGCATTAGCAGTGCATGCGCCGACGATAGTGCTACAGCACGACAACGCCTACACCAACGGAGACAGCATCGACTCTCCTCGATCGCACGTAAGAATGATAACACAATTTTATTTTTTAAATTTTTTATTTAACCATACTGCAGGCCAATTCTTTGGCCCTAGCAGGAGGGGCATTTTTGGAATGACAAGCAGTAACAGCAATAAATCGCAAACAGCAAAAGGGGCAAAAGCAACAGCGCTAACACAATGAAGCAATTTTCAAAAAAACAAAAAAAACAGACAGAACAGAACTAAACCAGCAGCAAATACCTACATTTATACAATTGCGAGTATCTATTGCTCACAAAAGAAACGTTCCAGTTCTGCCGAAATGTCTTCGGCCTTGGCAACACTTGGCGGCAACTCATTCCACTCTTTAACTGTTCTAGGGAAAAAACTGTATTTGTAGAAACTAGTTTTCGCAAAAATAGGTCTCAGTGAATGTTCTGCTGTGTGCCTTGTTTTCCTAGTAGCAGCAGGTTGAACATAACATCATTCTGATAGGGCGATTTTTCCGGACATAAAATTGTGAAGTAACGAAAGTGTGTTTATTTTTCTACGTATCTCCAATGTTGTAATGTTATTACGTTTCATCAGAGACGATGGTGAATCCGTCCTTCTATATTTTCCGAATATAAACCGTGCAGCCTTTCTTTGAACACCCTCAAGTTTTATTATATCCTTCTTAACATGTGGGTCCCACAGCGCAGACGCGTACTCTAACTTCGACCTAACACATGCGTTATAAGGTAAAAGCCGAACACTTACAGAAGCATTTCTTAGTTTCCTCTTAAGAAAATAAAGCTTTTGAAAAGCTGACGCACAGATGTCTGAAATGTGCACACCCCATGAAAGATTACTGGTAAGAGTTACCCCCAGGTACTTATATTTATCAACCTCCTTTATAGTGCTGCCGTTAATGTGGTAAGTGAATGTACTCGGACATTTTTTCCTTGTTACACGTAGAAGAACTCTTTTTTCCCTATTCAGTTCCATGCCCCAGTTCTCACACCATTCGTGAATTGCCAGAACAGTTGCTTGTAAAGAGGCGTGGTCATTTGCATTCGAGATTGTTTTAAAAACCACACAATCATCAGCAAATAATCTGATTGAAACATCCTTTGGTATTACCTTCGTTAAATCATTTATATAAATTAAGAACAACAATGGCCCTAACACACTCCCCTGTGGAACCACCGAGGTAACTGGCAGCACACTGGAAGAAAAATTCTGTACTTGTACAAACTGTTGCCTATGATTAAGGTACGCGGAAATCCACCTAACATAAAAATCCACATAAAAATGTTTTTAGAAAACAACGTCTCTATTATATTTATCCTATTGACACGTGTACTTGTTTATGTTTATCGGGCCACTACGTTTCACCACCTAACAAATGTTATCGCACAGTGCAGGGCGCGCCTGCAGGTATCGGAAGTTTCTGGAATGTTATCTATAGTTCCATCCGCTGTCTGTGACTGAACCTTGTGTAAACGGGTTGCGTGTATGCGCGACGCGAATAATGTAGAACTTTGTGGAAGACACGCAGGTCCCAGCCATATTTTTTTGAACATTCGATGACTGATGTATAAAAGCCGACGCGCTTGACCCGCTGATCATATTTTCGACGATCGCCGAGTGTGTTCGCCTCTATTTATGTTTTTTCAGTGTAGCCTGTAGCCAAATAGAACGCTAGTTTTGTTAATCACAGTTTTGCTGCCTTCTTCACCGTCACCACTATGTGACATCTGGTGGAGGTGCTAGTGAGTTGGATGGATGAAGCCCAAGTCAGAAACTCCAATGGCTGCCCCAGCGTGCCCCATTCTGCTGCACCAGCCTCGGGACCCACCAACATTTAATGGATCATCGTCTGAAGATCCAGAAATCTGGCTCGAGACATATGAAAGAATCGCGACTTTCAACAACTGGGACTCTGACGACAAGCTGCGGCATGTACACTTCGGCTTAGAAGACGCCGTGGAGATGACGTACCTGTCCCGCCAGCCCACGCTGAAATGTCCGAGGAGAAAAAGCTTCGCCTACTCATGCGTGGCGTCAAGCAACAACTTTTCGCCGGAATGATACGAAATCCACCGAAAACCGTCGAAGAGTTTCTTCATGAGGCCACAAGCATCGAGAAACCTCTGGAAATGCGGAACCGGCAATTCAACCACCGCGCTAGACGAGCAAACTAGGCTGCAGTTCAATCATTGGCCACCTACGACCTACGCGAGACCATTAGAGCGGTCGTGTTAGAGCAACTTCAGAGGATGTTCCGAAGATCCCAGCCGCAGGTTGCGTAGATCGCGGACGTCGTGAGAGTAGAAATCCAGCGGCCACTGGCACTTCCCGAAGGCCAGCCGAAATCGCCAAAGGCCCAGCCTGAAGAGATGACCTACGCCGCCGTCGGCCGCCGTCATAGTAACACTCCGCAACCGCGCCAGAGCGCAGTAACGACGGAGTTCAGCCGTCACCGCCGCCGCCGCCAGCTCGCCCCCCCCCCCCCTCTCCCCGTCGTCCAGCGAAGCTACACAAGGAAAACAGACGTCTGCTGTACCTCTGAACAGCGCCCGCTCTGTTACCACTGCGGAGAAGCGGATCACGTCTACCGCCGATGCCCATACATGCGAGGTTTCACTGTTAACGCGCCACGACAACAGCTTGGCGAACGACCTCGCGATATCGCCGACCACCTCGCCTCAGCTAAGTGGAGCCCTCCACGACCGTCCCGTTCGCCATCACCAGGCCGCTACCTGTCGCCGCAGCGCCGACCATCGCCGCAGCGCTGGCCCAGCCCGGGGCCAGTCTGCGAGCCCCATATCCGGAAAACTAAAATCAGCAACCGATGGAGGTGCGGTTGCTGTTCGCCGAAACTGACGAAGATCCTCCGCCGCCGACGCAGACGGGGAAGAGACCATCTCGACAACATAACAACGAAACGCCGCCATCCCGACCAAGTCTGGAAGCAAAGAATACGCCGACGAAAGACGACCTGACGACGCGACGTTCCAGCTTGAGTTCAACACGACGCAGCCGCGATCCGATGCCAAGACCTAACTCGAACGCAAGACAAAGAACCACCGATCTCGACGTGCTTCTCGATGGCCACGCAGTCACTGCCTTAGTGGACACAGGAGCCGATTACTCCGCCATAGGTGGGCCCATCGCCGCCCTCTTGAAGAAGGTTTAGAATGCATGGGAAGGCCCTCAAATTCGGACCGCTGGAGCACACCTCATCACGCCGACTGGAATCTGCACGGCAAGAATTACCGTTCATGACCGGACTTACCCTGCCACCTTCGTTATCCTCCAACAGTGTTCAGGAGACGTCATTCTCGGCATGGACTTTCGGAACCAACATGGTGCAATCATCGACATGAAGTCGACTTCGATAACGCTGTCCGAAGATCGAGCGATACCGCCAGAGAGCTGTCGTAGCAACCACTCCTTGAGTGTGCTCGAAGATCAATTCAGCATCCCGCCGCGCTCCACCAATGTCATTTCCGTCGGTATGAAAACGCCAGCAGACGTAGAAGACGTCATCGCGGGTGACGAACGTCTACTGCTCGACCATAAAATTTGTGTCGCAAGAGGGATCGCTCGACTGCACGCAGGAAAAACGAAAGTGTTGCGGACAAGCTCCAGCCAGGAGTTTAAGCACATCAACAGTGACACGACAATCGCTTACGTCAAGGAAATTCTCGAAACCAGCAATGCGTTTGTCCTCTCGGATTCTGCCGCATCTACCCCGACGACCGAAACTTTTGCAGAATCTGAAAAAATCGTCATCCGCCACTGTAAATAACACATGAAATTCGTCATTGATTCCAACGATATTGACCGTGCGCATTTCATTAGATGCCATGCAGAAGGCCGTGCTCGGCCACTTATCGTAAAATTGAATCAATTAAAAACTAAGGATTCTCTACTTTCTAATAGCCCTAAATTGAAGGGAAGCAATTTCAGCGTCGGAGATTTCCCACTGCCCATCAGAATTGCTCGCAAAAACATTATCCCGTTCGCTAAATCGAAATCCACGTCCTGTTCTCTGCGCTTCAAAACATTACATATAGGTACCAAACGACACGTGCATAAGCATTCCACAGAATCTGTTAAGGAAATATCGTAGCAATTACCCAGTCATCAACATGTGCCTCCCCACCCTCGGCCCGCCCCACGATCAAACTTGTTCCTTCCCACTATTTTCACTAATGTACGGAGCTTCATCCCAAAATGTGACATTTCTTCTAATCTGGTTTCGTCATCTAATATTAACGAAAACATGGCTTAGACGTAATGGACAGCGAAGTGCTCGCTGACCTACCAAATTTTCAACTGTTCCGAAACGATCGCAGGAGCACGAGGGGGGGGGGGGGGGGGGGAGTGGTACTTGTCGCCGTAAGCCAAAATAAATCATGTGCATCTGTGAACATGATGTCCCATGTTGAATTCATATGGCTTAAATGCCATGCCGCACCCCATTCAATTTTACTTGGCGTTTGCTATAGGCCCCCTCATAGTACTCCAGACTTCTCTTTCAAACTGAATAACATTCTAAATGAAATAACGACCACACACCCTAACATGCATGTAATTCTATTTGGAGACTTTAATTTCCCTAATATCGATTGGTGAAGCCGGCCTGCACCAACGGCTACATCAAAGGAATCGATAAGTTCCTTGAAGTATGCCCCAACTTTAGCTTATATCAAGTGCTCACAAAATCAACCCGTGTCACCGATAACTGCCAAAATATTCTAGACCTTGTCTTAACAAGTAATCCCGAGGGCGTGTCATCCATCGCGTATCGTCCCGAAATCAGTGACCATAAAGTCATTCATGTCGACTTCGTACATAAACCCGTTTTGACCCCGACAGGTAAAAAGACTATTCGTTTGTATGAAAAGAGCAATTATGAAGCAATTAATTATGAACTAACCCAATTTTACCCCAGTTTTGCAAGTGCCTTTCCTTGTCATGCCATAGGTGAAAATTGGCTCATTTTCAAAGAGAAACTAAACAATCTGGTTGGCAAATACATTCCCCAAATTACCATTCATTCCAATTCAGCACAACCCTGTTCAATAAAGCACAGAAGCGATTAAAAAACAAGAAAAAAACGCCTCTTCCGCGCAGCTAAGTCACGTAACACCCCTAATGCGGGGAATAAATTCAAAGCCGCTGAAACTGCCTATCTAGAAGCCATACATGATGCCAAACGCTCATTCTTTTATTCTGATCTGCCGAACATGCTTAAGAACGACCCAAAAATTCTGGCAAGCATTAAGCCCACAGGACACGCGAACTATTACCCTATCGAGTGAATCAGGTGATGCCCTAACCGACCCAGAATGTGCTCACATGTTCAACACATCTTTTGCATCAGTTTTTACTCATGAAACTGAACTGTCATTTTCTATTACCCATTCGAACTTTCAATGTACTATGCCACCAATTATATTTTTTTCCATCCGGCATTCCATACCTCATAGACAATATCAAACTTTCATCGGCAGCTGGTGTGCATGACATTACGCCTAAACTTCTAAAAACACTAAACATATATGTAATAAACGAGAAGAAAGGGGGTTAAGCGAGGGGCCTAATTTTTATTAGTCATATCATGAGAAGCCAACAAACACTGACACCAAGGACAACATAGGGGAAATTACTTGTGCCTAATAAATGGAATGAAGAAACGATAAATTAATGGAAATTAAAGTGGATGAAAAAGCAACTTGCCGCAGGTGGGAACTCAACCCCCAACTATCGCATTTCGCGTGCGATGCTCCACCAATTGAGCTACCGCGGCGCTGTTTCCCCATCCACTTTCTTGGGTATTTATGTGTACTAGTAGAACCCTGGGAGTGTTAGCCAGCGCCACCACTCACACACCTTGGCGGCGTACGTGGAACGTCCTTTTCGCCGCAGGCGTCACGAGAACGTGATCTTCTTGGGTGAAGGCAACCGGTCAATAAACTCGCCTATGCTACCTGAAGGCATCAATGGTGGTGGATTCGAGACCCTCGTTATGCAATAAACGAGAAGAAAGGGGGTTAACCGAGGGACCAGATTTTTATTAGTGATATCATGAGAAGCCAACAAACACTGACACCAAGGACAACATAGGGAAATTACTTGTGCTTAATAAATGGAATGAAGAAACAATAAATTAATGAAAATTAAAGTGGATCTAAAAACAACTTGCCGAAACATATTTGTGCAGCATACCTCTGTCTTCTATTTTCAAAGTAATTTTCAACAGGCTGTGAATGGCCTCCTGATTGGTAACACGGAAAGGTCGTTCCAGCTCACAAATCGGGCTGCAAACACAGTGGGTGAACAAAACATGGCTTAAATTATCACCCCATCTCATTAACCAGTGTACCCTGCAAAATCATTGCACATATCATCTACACACATATCATGGACTTCCTTGATGCCAACCACTTTTTCCATCCTGCGCAGCATGGCTTCAGGAAAGGTTTTCCCTGCGAAACGCAGCTAGCTATGTTCGTTCACGACCTGCATGTAAACCTTGACTTTTACTTCCAGACTGACGCCATCTTAATAGATTTCGCCAAAGCTTTTGACACAGTTCCTCATGAGCGTCTACTACTAAAATGTGCCGCATTACATCTTAATACCGATATCTTAGCATGGATTAAATAATTCTTGTGTAACTGTTCACAATCAGTCGTCGACAATCAAGCCTCTAACTCTACCCCTGTAACCTCAGGCGTACGCCAAGGGTCGGTCTTTGGTCCACTACTATTTCTAATTTACATTAATGACCTACCAATGCATATACCTTCTAACATTCGTATGTTTGCAGACGATTGTGTAGTTTATCGTAAACTTATCAGCGTTTCTGATAACACATCCCTTCAAGACAACCTGCGAAGTGTACAGCAATGCTATAACCTTTGGCTAATGAGACTAAACCCTAACAAATGTAAGACTGTCTCTTTCCACCGCAGCAAAAATCCACTTCTTTTCTTGTACCAAATTACTGACGTTAACCTTGAATTAGTTCCTTTCTTCAAATATCTCGGAGTAATCCTTTGTAGTGATTTATCCTCGGAAATGAACATTAAGAACACCATTTCATCTGCTAACGAAACACCCGGGTTTTTAAAACGCCATATGGACCAGGCCCCCCAAAATGTTAAATTACTAGTCTATCAGTCTCTCGACAGAGCGAAATTGTAATATGCATCCACCATTCGGAACCTTCATCAAGTATATCTCATTAATAAACTGGAATCACTTGAAAATCGAGGTGCAAGATTTATTCATTCTAAGTACTCGTACGACGTCAGTATATCGGCACTGAAAGCAGAATTCAGCTTCTCATTGCTTGCATCTCGCCGCCGCACTGCTAGCCTTTGTCTTTTTTGCAAGTTCTTTTACAGCTCACTTGGCAAAGCACCGCACATTCTCCCCCCGGCACGCATCTCCAGTCGCACCGGTCGCCCGCAACAAGCCGCGCGCCCGCGTATCCGCACTGTCACTTTTTCGTCTTCATTTTTTGTGTGCACCAACAGACTGGAACGGCCTTTCTAACGAAATCACATCATAACCAATCCTAGCACATTTTTAAACACCGTAACAAATTACCTTACCCTGTAATAAAAATGTGGCCTTCAATTTTTCATGTCATCACGGCTTCATCACAATCATCATCATCATCATCATAATTAGCCTGGTTACTCCCATCATTATCATCATCATCAGCCTGGTTACGACCACTGCAAGGCAAAGGCCTCTCCCATACTTTTCCAACTACCCCGGCCATGTACTAATTGTGGCCATCTGCAGCCCCCTGTTATCTATCTGCAGCCATCTGCAGCCCCCTGTTACGCTTCCCTTTCCTTGGAATCCAGTCCGTAACCCTTAATGACCATCGGTTATCTTCCCTGCTCATTACATGTCCTGCTCATGCCCATTACTTTTTCTTGATTTCAGCTAAGATGTCATTGACTCGCGTTTGTTCCCTCACCCAATCTGCTCTTTTCTTATCCCTTAACGTTCCACCCATCATTCTTCTTTCCATAGCTCGTTGCGTCGTCCTCAATTTAAGTAGAACCCTTTTCGTAAGCCTCCAGGTTTCTGCCTGGAGGCTTAGCAAGGTATGCTCCATTAACACTTATTTACAATTCTTCACAGTCCAGGTTTCTGAATACCTCCTGTAAGCACGCTGTAAATAGCATTGGAGAGATCGTATCTCCCCCCCTGACGTCTTTCTTTATTGGGATTTTGTTGCTTTCTTTATGGAAGACTGCGGTAGCTGTGGAGCCGCTATAGATATTTTTCTGTATTTTTACATACGGCTCGTCTACTGCCTGATTCCGTAATGCCTCCATGACTGCTGAGATTTCGATTGAATCAAACGCTTTCTGGTAATAAATACAAGCTATATATTAGGGTTGGTTATACTCCGCGCATTTCTCTATCACCTGATTGATAGTTTGAATATGGTCTATTGTTGAGCAGCCTTTACAGAATCCTGCCTGGTCCATTGGTTGACAGACGTCTAAGGTGTTGTTGATGCTATTTGCGATTACCTTAGCAAATACTTTATACGCGACGGACAGTAAGCTGATCGGTCTGTAATTTGTGAAGTCGTTGGCGTCCCCATTCTAATGCATTAGGATTATATTAGCGTTCTTCCAAGATTCCGGTACGCTCGAGGTCATGAGGCACTGCCCATATAGGGAGGCCAGTTCTAGAGCAATCTGCCCACCATCCTTCAACAAATCTGTCGTTAGTTGATACTCCCCAGCTGCCTTCCCCGTATGCATAGCTCCCAAGGCTTTCTTTGTCCGGCGTTACTTCTGAGATTTCAAATCCCTCTAGACTATCCTCTCTTCTATTATCGTCGTGGGTGTCACTGGTGCTGTATACATCTCTATCTTGCTCCTCAGCCACTTGAAGTATCTCATCCATATTCGTAATGATTTTGCCGGCCATGTCTCTTGCCTATTCCTAGTTTCTTTTTCACTGCTTTTAGGCTTCCTCCATTCCTGAGAGCATGTTCAATTCTATCCATATTATACTTCCTTAGGTCAGCTGTCTTACGCTTGTTGATGAACTTGGAAAGTTCTGCCTGTTTTATTCTAGCTGTAGGGTTAGAGGCTTTCATACATTGGCGTTTCTTTATCAGATCTTTCGTCTCCTGCGATAACTTACTGGTATCCTGCCTAACGGAGTTACCACCGACTTCTACTGCACACACCTTAATGATGCCCATAGGATTGTCGTTCATTGCTTCAAAACTAAGGTCCTCTTCCTGAGTTAAAGCCGAATCCCTGTTCTGTAGCTTGATCCGGAATTCATCTATTTTCCCTCATACTGCTAGCTCATTGATCGGCTTCTTATGTACCAGTTTCTTCCATTCCCGCCTCAAGCCTAGGCTAATTCGAGTTCTTACTATCCTATGGCCACTGCTGCGCACCTTGCCGAGCACGTCAACATCTAGTTTAATGCCAGGGTTAGCGCAGAGTAAAAGGCCTATTTCATTTCTAGTCTCGCCATTCGGGCTCCTCCACGTCCACCTTCGGCTATCCCGCTTGTGGAAGAAGGTAATCATTATCCGCATATTATTCCGTTGTGCAAACTCTACTATTAACTCTCCCCGCTATTCCTAGAAGCTTTGCTATATTCCCCTACTGACTTGCCTCCAGCCTGCGTCTTGCCTACCCTGGAACTGAAGTCGCCCATCAGTATAGTGTATTTTGTTTTGATTTTACGCATCGCCGATTCCACGTCTTCATAGAAGCTTTCGACTTCCTGGTCATCATGAGTGAATGTAGGGGCGTAGGGCTGTAAGACCTTCAATTTGTACATGTTATTAAGTTTCACAACAAGACCTGCCATCCTCTCGTTAATGCTATAGAGTTCCTGTATGTTACCAGCTATGTCTTTATTATAGGAATCCGACTCCTAGTTCTCGTCTCTCCGCTAAGCCCTGGTAGCACAGGACGTGCCCGCTTTTTATCACTCGTTGCGCTTCTTTTATTCTCCTAACCTCACTGAGCCCTATTCTATCCCATTTACTGTGTTGTGTGTTGTGTGGTGTTTTATGGCACATAGGCAACTAAGGCCATTATGCGCCAAGCTCGAGGTATAGGAAAATTTTCCGTGTAGTTTTATAAAAATGTTAATAGTAGTCGGTGGTGTTGTGTGCTGAAATAGAGTTACCTCATGATGGAGTAAGAAAAAGATTGTAACAATGGGTACTGATAAAAACTTTTAAAGGGGGTCGGGTAACCTCAGCGGCCATCCTTGCCAGGGCAAGGATCTCGAGGCTCCTAACCAATCAAATAAGGTCCTCAGCCTTTTTCTCAGAAATGAGAAGTG
The DNA here is from genome assembly GCF_023375885.2 of Dermacentor andersoni. Classification (NCBI taxonomy): domain Eukaryota; kingdom Metazoa; phylum Arthropoda; class Arachnida; order Ixodida; family Ixodidae; genus Dermacentor; species Dermacentor andersoni. The sequence goes on from NC_092817.1 coordinate 219,543,964, forward strand.
GCTGTGGTGTATGAGGTGAAGTACTGCGGGATGATTTACATATTTTTAAGAATACCAGCTTCTGTTAAAAATCTAAAAACGCTAGACATATCTACAATTGCATTATCACTCAAGAGCAGTGCGGGGTGAAAAGGGATGCATTGGTTATAAAACGGGGAAAAGCACTTTTTCCGTAGCTTTTCCAGTTTACAGCATGAAATTAAAATGTGATTGACTGTAAGTTCATCTCCGCAAGTGCAAATTGGTTTGTCTTCTTTCTTCAGCAGAAAGTTGTGTGTAATGTGTGTGTGACCTATACGGAGACGGCAGATAATGACTTCCTTGAAACGCTTCTGGTGCACGCATGACTTCCATTCACCTAGAACTGGTTTTATTAATTGTAGCTTGTTATTTTGTTCGTTGTTCCAAGTGGACTGCCATTTTTCTCTTGCATTACTATGTAGTAAGTTCATGCAATCTCTATAGGGCATATTTACATTCTTAATTTGCTTGCCGTAAGCTTGAGCAGCGCACAAATCCGCTCTTTCATTGCCTTTTATGCCGACATGACTTGGTACCCAGCAGAGCCTGATGTTTTGGCCTTGAGCTGTGGCTGCTGTAATGCTGTGTATGAGGTCTCCAAGCAGAGGAGCCGTTGCATTTCCAGAATGAAAGGCCGTGAGCACACTCAGTGAGTCTGTGTAAATAACACTGTTGGTAAGTCTCTCATTTACTATTTTTTCTATGGCTACACAGATGGCATAACTTTCCGCAGTGAAGATGGAAGCACACTGTGGAAGTCTTACTATTTTAGTCCAATTCCCCTGTACAGCTGCGCTTCCTACATAAGCATCTGTTTTTGAACCGTCTGTGTAAAAAGCTGCAAAATTACTGTACTTTTCTTCAAGTGTGAGGAATTCTTGTTTTATATGTTGTTGCGGAATTTGTTTTTTACGGAAGCGTGTCAGAGTGAAATCACAGATTTCAGGAAAATTGTGCCATGGCGGCAGTGGACCTCGCCTTTGGGCAATGTTTGGCAATATATCTAGCATGCCGAGGTTTTGGCACGTCTCTTCGAAACGCAGGAAGAGTGGCCTAATAGCTTGTGGTTTGTTATTAAACAGTGTTCTTGATGGGCACTTTGTGACTATGGGGTAACATAGGTGTTTGGGAAGCGAACGGATTTTTAGAATGTACGAGCATGTGAGCATGGCTCTTCTATCTGTAAGTGATGGCTCATTGGTTTCTACATGGAGACTGTTTATGGGTGATGTTCTGTATGCACCAGTGGAGAGACGCAAACCTAAATTATGTACTGGATCTAGCCGTTTCAGGTACGATGGTCTTGCTGACCCATACACTATACATCCGTAATCCAGGGTAGAGCGTACTACAGAGCGGTAAATTTGTAAGAGACAAGTCCTATCGGCTCCCCAGTGTTTTCTCGACAGCACTTTGAGTATGTTCAGGGACTGAGAAGCTTTCTTTTTCAAAGCATTTATGTGAGGCAGGAAGGTGAGCTTCCTGGCAAATGTTACACCTAGAAATTTGTGTTCATTTTTTACAGGTATATCTATTTCGTTCAGGTGTAGGGTGGGATCTATTTGTATGCCTCGTCTGAGTGAGAAAAGAATGGCCACCGATTTCTGAGGAGAAAAACGGAAACCATTTCTGTCCGCCCATGTTGCTAATTTGTTTATTGTTAGCTGTATTTGTCGTTCGCATGTTGATATGTTCGAGGATGTGCAAGCTATCTGGAGATCATCTACATAGAGAGAGTACATAACGGATCTTGGAATTATTTTGCAGATAGAATTCATTTTTACAATGAAGAGTGTTGGGCTCAAAATACATCCCTGAGGTACTCCATTTGCCTGGATAAAATTCCTTGAAAGGGTTGAGCCAAGGCGGACATGAAATGTACGGTTAGACAAGAAGTCCTTCAGGCAGTTCAACGTCCTGCCGCGGATGCCCAGTTCAGCCAGGTCCTGAATGATCCCAAACCTCCACGTTGTATCATATGCCCTCTCCAAATCGAAGAATACAGATAGACAGTGTTGCCTGTGTATAAAAGCTTCACGAACAGTATTTTCAAGACGGACAAGGTGGTCGGTGGTGGAGCAAGCCTTTTTAAAACCGCATTGATGGACATCCAGGAGCTCCCGGTCTTCTAACACAAATGTTAGTCTGATATTCAATAGACTTTCAAACGACTTTGCTAGACAGCTAGTTAGAGCTATGGGCCTATAGCTGCTAGGAAGGGTGGATGGTTTTCTGGGTTTTAATAATGGAACAATAATGGCCATCTTCCAGGCTTCGGGAAGTTTCCCCGATACCAAAACTTTGTTAAAAAAATTTAAAAGTGCCTCCACAGCTGGTTCAGATAGATGAGCTAACATATGATAATGTACTTCGTCTGGGCCAGGTGCAGTTTGCTTACCAGCGGACAGTACTCTATTAATTTCCTGAACTGTAAGTAAGTTATTATAGGGTTCATTTGTACCGCCACTTGTCGGCAGTCTTTGTCTTTCAGCTGTGTTTTTGTATTTCAGGAATGATTCTGAATAGTGGGATGAACTGGAGACCGCAGAAAAATATTCACCTAGAATATCTGCCTGTTCTTCTATATTTGTCTGTATACTAGGGTCAGAGAGAAATGGAACCGTGAATGGTGAGTAGCTGCTATTTATCTTTTTTACCATCTCCCACATTTGTTTTGATGTAATTGTGCTATTTATTGAGGACACGTAACCTTGCCATGAAGTTTTTTCTGCATTACGGCGAATATACCGGGCTTTTGCTCTGAACTTCTTGAACTTGATGAAATTTTCCTGCGTTGGGTACCTACGAAAAATTCCCCAGGCTTTGTTTTGTCTCCTTTTTGCATCTCGGCATTCTTGTGTGTACCAAATTTTGTGATTCTCTTTTACTACTCCTGACGACTGAGGAATTGCCAGGCGTGCAGCGGTTAAATACAGTTCGTGATAGCTTGATTCAGTTCGTCTATGCTTAAATTATCTGAAACTATTTTATCTAAGCTGGCCCTTTCTTTAAAAAGTGCCCAGTCGGCTAGATGTAACTTCCACCGTCTTGGTTTTGTTGGGATGACTTTTGGTGGAGAGGTTAGGCTGATTAATACAGGCAGGTGATCGCTGCCGTATGGGTTGTCGATGACATCCCATTTAAAATTGCTAAAAACAGAGGGTGAACTAAAAGACAAATCTATGGAACTCTTTTTTCCCGTGATCGGAGAGCAGTATGTACTTTTGCCGGTGTTTAGGAGGCAAACATTATTACTTAAAATAAAATCTTCTATAATACGGCCTCTCGCATCGGTGTGTGCACTTCCCCAAAAACCGGAATGGGCGTTAAAATCACCAACTAGCAGGTACGGCTCTGGTAGCTGCTCTAAAAGGGTTTCTAAATCATTAAGTGTTATTGTTAGGTTTGGCTCAAGATATATATTGCATATTGTGATTGTTTTAAAATGAATGACAGTGACAGCAACAGCTTCGTATTTGGTTTTAAGTTTGATTACTTGGGCTGCAATACCAGTCTTAATTACAATAGCAACACCTCCAGACAGTCTACTTGCGTGTTCTCGGTCAGACCGAAAGACATTGTATTTGTTTAAGATGTTTTTTTGTTTGGGACCTAAGTTGGTCTCCTGTAAGCATAAAGCCACCGGGGACAGTGTGTTCAACAGTTCTTTTATGTCACTGTAGTTATTTATTAGTCCTCGGCAGTTCCACTGTATAAGGAACGCCATGTTTGATGAGTGTAGTTAAAAATTAGGTTGCTGGTTTTCGGGGTGCCAATACTGGGGTTCTTTCTTTTCTTTTTCGCTCCAGGGAGCTGTACTTCTGCTGCAGCAGAGGCGACTTTTGTGTTATGTCCATTGCCTCACTAGAGGCTCTGGACTTCCGCAGTGAACCCGCGGGTGTACGATTTGTTGGCTTCTCTCGACTGGGGGAAGCCTTGCGGGCAGCCAACTTAGAGGCCGGCTCGCCTTTGTTCAGAGGAGGCAGAGCAGCCTTCGCTGCGTCTGCCGGGGGCGGGAGTGGCCCTGCCTCAGGCTTTGCCTGGGCGGTGGCCGAGGCCTGGTGTGGTGTGCCGCCCCTGCACACCACATCGGCGAAATTTGTTTTTGCTTTGAATTGAAATGTTGAGGAGTGTCGTTTTCGTGCCTCTTGATAAGTTATGTTTTCCTTGGTCTTGATCGTTATGATTTCTTTCTCTTTCTTCCAGGTTGGACATGATCTCGAGTATGCGGGGTGATCCCCTTCACAGTTCGCGCACAGTGGTGCAGCGGTACAGTTCACAGATTCATGAGCATTTGATGAACATTTGGCACATGTTTGGCGGCCACGACAACTCTGAGAGCCATGGCCGAATCTTTGACATTTGAAACATCGTCTCGGATTTGGAATGTATGGTCTTACAGTTATTCTAAGATAGCCTACGTCTATGGATTCGGGGAGTTGGCTGGAGGCAAAAGTAAGGACTATGTGTTTTGTAGGTATTTCCTTGTCGTCTTTTCGGATTTTGATACGATGGACTTCGGTGACATGCTGGTCTTTCAGACCATCCAACATCTCTTCTTCAGAAAGGTTCAGGAAATCATGCTCAGATATTACTCCTTCGACTGTGTTTAGTGAGCGGTGAGTAGTTACGGTTACCCGGACGTCTCCAAGGGACACTAAGGTTGGGAGTTTCGAGTATTGTGCTTTGTCTCGGATTTGGAGGAGTAGGTCGCCACTGGCTAGCATCGTCACCTTGTAGCCAAGGCCCATGGCGTGAGTCAGAGATTTTGATACTATGAATGGGGACATTTTTCGAGCTGGCTGGTCTGGATCTTCACTATGTATCACATGATACCTGGGGAAATGTTCGTTTGTTTTTTGGAAGCATTTGGAAGTTATGTCCTCGGTCCGCACTCTTCTTAGAGTGCGATCATTTTCTGAGAGAGGTGGAGCCATAAAGTGCGTTTAATGTTCGGTCATGATGCCAGCCGCCCACCATGGAGCCCAACGAGGGGACGGGACAGGAACTCGCAAGCAAGTCCTGCCCACGCCAGCTGTACACCTCAACTATAACCTAATACGACATAACCAAGGTAGGTTAGCCACACAAAGTTAACCCTTGCCGCCGGGAAACTGGGAAGTGAGAAGAAGTGAAGACAGGAAAGTTCAAAAAGTAAGAGATAAAGACGAAGATTCGAGAGGAAGAGACAGGAAAAGGCGACTGCCGATTTCCCCCGGGTGGGTCAGTCCGGGAGTGCCGTCTATGGGAAGCAGAGGCCAAAGGGGTGTGTTGCCTCCGCCGGGGGGCCTTAAAGGTCCAAACACCCAGCATCAGCTCAACCCCCAGGATCCCCCTTTCCCCAGACACGGCTAAGCCGCGCACGGCTACACGCGGGAGGGTCCCACCCTCGTGTGCTCGGGTACGTGGTGTCGCAACGCACCAAACGCCTGCTTACGCAGACGCCCCTGCGGGGATCCCATTTACTGCCCTCTAATTCCTCCAATAGCGCTGCTAGACTCGCCTCACCAGATAATGAATGAATGAATGTGTGGTTTTTACTGGCGCAAGGGCCAGGTATGGCCAAAGAGCGCCAAGACAGTGCTAGTGATTTCGTGGTGGAATGATGCGTTCTGTGAAGAAGATGTGACTTGGCTGTAAAGGAGCCTAAAATAGCCGCTGTAAAGTGGGTAAAATCTACGTGGTGTAAGATTATGGCGATGTGTAATGACGAGTACTGTGAGCCTTACACTGCAATGCGGGAGAATGATATAAGAAACATGTAAGATGCAAAAATTAACTACAGCACAACTGCCTCACAAGAGTCCTTGAAACACAAGGGCCTGGAGGCAGGTGCTATACAGTACAACTATCCCAGCGGCATCCTCTAAAGAGAGGAAGCGCTACGAATGTATGCGACTAATTACATGTAAGACCACATCTCTGAGGAAACCTTCGACTGTGTCTGTATTAAAAAGCGGTTCTGGACCGAGAAACATTGCAGGATGAAGAGGAATGTTCTGCCGGTATGCTAAAGGAAAATGTATCTTTCTCTCAGATTCGGCTTCCCGACACTCCAGGAGGACGTGGAGTACGGTCAGCGTCTCCCCGCATCTACCACAGGTTGGTGGCCCTCTTCCAGTAAGTAGAAAATTATGTGTGCCAAATGTGTGTCCTATTCTGAGGCGGCAGAATAGGACGTCTGTTCGGCGCGATTTTGTAGTAGAGGGCCCGAGTCATAACTGTGGCTTTATTAGGTGGAGCTTATTATCCGTTTCCGCGTCCCACATGTGTTGCCAGTGGTCCCGCAGTCTCCTTCGCAAAAAAGGCCTCAGATCTCTGACAGGCACCTCAGCGGTAGAGTTAACGGCTTGCGATGCGATAGACGTGGCCATCTCGTCCGCCAGAACGTTGCCCTCGATGCTCCTATGGCCAGGCCCCCAGCATATAATTATATGCTGGTTAGATATGTACGCTTTACACAAGATGGTGTAGAGTTGATTAAGTACTCGATTTTTGCGTCTATAGAGTGACATCGAGGCCTTCACGACGCTTAGGGAGTCTGTATATATCGCTGATTTTTGAAGTTTTGATTTTCTTATATGATTTACAGAAGACAGTACTGCGTAGGCCTCGGCCGTGAAGATACTTGTTTCCGGATGCAGTCCACCAGATTCTGAGAAGGATGGGCCGAAGGCAGCATAAGACACCCCGGCATTTGACTTCGAAGCGTCTGTGTAGAACTCTACGCAGGAGTGCTTGTGCTGGAGTTCTAGAAAATGCATTCGGATTTCTATCTCTGGTGCGTGTTTTGTTACTTCTAAAAAGGATATGTCACATTCTATCAGCTGCCACTCTCAAGGTGGTAACACCTTGGTTGGATGCATTAGGCGAAGCTTGTGGAGTGGGACACGCATTTCATCACTAAGCTCCCTCACACGAAGCGAGAAAGGCTGTCTTACTGAGGGACGGTTATGGAAAAGTGTAATACATGTCATATCGTTAACAGTGTTAAAACATGGATGTTGATGATTGGAATGTATTTTCAGGCAATATGTAATGCTGATGTAAGTTCTCTGTAGATGGAGCGACCATTCATTTGATTCCGCGTATAAGCTTTCAATCGGTCTTGTTCTGAAAGCGCCAGTGGCTAAGCGGATACCTTGATGGTGGACAGGATCTAGGATCTTTAGTGCGCTCGGAGCGGCAGAGTTATATACGACGGCGCCATAGTCCAATCGTGATCGAATTAGGCTCTTATAAACATTCATCAGACATTTCCTGTCGCTACCCCATGTTGAGTGGGATAGAATTTTAAGTAAGTTCATTGTCCTTAGACATTTTTCTTTAATATATTTAATGTGCTGTATGCAAGTAAGCTTGGAGTCTAGTGTAATACCTAGAAATTTGTGTTCTTTGTTGATAGGTATTTGATGTCCACACAGTTGAACACAAGGATCTGGAAGCACGCCTCTCTTTCTAGTACAAAGAACACAAGAGCTTTCGTGGGGGTTATTTTAAATAAGTTTTCGTCTGCCCACGTGGAGACCTTGTTCAAGCCCTGCTGTACCTGTCTCTCGCATACTGTGAGGTTGCAGGATTTGAAGCCTATTTGTATATCGTCTACGTATACGGAATAAAAAATGGCCGGTGGCAGTGAAGTACGTAGTGTGTTCATCTTAACGATAGAGAGAGTGCAGCTGAGCACGCCTCCCTGGGGTACACCAGTTTCCTGCGTAAAAGGACGTGACACTGCATTACCGACTTTTACTCGGAAGGTACGATTGACAAATAGCTTTCTATTAGGTTTACCATGAATGCCAATTTCTGACAAGTCTCTCAAGATTCCGTAGCGCCACGTTGTGTCGTATGCCTTCTCCATGTCGAGGAATATGGATAGGAAAAACGTTTTGTGTACAAATGCATCACGAATGTTTCCTTCAATACGTACAAGATGATCAGTTGTGGAGCGCCGCTCTCTGAAGCCACACTGATAGGGATCAAGCATTTTGTTCTGTTCAAGAAAATGAATGAGTCACCGATTAATCATTTTTTCAAATATCTTACAAAGGCAACTTGTGAGGGCTATCGGGCGGTAACTTGCCGCCAAGGAAGGGTCTTTACCCTGCTGAAGAAGAGGCACCACAATCGCTTCTTTCCCTGTGGATGGGAGGTATCCCGCAGCCCAAATAGTGTTTAAAAGTGTGAGAAGTGTAAGTTGTGTGTCAGTATGTAAGCTTCTGATCATGTCATACATGACTCGGTCAGGTCCCGGTGCAGTGCTTTTGCATGTGTTCAATGCAGCTCTCAACTCGGCAATACTGAAAGGCTGGTTATACGGTTCATTCTGTCTGGATTTTCGTAAGATTGACTTACGTTCTTCTATTTCTTCAACTTTAAAAAAGGATTGGGAATGGTTGATTGAGCTCGACACGCGCTCAAAGTGCTCCGCAAGTGAATCTGCCTGAGCTTGCAGCGTATCGCCTTCTGTGTTTACCAAAGGGAGTGAATATGTTTGCCGCCCTCTTATTCTATTAACCCTGTTGCATACTTTGGCCTCATCTGTATACGAGTTGATGCCGGATAAAAACTTTTGCGAACTCTCTCTTCTGGCCTGTCGGCGCGTTCTCCTGCCTTGGGACTTCGCTTTCTTAAAGTTAACAAGATTCTCCGCAGTGGGAGAGGCGCGTAGTAACCCCAATGCTTTGTTCTGTTTCTTTCGAGCGATCCTACATTTGTCGTTCCACCACGGGACACACCATTTACACGCCAAGCGATTTACTTCCGATATGCATTTAGATGCGGCATCTATTATGAAGGCTGTATAATACTCCACAGCAGCATCAATTTCTCACGAAGACATGTCAGCCCATGAGATACTAGTGAGAGCTCGGAATTTCTAGCAGTCAGCTACATCAATCTTCCACCTAGGAGCCTGTGGTGGATATTCGTTTTCTTTAGGTGTTCTTAGCAGTATGGGAAAGTGGTCACCTCCGTAAGGATTGTTGATAACTTCCCATTCGAGTTCAGGCAGTATGCACGGGGAAACTAGGCTGAGGTCAATTGAAGAAAATGTTCTGTTTGCGAGAGAATAATATGCGGGTGCTTTCTTATTCAGCAGACACGCACCAGAAGAGAACAGGAACTGTTCAACAAGACGACCTCGCGCATCTATGCGAGAGTCGCCCCACAAGCAGTTGTGCGCATTGAAATCCCCAAGGACAACGTAAGGTTCTGGCAATGCATCTATGAAAGACTGAAATTCATGTTTAGTTAATTTGTAATGTGGGGGTATGTAGAGCGAGCAGACAGTGATAAGTTTGTTTAGGAGAACAGCAGGAACCGCCACTGCTTCAAGGGGCGTTTGTAGCTGCAAACGTTGACACGCTATGCCTTTTTGAATAACAATGGCAACACCGCCGTATGATGCGAGAGCATCATCGCCATCTTTCCGAAAAGTAACATACTGTCGAAGAAAGTTTGTGTATTTTGGTTTTAGGTGTGTTTCCTGTAAACACAGCACTTTCCGATTGTGTTTGTGGATGAATTCTTGTACGTCATCAAGGTTTCTAAGAAGACCTCTGACGTTCCATTCAATAACTTGTGTATCCATATCTAAAGTAACTTGGTGCTGTGTTTACGGAAATGGAAGTGATGCCTTAGTTTACAGAGCTCTTTCGAGGCCCTGTAACCCGGGTTTTGCCCTTTCTGTAGCGTTCGAGGGAGTCTCGCCGCTCCTTAGGCGTTTCGTGCGCCTTGAGGACAGGTGTAGTGTCCATTGCCTCTAGTGAGGCTCCGGACACGTGCTCTTGCAAGCGAGAAGTTTTCAGTGAGAATCCCGCCTTGGAGGGCAAGACCTACCAGCCCGGAGGTCGATGGGGCTCCCTGAGGGATTTGGCTGCGCCGGCTGTTGCCAGCGCTGGAAGGGGCCGGGGAGGTTGGGGCAGCCTGGGCTGCGCCCACATTTGGGGTCGATGGTCCCTTCTGCTCGGCTGGCGGAGCAGTGCTAGCTGCAACCACCGTGGGGGCAGATGGCGTAACTGCCGACTCACTGCTTGTGGGTCGGACAGCCGCCGGAGGCCGTTGTGACGCTGCCCCCTGACGCGCCACTTCGGCAACGCTTTTCTTTGGCAGGTACGCTACCCGCCTGCGTGCCTCTTTGAACGATATGTTTGCCTTAACTTTGATTGTGACTATTTCTTTTTCTTTTTTCCATGACGGACAGGACCGCGAGTACGCGGCGTGTTCCCTATCACAGTTCACGCCGTGGAGAGAGTTCTCACAAGCTTTAGAGGTGTGTTCGTGGGCACTGCATTTCGCACAGGTTTGGCGGCCTCGGCAGCTCTGCGAGCTGTGGCCGAAACGTTGGTATTTGAAACATCTCAGGGGGTCTGGCACGTATGGCCTAACGCGGAGCTTAATATACCCTGCATCGATTGACTCGGGCAGGATATTTGAACCGAAGGTAATTATCAAGTGCTTCGTTTAGATTTCTTTGCCATCTCGCCTCATATTAATTCTTTTGACATTGATTAGATTCTGTTCACTGAAGCCCTCCAAGAGTTCAGCCTCAGTGAGCTCCAGCAAGTGATCGTCCGACACAACGCCGCGGGTGGTGTTCATAGTACGGTGCGGGGTTACTGTTAGTTGGTTATCCCCAAATCACACTAGCTTAGGCAGTTCCTCGTATTGCTTCTTATCGCGGAGCTTCAAGAAGAGATCACCGCTTGCCATCCTGGTGACTTTATAACCGGCTCCAAAAACATCATTAAAAGTTTTTGATACAAGGAACGGTGAAATAGTGCGCACTGGTTTGCCGGGTTTTTCCGAGTGAACTACATAGAAACGTGGGAAGTTGTGGACTTGGCGTCCGAAAAACTGAAAAACTTCATCCGTGCGCCCTCTTTTCTGAGGGCGATCAGGGAGTGGAGGAAAGGAGCTATCCATAAAGATATGTGAGATTTCGCCAGTAACGCCAGCCGCCCACCATGGAGTCCTACAAGGGGACGCTGCAGGACCCGTGAAACACGGCCTGCAAACGCAAGCTGTACGTTACCACTATAACCAAATATGAAATAACCTAGGTTGGCTATTCACACAAGGTTAACCTTTGCTGCCTGGAAAAATTGGAAGTAAAAGGGAAGCCAGAAGAAGACAGGAAAGGTGGACAGTAAGGGAAAGACGAAGCTTGTACGGAGAGAGAGACAGGAAAAGGCAACTACCAATTTCCCCCGGGTGGGTCAGTCCGGGGGAGCCGTCTACGTGAAGCAGAGGCCAAAGAGGCCAAAGCGGGGGGGGGGGGGGGGGGGGCCTTAAAGGTCCGAACACCTGGCATCGGCTCAACCTCCAGGATCCCCCTTTGCCCGGACACGGCTAAGCAGCGCACAGCTACACGCGCGAGGGTACAACCCTCGTGGTCACTAGATAACGTTCCAGCGTTAAACATTGCCAGGTGCAAATTCCAATGGCGGCCTGTTCGTACCCAGGTATTCTTAGCACCCTCTGCTGCGTCACAGGTCTGACCGCCATAGTGGTTAGTTGCTTCGCAGCTGCTGGGGACTTAGGGCCGGGGTTTGATTGTTGTATTCATATAGGAGGTTTTGGCCAAGTGCTGCACCAGGGTGGCCAATCCTCTTCTGGTGAGGGAGTGGAGTGCGTTACCGGTTCTGGTCACCCGTATCAGGCCGCACTCCCGGCCTGTTGATGCAATTTTATCAACACGCGGATTTGTTTTCTTTATTCCAGTGGAACATTCTGCGGCACCGCGATTCGAGCCTCGGTCCTCTAGCAAGCGAAGCAGATACTCTACCTCTATGCCACCGCTGCACCTACGCCATGTATATACCACCCCCCTCTACCTTATGTAATACCCCTTCAATGGGGCCTTTAAGGAAAAAAAATTATATGAAATGAAATTACCGCTGTTCCCGAACCAGACTTCAATATAAATCAAAGTCTCCTCATGATTAAGCAGCAACAGCTAAGAACCCTTGACGATACAAAGACTCCATTTCGACGTCATAGAGGATTCGACAAAGACCAGTCGCAAAACATCGCATTATAACCGATGAGTGCGCTCGACCACTCCGCCAGAGGCCTTACCGAGTTTCGACGCAAGAACGTGAAGCTATAAGACAACAAGTCGACGAAATGCTGCACGACAACATCATCCAGCCATCTAAAAGCCCGTGGGCTTCACCTGTTCTCTTAGTTAAGAAAAAGGACGGAAGCCTACCTTTTTGCGTCGAGTATCGTCGACTGAACCAGATCACTAAGAAGTACGTATACCCCTCCCAAGGATAGACGACGCATTGTATCGGCTCTTCAACGCTAAATACTTCTCGTCGATGGATCTCAATTCTGGCTACTGGCAAATAGAAATCGACGAGAGCGATCGCGAGAAAACCGCCTTCATCACGCCAGACGGCCTCAACGAGTTCAAGGTCATGCCACTCTGACTGTGCTCGGTGCCTGCAACGTTCCAGCGCGTCATGGACACGGTGTTAGAAGGGTTGAAATGATAGACCTGTCTTGTTTACTTGGATGACATCATCGTCTTCGCCGTTAATTTGGACGATCACCTTAGGCGTCTTGCGACAGTACTAGAGGCCATCAAGTCATCAGGGCTAGCTCTGAAGTCAGAAACGTGCCGCTTTGCTTACGATGAGCTTCTGTTCCTCGGCCACGTCATCAGCAGGTCTGTAGTCCCCCCGGACCCGCATAAGACTGCTGCCATCGCAAAGTTCCCATAGGCCATCCACGAGAAGGCAGTGCATCGATTCCTTGGCATCTGTGCCTACTACAGGCGATTTGTCAAGGACGTTTCACGCATCGCTGAGCCGTTGACATATGTAAATGTGATGTCGAGACCAAGTGGGAAACGCCGTAAGCCGACGCATTTCAAGAACTCAAACGACGCATGCAGTCGCCGCCCGTACTTGTGCACTTCGACGAGTACGCCGATACCGAAATCCACATTGACGCCAGTCGCCTTGGCCTCGGTTCCGTCCTAGCCTAGAAAAAAGATGGACATGAACACGTGATAGTTTACGTTAGCCGGTTGTTGTCAAAAGCGGAAGGCAATTATTCTACAACCGAAAAGGAATGTCTCGCGATCGTTTGGGCTACAGTGAAATTTCGCCCTTACCAATATGGCAGGCCATTCAAAGTCGTCAGCGACCATCACGCCTTGTGTTGACTAGCGAACTTAAAGGATCCTTCAGGACGGCTGGCGCGGTGGAGCCTAAGACTGCAAGAATGTGATATCACTGTAAGCTACAAGTCGGGACGAAAACACTCTGATGCCAACTGTCTATCACGTGCCCCCATAGACCCGCCGCCGCAAGATGATGAGAATGACAACGCCATCCTTGGAATAATAAGGGCGGAAGATTTCGCTGAACAGCAACGAGCAGACCCGGAGCTAAAAGGCACACCGACGTTGTCCCTAGGGCATTTAATCGCGGATTGTCTTCGTTTATGCTACAAAACTACCTGCTCGTGAAGAACTTCTCACCAGTGCGCGCCAACTACCTTCTTGTTGTTACGTCAGCATTGCGTCCAGGAATACGGCACGCTCTGCATGACGATCCAACATCTGGGTACCTTGGATTCTCTCGAACGCTGTCAAGGATACAGGAGAGGTATTACTGGCCGCACCTGGCCGCCGACGTCGCCCGTTACGTCAAAACATGCCGAGAGTGTCAGCGACGCAAGACACCACCGAATAGGCCAGCAGGATTACTACAGCCAATCGAACCTCCCTACCGACCATTTCAGCAGATCAGGATGGATTTGTTGGGAGCATTTCTGACGTCAACATCCGGAAATAAGTGGACCGTCGTGGCGACGGGCTATCTCACTCGCTTCGCAGAAACTAAAGCTCTACCAAAAGGCAGCGCAGCCGAAGTGACGAAATTTTTCGTCGAGAACATCCTGCAGCGACATGGTGCCCCAGAAGTCCTCATCACCGTCAGAGGAACGGCTTTTATAGCAGAGCTCACCCAAGCCATTCTGCAATACAGCCAGGCAAGGCACAGGAGGAACACTACCTACCACGCGCAGATGAATTTTCTCACAGAGCGCCTGAACAAGACCATCGTCGACATGCTAGAAATGTACGTCGACGTCGAGCACAAGACGTGGGACGCGGTCCTGCCACACGTAACCTTTGCGTACATCACGGCGGTGCAAGAAACAACAAAGATCACGCCGTTTAATCTGGTTTACGGCAGGAACTCGACGACGACTCTCGACGCCATGCGCACGTCACCGACGAAGAGAATCCTGACGTCGCTACCAATCTCCAGCGCGCCGAGAAGCTCGACAGCTCACCCGCCTACGGATCAAGAACCAGCAGCGTACCGACAGCCGGCACTACTACCTCCGACGATGTTACGTCGAGTACCAGCATGGCAACCGTGTTTGGGTTTGGACCCCCGTACACCAACGAGGACTCATAAGAAACTATTGCGACGCTCTTTCGGACCCTACAAATTCTTCCGGCGGCTTGGCTTACTGGACCATGAGTCATGCCAGGCGGCATTTCGCATTCACAGCGGTGCCGCACACGATCTGAAGTGGCCCAGGAGGTGCGCCTTAAACCTTTTTATGCACGCTGACGAGCTTCCTTATTTTGTTGTTTCTCTGCTACAGGTGTATTTGTTTAATACTTTCGTTTGTTTGCAGCTTCGGGTCGATGCATTTTAAAAGGAGCGTATTGACCCGTGTACCTGTTCATCTTTATCGGGCAACCGCGTTTCATCGCCTTACAAATGTTATCGCACGGCGCAGGATGCGCCTGCATGCATCAGAAGATTCTGGAATGTTATCGATGGTTCCATCCGCTGTCTGTGACCGAACCTTGCGTGAAGTGACTGCGCGTGTGCGCGACGCGAATAATGTAGAACTTTGTGGAAGACACGCGATTCCAAGCGATTATTTTGGAACATTCGACGACTGATGTATAAAAGCCGACGCGCTTGACCCGCTAATCATATTTTCGACTATCGCCGAGTATGTTCGCCGCTATCGTTGTTCTTTTAGTGTAACCTGGTTTTGAGGGCACAAGTTCGCCCAATAAAACACTAGTTTCGTTAATCACAGTTTCGCTGCCTTCTTCACTGTCACTACTAGGTGACACTATCTTACCGTTGCATACGCACAGATTGCGTCCTCGATGTTCAGAGGAATAAGGAAATGTACTTGATTTCGGAGTCATCTGATCCTTCGTGTCCAAGTAAGTGTTTCATCAGTTTACACTTTACCTGCGCTTACACAGAACCGCTCCTCGCGTGTCTAACAAGTGAACAAGCGTGTTCTAAGGAAAATCAGGAACTTGTAACAATGGCGCAAACGGTTAGAGATAAACTGCTGTACAAAAAAAAAAAAAAGCTATTGCGATTGACTGACTTCTGACATTCTCTAATGCTGGATATTTAATTTTCACCAAGTGTTATTCACAATGAAAGCAAAGACAACGAAACAAAAAGCGAGAATTGCATAATTTGTAAGAGAAACAAATTAATCGAGGTGTTTTTCTAACAAGAAATAATAGTTGTGTCGCATATCACAACGCTCATTCGTGCTCACTCACTGAGAACCGTGAGCGCCTTTTAATCCGACGCGACGGACCACCTGCCGCGTTTGTGGTTGGATGTCTGCGTTTGCGTGACGTGAAAACCTTGCCATTCAATTCGTAAATCGATGTGACAGCGCATAACGGCTTCATGTCAGCAGGCAAACAAAACCAACAGTTTCTTGCGCTCACCGTTCGGGGCGCCGCTTCGGTCGCTTCTGTGACGGCGCCTACGCGCTTCCTTCTCCGTTCCAAGCACAGTGATCCGACTAAAAGCGCATGCGCGCGTGTTGTCGGGCGCGACGAATGAGACGAGCAGACCACGCCTCCTTCTCGGCTTCGCGGCCAATTGCGTTGCGTGCGACTGCTTGTCGCCAAGGCAAGGCTTTTCCTTCACACTCCCGACCCTCGCGTCGCTATAAAAGCAGGCGCCCGGTTTAAACTCTGCTCACGTGCTTCGAGGTGCCTCAGCTGAACCTTTTTTTTTTCTCCTCCCGGCGCGCGCTTCTTGGAACCTTCGTCGTGCGCGCTCGCTCTCCGGCGGAGGTGTGACGATCCAAGAACCCGGCACTTGGACTCCGCGGCGACACCGAGAGAGCTCGGCAGACCGGTAAGCCTTGTTTTGTTTCCGCTTTTATTTCAGCGATGACCTTCCACCGCCTTGATTTATGCACAGTAAGCGATGATCAAGCCTGAAAGTCAGGTATGCTTTTCCTCGTATATTCAACTACAGCTGCAGCTGAACTATTTCAGGGGACACTCCGTGGTTCTTGTGGACTTTGAACCTCGGAACCTAACAATTTCCTTGAGGTCGACTCGGCGGTCATTGTAATATTACCGAGGATATGTTGGCCAACTTGTGCTTCGGAATTTATGAAATCAATGTAAAATTTCTAAACAAATACCTAATTGTACTTGTATCCCGTAATGCTCAGTACTTCGCTCTGCTAGAAGGTGGCGAAGCTTACACCAGAATTTTGTTTCTAAACTATTTATTTAATTTTCCGCTACAAGCATGGTTTCAGTATCGAACAGCGAACGAAAAGCGGAATATTACAACACCTACAGAGGCGCTTTCTCAGCACGCCGTCCAGGAAATGCCAAATACATAACAAAATGCGAGCACCTTCAAGAGTCACGCAAGCGATATCAATAAACACATTCGTCAAGAGGAATGCGTAAACAATGTACAAGTGCCATGTGGTCATTGAAAGTAAGGGGACAAAAAAAGCAAACATCACAAGAAAAGCAAACACAACAATTAAACATCTGTGCTTTCAGACATAGATGTGGATTATCATAAATATCATGACATAGTTTTCTATTACTCAGTCTGTTATGAAGCACTTAGGCCAAATAATTTACTGCTAGAGAGAAAATAATTTGTTTAACAACAATATCGCTGCTTATTTCTCATTAACACGGATTCGACCTCACTTTCACGTATTTGTTTATAAATTCGAGGACTTTTGGACTTTGTTGGGAACATAAGTATCTAGTCATTTAGTGCGCTCTCCTGTATACATGGTTTCTAGCGTATTCGACCTGCGAAAAACAAACGGGCTGTTACGGCCTGCAGTGTGGAACACCTATATGGAGAAAAGACATTATTGACCAAGGCGCCCACTCAGCGACTTACTCAAGAAAAGCGTTTGTGAATTTGGCCCCTGATGGGTTTCGTGCTTTCGACTCTGGAACTAGAGAGTAACTTGAATTGAGTGTTATCAGCACATAGGATCCATTCATGAATGTTGTGGCGCGTCAGCAAGCATATGCAGTAAGTGAATAACAATATCTTGTTAGCTTATTAACTAGTTGCGTTCTTTATTATGCTGCTCTCTCAAGAGCGCACTGAAATGCCTAAGAGCAAAAAACAAATGCCTATACCCCTGTGCAAACTGAACAGGGTCGATAATTGGCCCAATAACGACCAAGCTAACACCGAATACAGTCATGCTGTCTCCAACGCAAAAAAAAAAAAAAAAACCGAGAACATTTTGTATTCCGTTACCAGTGCCCTTGCGCTAACACCCTAGTTAATTATGGAACATAGTTATCGACTCCAGCAGCAATTTAGTTCAGCTAACTCTAACTAGTTCGGCTAATGTTCCTACAGGACAGTGCCGTACCATTTTAAGTAACATATTCATTCCGTTTTTTAATCAATACTTTATAACATACGCCCACCTGTGTGTGATTAGAATTTCAGCTAATAGATTCGATTTTTATCGACTGGGTTAACCTTCTTCTCCGGGTCCACATTTCATAAATTCAAAAATAATCTTGATTGCTACAGGTGTGTATTCGTCCAAATTACTGTGTAGGCTGTTCCGCAGTCTTTTGAGTTTTTTCCCAGGGGCTGGAAATTGGGGGCATGAAGAAACGCAAGAGCGGAAGAAACGCAGTAACAACGTCAGAAGTAACCTCGCGCCCAAGTTTAGGAAAGCCCGGCAGTTGAATTCACTGGGAGCAGAACACGTGAAAACTGAGCACGAGAATAAAATAGACTGGCATTTACTGGCATGCACACGAAAAAAAAAAAGAAAAAAGAAACTAGGGAATGTGGCTAAGGCAGTCAACATTGGCATGGCGTTTGCCTTTCTTGTGCGCACTAGAAAATCGAACTGTTTAAGCGCTAGACTCCACCTCATCAAGCGACTGTTCTTGTTTGACATTTGGTTTAACCACACTATCGGTGACAAAAATAAAGGAAGAACCTTTCAAGTAACATGAGAGCTTTTCGAGAGGCCACGCTAAGCAAGCCCATTATTTTTCTGTTGTGCTGTAGGCTTGCTCGCGTGAAGTTAGCTTTCTACTTGCGTAGACAACAGGGTGCTCCTCGCCTTTTTCGTTCACCTGACTGAAAACAACGCCCATACCGTGGTCACTGGCGTCACACTGAACTAAGAAAGGGAGAGAGTAATCCGGTGCCGCGAGAACCGGTGCGCTGACAAGAATATTTTTTAATCGCAGCAAATGAGTCCTTACGCGCCGTATTCCAACGCACAATAGTAGGCTCGGTCTTGCACAGAGCATCTGTAAGAGGACTAGCGATGTGTGCGAAGTTTGGAATGTAGCTTCTGTAATAGTCAGCTAATCCCAAAAAGGAACGCAAGTTAGTCTGATTTTGGCAAAGGAAAGCTGGTGATGGCCTCAACTTTTAATTCGAAAGGGCGTCGCTTCCCCTGGCCAACAACGTGCCCCAAGTAGTGGACTTCAGTGCTTGCAAGACAGTATTTGCTCAGTTTGAGAGTCAAGCCTGCTTCGCGGATTCGAAGGAATACCTGCTGCAGATGGTCCAAATGCTGATTCCAAGTACTCGAGAAAACAGCGATGTCATCGAGGTAGGGCGCAGCGAAAGACTCGGGGCCTGTGAGAACTTGATTCATTAGTTGTGAAAATACAAACGGTGCATTCTTGAGGCCAAAAGTAAGCACCAGAGGGCGATATGTGTCTGTCGGAGTCATGAAAGCGGCGAGCTTACTGGCGTTCTCCGTGAGTGGCACTTGCCAGAAGCCGCGTACCATATCTAGCGTAGAAATGCACTGTGCCGCGGAAACTTTAGGAATAGGTAACGTCTTCGTTATCACATTCAGCTTGCGATAGTCAATGCAGGATCTGGGTTCCTTGCCAGGACTTTCTACGATAAACATGGTGACACGTATTCGCTTTCCCCTGGCACAATTAGACCCATTGAGTGTCAACATGTTCTGAACGGAATCGTTCAACAGCTTCTCATGACGGGGCGAAAATCTGTGCATCCTTGTACGAAAGGGTTGGTCAGATGTCAACTCAATGTCGTGTTCCACAAGGTTTGGCCTACCGCGATAGGTACTGAACAAATCGCTGAAGTTGTGTACAAGCTCTTTTAACTCCTTACTTTGCGCGATTGTTAAAGAAGGTCGTTTAGCGACAGATTCGAGTATTTCTGCTGTTGACGGGGAAGAGCAAGGGGTCGGTACTTGAGGGACTGGAACATTTATTTCCTCTGGTTCGTTTAGGACGATGGTCAGCGTCTCCATACGTTCGATAAATGGCTTCATGAGATTGCAGTGGTAGATTGTCACGTCGTTGCGTTTGCCAGGTTATTGGTGTTTGAAAGCTTTTGCTTCACCGTGACCATGCTACTTCCAGTTTGTTTACCTTCGACGACTTCAAAATTAGCAATTTGTCGCCTTCCTTGAAGGCTCGAGTGCGTGCAGAGCTGTCGTAATAGACCTTCGCGCGTTGCTGCGCTTCTTCCATGGTGATCTACACCAATTCTTGCGATTCACGAAGGCGTTTCAACAAGGTGAGCACGTACTCGACAACGGATTTGTCTACGAATTTGTCTTCCCACTTTTCTTTTAGCAAGGTGAGCGGGGAGCGAAGCGCTCGACCGTAAACAAGTTCAGCCGGGGAGAATCTAGTTGCTTCGCGAGTGACTGAGCGCAAAGCATAGAGCATTGCAGGAATAGCTGCGTCCCAGTCGGCGCCCTTCTCGAAGCAAAGCGCACGCAGAATGCGCTTCATTACGGAGTGAAGTTTTTCAACTGAATTGCTTTGCGGGTAGTAGACAGAGTTGTGGTGAATGAATGTGCCACATTTCTGCAAGAATGTCGTGGTAAGCGCACCTGTAAACACAGAACGTTGGATTTCACTGGGAAATCCGGTTCTGGCAAGGACGCTGAGTAGCGCGTTGACTGCAGCTGTGGAGCTTAATTCCGGTAACACCACTGCTTCCGGGAACTTCGTGGCAGGGCATATGAATGTTAGCAGGTATTTGTTGCCCGCCAATGTTACTGGACCAACGATGCCGACTACCAATCTGCGAAAAGGTTCGCCAATCAAAGGCACTCGGACCAAAGGCGCCTTGAATTTTTCGTTCGGCCTTCCGGTCCTTTGGCAAACGTTGCAAGAACGTACCGAATGCTCAGATTCCTTGAAGCACATCGGCCAGTAGTACTCGTTCAATAGTCTGCTCTTAGTTTTATTTATTCCTAAATGGCCAGCCCAGCTATTGGTATGAACCAGATCGAGAAGTGCAGCACGATACTTCTGGGGGAACTACCAGCTGTTCGAAAGAGCGGCCTTTCTTGTTTTTGAATGTTCAGTACAAGAGGCAGTGAACGATAGTGGTCTCTTTTGGTTCCGTCTTGACCTTTCCCAGCACGTTTACAGTGACTCGTCGTTCGCTTGATCCATTTTGAGAACGCTTTTGTGTACTTTCGCAAGAAGTCGAAAGCTATCACTGACTGGGCTTATCGTTTCGTGTCCGGGCGCGCAAGCGACCGGAGAGTTATCAACGGATGGTGTGGCTGGAACAACTTCGCTCGTTGCGGCAGCTTGTGACGAATCACTTTGCTCTGGAATGCCGACGACACGAGTAGCGTTAGTAGCTTGCGCTCTTGCGTGGGACCTTGTGACGACAATTACAGGGTTCGCATGTAGTTCCATTCCAGCATTTTGCAAGTCCCTCATTGATCTGTTAGAAAAAATATAAGGGAATCCATGCGGCTGCTTGTCTGAAACAGCGGCTTCAGTTTGAAATTTACCGAAGGCGTCCGTCATTTCAACTTTGGCTACCGGGAAGCACTTCGTGTCGGGCTCTAGTGCCTGACGCACCCATACACATGATCCATTAAGGTCTTCGGGCTTAACAAACGACGGGTGGACGATATCAAATGTAGCTCCTGTGTCACGTAGAACCTTGAAACTGAGGCCATTCACCGTCATGTCATAGGTGTAAGGCAAGAGTAAATTGCTCTCTTCAGTTAGCAAGTTAACGGACACAGTTGCTTGTCGGCACCCTACTGCGATATGGCCTGGTTGTTGGCACTTGTGACAGACTAACGGTAGCTTTTCTTCAAACTTGGAACTTTTTGGTTCACTCGACTTGACCGCATGCACCTGGGCGGGAACGTTGTCGGATTTCCCTTGGTTGCTTTCTCTCGCTCGTTTCTGAAACTTTTGAATGCTCCCGACGGTTTCTTTTGCACTTCTGAAGTTTGCATTCTGCGAGAACAGTATTCGTCCGCCAAAGTTGCTGCCGTTTGCAACGTATCTACGTTTGGCTTGCCCTGAATCCGCAGGCGCATTTCCTCCGGAATAGACGCATAGAATTGCTGTAGCGCGAACACTTCAATCAGACGTTGCTCGTTCTCGTATGCGTTGGCACTTTTAAGCCATTCTTCCAACAAGCTCATGGATTGATAGGCGAATGCCGAGAATGACTCCCCTTGACTACGCCTCGTGTTACGAAACTTCATCCTGAAGGCTTCTGTAGACAACCTGTACCTTCGCCTTAGCTGAAGCTTTACTTTATTGTAGTCACGCGCAACTTAATCTGGCATTCTGGCGATTACGTCCGCTGCTTCGTTTGGAAGCAATGTCAAGAGGCGTTGCGATCAGGTCGCTTCTGCAAGTGCTGCTCTAGTACACGTCCTCCCAAAGTTGACGAGGTACAAAGTGATGTCGCTACCAGCCCTGAAAGGTTGCATGTATCCGCGCATGTCGAAACTGTCAGTTCGTTCAAGGCTATGCAGCTGCATCTCTTAACTTCAGTTCTATATCTCTTTCTTTTAGCTGTTGGGAAATTGTCTTCCAACATTCCTCGACTTCGTCGTCTTTCGCTGTGCATTTGGATATTGCTTCAATAATTGCAGGTTTACGCATCGACTTCTGTACAGGGATACCTAACTCTTCTGCTAGCAACATTAGGTTGGGTTTCGTTAACGATGTGAGGTTCATGATTGCTGAGAACAAGTGCTACGCTTGCACGTACTAATATTTAGCAAAGTCAAAAAGCCTCGACTACCAAGTAAATGCCGCTAATGCTCCCAATGAAGTCAAGTAAGCCGTGCTCTCACCAAACCGGACGCCAAGGCCACCGCCGACGTGCGCTCCATCCGCTGCCACCAGCTGTTCGACGGCTAGACGCCGAGAGCGGCAGGGGAACCGGCCCAAGGAACAGACGACCCACGCAGCGTCAGGAAGACGATGACGTTTATTCGTTCGGCGACGCGCTTTTTGAGCGCTAAGCAGCCAATCAGGGAGTGGCTAAAGAAAGGAAGCTATCGCGGCAAGCGGGACAATCTTATCTACAGATTACAACGTAGAATGCGACCAGCACCGCGAATGTTACAATCCACACGACCTGCAGTGCAAAGCTAGGCTGCTGCCAAACGTTAGCCGAAGCTCATAAGGGGGACGCTATCCATGCTGCAGCTGGTCAAACATGCTGTTTTGTTTATTCAGCAAATATTTAGTCACATCTTACAACCTTCTGGTAATAGCGTGCTGATAAGCTATGTTCTTTTTTTAGTAAGTTCTTCATTTGGGCGAAATAAATACAAGGTTTGCCCGCAAGCTAAGGCAAAAGGAGGTCGTAAACCTTCTGACTAAGGCCTTTAACTAGCTGGAGCAGCAGAAGTAGCAGTTTACTAATACAACCAAATACAACTAATAAGACAGGAAAACATCAAAACTATTTACAGCAAAATACTAAACGTATTGCAAGGTATCAACTGTTTGTAAAATAGGAAGTAAATAAAATACAGCACCGTAAATATATGAGCATAAGTTATACATTCAGAATATAATATTTATAACATTACTGTTGATATCAAACAATTTAAAACACCATTCAAATTCGTTAAACGTGTGATCACAAAATAGTGTGTTTTGCATTGCATATTTAAATTTGTGAATTGTTCTACACTTTATAGCTTCGTCAACAATGGTAGGTAGTAGTATTGCATAAACACATAGTTTCGTATTCGACAGTTTGGGTGCCATATTCTGTCCTTGGTTTCTTCATTACTGTTCAAGTGCGACGTAGGCTGTGTCTCTACTCAGGTAAAGATTTGAAAATTGTTGAGTGTTGCTGGAGACCTCTTTTAAGAGCCGTATGCAGATCTTTGTTTTGTTAGAGTCTCTAATATTAGGAATGTTGTAGCACTGTGTTGACAGTTCTTTATCCAAGAGAGGACATTTTGTTCAAGGTGTACTTGATTAGATTTTAGTGAAGGTAAATCACAAGAAACAGTGGCAAACCTCTTTAAATATTTTCCATGGTAAACTATTTCTACTACTACTCCGACTAAGTCTTTATTTGCACGTCGCTCTAATATGGCCCCCTAGAACTGAACCAACTCGCTGAGCAACGTATTCTGCTTGCCCACAATTGCATATCAATAAGCGTATCATAAATTTATAAGATACCATGCATTGTTTTGAGAAGTTAAGCAACCGACCAGCTCGCCGTTCCAGTACTTACAATTTTTCTATATTCGTTTCATTACCATTTCCCCATACTGAGACGCAGAAGCTAAGATGTGAGTGCACAAACGAAAAGTACAGTTGTACAGGTGCTTCTTTTCGAGACTTTAGTTCGTCGGAAGGTTTTTGCGGTACTTCTGCCACTGTTTCTCGTGATTTACCTTCGCTAAAACCTGATCAAGTACACCTTGAACAAAATGGGCTCTCTTGGATAAACAACGTTCAACACAGTCGTTAACAGCACACAGTGACTAACAACTCTTCTTGTTTTGCACCTGTAACTACCGGGAGGCCACAAGTGCCGGTCCTTGAGTGTCTGCTCTTTCTTACTTTTAGTAACCACTTGCCATACAGCGTTAATATTTTCCATAATAAACTGTTTCTATTACTACTCCGACTAAGTTTTTATTTGCACGTCGCGCAAATATGGCCCCCTCGAACTGAACCAACTCGCTGAGCAACGTATTCTACTTGCCCACAATTGGATATTGTGCCACGTGATTGGCCTTTATGGCTCCCATAAACTGCAATCTGACCTTGATAGAATTCCTTGGTGCAATAACTCGCCCTGAGTATTAGTATTAATATTAACAAAAGTAACCCTATGCTTGTATCTCGACGCCTAAAAGCCAATACTAACGCATTTCTTTGTCTCTCCTATGGCGGCACCACAACAGACTTTGTTGACAGTACCTCGCCAGTCATATCGCCAACAGCCTGTCACGGAAATAACAATACCAGTAGCGCTCTTTGGTTCCTGCGGCGTAAATGTCCCAGGTAAACCTAAACTAAACATCTACTGGACACTTTTTTCGCTCGAAATTCGAGTGTGCTTTGGCTCTGGTCACAGGCACCGGCTACGGGGGGCCTCCAGGGCCCGAGCCCCCTCCGAAGTTCTCCGCGGGGGCAGAACTCCATTGGCGGCGATTCCGAATCCCCCCCCCCCCCCCTAAAGTGTAATTACTGGAGTTCTGTTATCCACATCATTTGACATTTCCTTTGAGTTGCCTTTACCTTTACAGTTAAAATATGATTGTGGTTAAAACTTTACTGCACCATTGTTCGCGCTTAATGCTTTCGCTTTGCTTCTGCAAATACTGACACTAGTAGGACGAGCGCATTACAAGCACGAACGACGGGTACCTAATCCGTAATTTTTCACCTCAACATGTTTTTTTTGTTATTTCCGCTGTGAATGTCAAGCACAGACGCAATATATTAAAATATATACACAGGACAATGTTTCTTAAATATTTAGACAGAAGGAGGTAGCCAACTAACAATTATTTCAATGGTATATGGCCAGCCTATGCTTATAGAATGATGTGTTGCTCAATGATAACCTCGCTTCAAACTGATTTACGCGCTTTTTTGACCCTGGAAAAACCTGCAGACTTCAGCGACCCCTTCGGCACAATTTTATATCAACGACATGTGAAATGACCGTGAACGATGTGTGTATCAGTATTGCTTCTCTTTTCAGTAGACAATGCTAACAACTAAAGAAAAAAATCGTATAATAAGTTACAACTTTTATTAGGGATGAAAACATCGCCACTTACATGCAGAGGTCACAACATATTTATAATTATAACAATATTATAACAATATACAATAAAACGTTTATAACAACAACTTACTTATGCTCAGTCAGCGGGATTGCAGACAGCTCAGTCAGCAGGCTCAGAGCACTTATATATAACAACAACTTACAAAACAATTATAATATTATAACATTATAACAATACATTTATAGTTATAACACTCAGTAACCGAAATAATGCCAAGCCGGACTCAATCAAAAACTGAATCAATATCAGGCAGCAGCATCATGAGCACATGAGCGCTCATACTCTGACACACTATAACAGGGAAACAAAGGCTGCAGTTTAGCCGGAAAGGCTAAACTGCCAAGTGTATCTGCTACCTTGACGACATCGTCGTTCTTTCTCGAGATTTTCCAACACACTTTGTTCGTCTTAGTGCGAGTCTCACGCAGTAGTAGGTCTCATAGTAGGTGTCATCGTGTGCATGGAGCGCGTTCTTCCAGACCCCGCGAAGCTCGGGGTAGTAGCCGAATATCCCAAGCCGAATTTCATTAAACGCTCCCAAGTTTTATTCGGCTGTGGTCGTATTTGCGACGACTTTTGGGGGACTTTGCTTCCCTCATCGCGGCTGTTACCAACCTTCTGACAGCCTCTAAGGGCCTGTCTGTTTGGTCGCTAGCGTGCGGCGTATTTTTTCTGACACTACGGCGCTTACTAATGTCGCAACCAATCCTTCGTAACTTTTACCTTAATGCGCCCATAGAGATACATACTAATGCCAGTGGTATTGGCCTTCGTGCAGTATTGGCTCGAAGAAAACCAGGATATCAAGAAGACGCCGTTGCTCACGCGAGTGGAGCCCTCAAGAAAGCCGAGTGTAATTATTCCTTCACTGAAGAGCGAGATGCCATAATTTGGGCTTTGGCTAAGTTTCGTCCGTGCCTTTAGGGCAGCTCTTTCTACGTCGTCAAGGACCATCATGATCTATGCTGACTCTCATCGCTGCAAAATTCCTCGAGATGCCTCGCTTGTTGGGCTCTTCGCCTGCAAGAATACTGTATTCGTGTTGCGTACCGATCGGGCCGCAAGCACTCGGACGCTGACGCGCTGTCCGGCTCGCCGCTAGCGTCCGACACGGCTTGTCCGTCGGCTTCTTCGGCTCCCTTGTCGCCCATTGCCTTCGCAGACATGTCGTCGGGGCAAGGCAAGGATGCGTGGATCTGTCTACCTCTTGACTTACTAATGGATCCATCAACTTATCCAGCCTCAAGAACGCTCCATCTTCAAGCCGCCCATTTACGTATACAAGACAATCCCCTCGATCGGCAGAATTACACGTCTGGTGGCGGGATGTGGCTGCTATTGGTAGCGCGCAACATGCGCACGGAAATCTGCGCTACTTTCCACACCGACCCTCAAAGTGCTCGCGCCGCCGTTCTCAACACCTACAAGCACCTGCTTCGGCGATACTACTGGCGCTGCATGTATATATTTCTGTGAAAGTACATACCTCCTTGCTCTGCCTGTCAGCGGCGCAAGGCTCCACCTCAGCGCCCGGCCGTTACACTTCAGCCTCTCTCTTGCCCTGCCCGTCCATTTGACCGCGTCGATGTGGACATATTTGGCCCGCTTTCCTCGACCACCTCGGGAAATAGGTGGATAATTGTCGGCGTGAATCACCTCAAGCGTTACGCAAAAATTGCAGCTTTGGCCACAGCCACAACGAGAGACGTTCAGTTTTTCATCTCGCGCAACTTCGTCCTGCGCCACAATGCTCCCCGTGAACATGTGAGCGACAGACGACGTGTTTTCGTGTATAATGCTATTCAAGCCTTGTTCGTTCAGTGTCATATCGTACATTGCATGACAACGGCATATCATTCGCGAACGAATGACCTAAGTAAAGAATTGAATCGCACTCTGGGTGATATGCTGACAATGTACACCGCATCGGATCATACCAATTGGGATATCGTCCTTCCTTTCGTCACATATGCGTACAAGACTACTACGCGCACGGCCACACGATTCTCTCCATTCTTTCTCTGGATGGGAAGCGAGCCATCTACACGCGGGACACTATGCTTCCCTAGACATCTGACTCATCTGAATACACTCCAAATTCTGATGTCGCCAGGTACGCCGCAAATTGTCGACGATTCATTGACAACCGACGACCAAGGTCACCAGTAGCTAAGGGACAACGCCGACCGACCTCTCCTTACTTTCGCGATCGGTGTCATTGTTTGGCTTTGGATTCTTCCGAGTACTCCTGGGCTTTCGTCTAAATTACTGGCCCGCGATCACGGGCCCTAGCGCATCCACGCTCGGACATCTCCAGTCAATTATGAAGTTGAGCCTTTGACACCGTCCCAAGGCGTACGTCGTCGTGGTCGAGAAATTGTCCGTGTGAGTCGCCTGAAGCCCCGTTATGACCTCGCTATAATGCCAATGCCTCGCAACGAGCAATGGAAAGCAGAATTATGGGTGTAACGTTAAGAGATAAGATAACATTGTGTGAGGGAACAAACGCGAGTTAATTACATCTTAGTTGAAATCAAGAAAAAGAAATGGACATGGCCACGACAGTAGGAGGGAAGATAAGTAGGAGGGAAGATAACCGACGGTCATTAAGAGGGCGGTGGGCCGAGTAGGAAGACATCTGGCCGGGTTTCTAGGACGCGGAGGATGACGGGTATGGGGAAAGGTATGGTGCGGCTTCGAAGCTACGGCGGTAGGACGTTGCGCAGCGACGACAAAATTGTGCAACGTGGCCAGGTGCACCACACGCAAAACATATTGGTCGGTTGTCAGGAGTGCGCCATTGTCCACTGCTGTACCGCGGCTCAGCGAAGTGAAGAGGTGAGCGCAGTGGCACGACCGATGGGTATGGCGCAAAGGTCGGATGTGGTGGCCGCGCGAGAGCCTCGGCATAGCTCAGAGGTGCAGTCACCTCGGGAAAAGCAACGGTAGTCAGCACAGGCGGAGTCTCGCGCGTAGAAGGGAGAGCTGCGCACAATTGCTCGTGGATGACCTGGCGAAGGCTGGCCGGCAAAGGCGAAGGTGGTGGCGTGGCGGAGGACAGCAGCGAAATCGGACGAGTGACCTCAGCACGGACGAAGTCTTTTATTTGGCAAAGCAGGGAGTCCATCTGAGGAGCCGCAGTCATGCTCGCGAGGGTTTCGTCGGATGCAGGAGGGCACCGCATGAGAAGGCGCTGTGTGCAGAGCTCGTCGAAACACTGGCAAAGCTCAATGACCTGAGAGACAGTACCTGGGTTTTTGGAGAGGAGCATATGAAAGGCATCGTCGGAAATGCCCTTCATCATGTGACGTACCTTGTCCGCCACCGCCATCATCGCGTTGACACGCCGGCAGAGGTCGACGAAGACCTCTATGTAGCTGGTGAACGTTTCACCAGTTTGCTGGGATCGACATCGTACGCGTTGTTCAGCGCGAAGTTGGCGCACGCCAGGGCACCCGAAAACCTCTGTTATGCCGGTCTTGAAGCTAGCCCACGTGCGGATATCGTCTTCGTGGTTTTTGAACCACAGCTTGGCGACGCCCGACAAATAGAAGATCGCGTTGCCGAGCTTTAGGGGATCGTTCCATTTGATGGTGTTGCTGGCGCGTTCATACGATTCCAGCCAATCTTCAGCGTCTTTTTCATCGGTGCCGCTGAAGATATCAGGATCCCACTGACGCTGAGCACCGGCACATACGATGGCAGGGGTAACGATTGGGGATGTCGGGCTGGGGTCGTCAGGCATGACGGATGCCAGGGTTGGGGTGCATAATTGCAGGTTGGGGAAAACCGTAGCACCTCCACCAGAATCTAATATGATTACAGCACAAGAAAGTACCAGGCAGCGTGTCTCAACCGGAGCAGCTCAGACAATCTCCAGCTCGTGCCTCCCGGGCGACTGGCGATGTGGCTGCGGAGCCGGGCAGTCCTCTTCACTACAATATATATATATATATATATATATATATATATATATATATATATATATATATATATAGGGGGCTGAGGAAATCACGCTGGCCCCGGTAGCAAAATGAGGAAACAGAGTACGACGTACGTTGAATTTGCAAAGTCTATTTCACTGACGTTTCGGCTGGTGAGCCAGCCTTTGTCAAAGCCTGGTCCACCCAACAGCCGAAATGGGAGTGAAATACGCTGTGAACGTACGTCGTACTCCCTATTTCTTCATTGTATATATATATATATATATATATATATATATATATATATATATATTGTAAGGAGGATGACGAACGTGCGCGCAGTCAGCAGCATCGGCAGCATCAAGCGCGCAGCAGAGGCTCGAGCTCGGGGATTGAAGAGTTGAAGAGTGGTAGTCGTCCTACGAACGGGTGAGCGTTCACAACAAATGGAATGACTCGGACAAGCTGGCTAACGTAACATTCTACCTCGCGGGCGTGGCCAGTCTCTGGTTCAGAAATCATGAAAGGGATATCCGAACGTGGTCGACACTGTTGGCGACGTCATCAGCTTGTGCCAGAGCTATGATGAATTGCGTAAGCAGCGAGCACTGACAAGGGGATATCCCACACCAAATGCGGCATCACTCTGCAGCCTTACCACCGGCCCAGAACAAGCCTCCCTGAAAACGCAAATCAAGGATTTCTTCCGCGAAGAAGTCGCACCACAACTATCTCTGCTGTCCGTCACTCAGGAGTCTGCCAGCACTTTGCCGTCTCATATCCGTAACGTGATCCATGAAGAGGTCGCGGAAGCGCTGCCGGAAGCGCTGCCGCTGACGACATCCTGCCGGCCGAGCAGAAGGATATCGTGACTACACCAGTCACTTATGCTACGGTGGCTGCAATGGCCCCTCGCAGTGTGCCCGTGCGTCGCTTCCAGCAGCCTGTGCACCGCCCTCCCCCTCCCGTCCCCTGGACCACCACTGCCGTCGCTAAACCGTGGCGTACGCCGGACAATCGCCCTATATGCTTCGCATGTAGGTATCCCGGTCATGTCGCAAGGTTCTGCCGCCGCCGATCGCAGGCGTCCGATGACGATTGCCGAGCGCCCTATGTGCCACCTGATGCAAATGCGCCTTAATAACCCTTCGACCCATCACCAGCTCGCTCCCAGACTGATCGCCGTCCTCGCTTCGAACGCCTCCGGTCACCCTCCCCACGTCGTTAATCGCTTTCCCCTATGCGTCGACGACCCGTCTCTAACGAAGACCTTGCCGCCGGTGTGAGCACGATGCCCATTTACAATAATCTTTCATCGCCGCTATCACTACTCCGCCGAGAATGCCTCGGTTACGTCGAGTCGGTCGATTCAACACAATTTGTCTCCGTCCTCGACGCAGTGTCTTCTACTGCCGCCCATGAACTGAGTGCCCTCTCCGTACGAGACTCAACATCGACTGGTGTGTTCAGCCCATTTATCGCCGAAGATCTGACACCTTTGGAGCGATTTCAAGTTGTCGCAATCCTTGAGCACTTCCGCCTTTCTTTCGACGTTGCGCAAACCTCTCTTGGCCGTGCATCGACAGTCAAGCATTACATCGACACTGGCACTCACTCACCCCTGCGACAAAGACCATATCGCGTGTCCGCTACGGAACGTCGCGTCATTGCAGACCAGGTTGATGACATGCTCCGTCGAGGCGTCATTCAACCTTCCCAGAGCCCATGGGCCTCTCCCGTGGTCCTCGTCACAAAGAAAGACGGTTCCATCCGCTTCTGTGTATACTTTCGACGGTTGAACAAGATCACGCTGAAGGACGTCTACCCATTACCACGCATCGATGATGCTCTGGACTGTTTGCAGGGAGCCGAGTTCTTTTCTTCGCTGGATTTGCGTTCAGGCTACTGGCAGGTTCCGATGGCAGAGGCCGATCGTCCGAAAACTGCCTTTGTTACACCAGACGGCTTGTATGAATTCACCGTCATGCCTTTCGGACTTTGCAACGCACCTGATACGTTCGAAAGAATGATGGATAATGTTCTTTGTGGCCTCAAATGGAAAATAATTCTGCTATCTTGACGACATTGTGGTGTCCGCCCCTGATTTCCCAACACACCTGCTCCGCCTCCAGCACGTACTCACTTGCTTGACCAACGCCGGGTTGCAAATTAACTTGAAGAAGTGTCGATTGCTGTTCGTCAGCTAACAATTTTAGGCCATGTCGTGTCAAAGGAGGGCATTCGCCCGGATCCCGAGAAGTTACGTGCCGTTACTGCATTCCCAAAACCTACTACTATGAAAGAGCTACGCAGTTATATCGGCCTCTGCTCTTACTTGTGGCGATTCGTTCGAAACTGCGTCAAATATATCGCCTCTCACGCAGCTCGTTGGTGGCGCTGGAGATCTCTCATCATGGTCTCCAGAGTGTGACGACGCCTTCACAACCTTGCGCCGTCTTCTCACGACGCCACCCATTGTTCGCCATTTTGACCCACAAGCGCCAACCGAAATCCATACCGATGCAAGCGGTGTACGCCTTGGCGCTGTGTTGGCACAGCGTCAACCTGGCCACCCAGAATACGTCGTCGTATACGCAAGTCACACGTTAACCAAGGCGGAGACCAATTACAGCGTTACAGAAAAGGAGTGTTTCGCCATTGTGTGGGCGCTTGGCAAGTTTTGCCCATATTTATACGGCCGATCTTTTGACGTAGTGACCGACCACCACGCACTATGTTGGCTGTCGACGCTCAAAGATCCATCGGGCCGCCTTGCCCGCTGGGCATTGCGAATCCAAGAATACGACATCCGCGCGGTGTACCGTTCCGGGCGAAAGCACTCCGATGCTGACGCGCTATCCCGATCACTGCTTTCCCCGAAGGCCAGTCACGACTCCCCCTGCGAGTGCACATTATCCTCTCGGGACGTTGACACTATCGCTGCTGCACAGCGTATTGATCCCTGGACTGCATCTCTGCTCGACCTTCTCTCGGATGCGTCGAAAGCTCCAGCGTCACGTAGGCTTCGGCGCCAAGTGCCTCATTTGGCGATTCGCGACCAGCTACTATATCGACGCAGCTATGCCCAGAGGGACGCACCTGGTTACTCGTCATTCCGAGAATCTTGCGATCAGAGCTCTGCTCCTCATTCCACGTCGACCAGACGTGACCGTGTGGCCATGCGGGAGTCTTCAAGACCTACGAAAGACTTCGACACCACTATTACTGGCGGGGAATGTATAATTTCGTTCGAAAGTTTGTCCGCTCTTGTCATGAGTGCCAACGCCGGAAAGCGCCACCGCACAACTCCGCCTGTGAACTCCAGCCTTTACAATGGCCATCCCAACCCTTTGATCGCGTGGGCATAGATCTCTACGGGCCACTTGCGTTGACTCCTGCCGGCAATAGGTGGATAATCGTTGCGGTAGACCACTTAACCCGTTATGCGGAGACTGCTGCTCTACCAAATGCTACAGCGCAGGAGGTCGCCAATTTCCTACTTCGCCGTTTTCTCCTTCGTCATGGAGGTCCACGTGAACTTTTAAGCGAAAGAGGCCGCGCCTTCTTATCTGAAGTCATCGAACAACTGCTTGCTGAATGTGCTATTGTTCATCGTAAATGCACTGCTATCACCCACAGACTAACGGTACCACGGAACGCTTTAATCTAACTCTTGGTGACATGCTCGCCATGTATGTCTCACCTGATCACTGTAATTGGGACCTAGTTCTTCCGTTTGTCAGCTACGCCTACAACACCGCGACTCAGGCCGCTACCGGATTCTCACCCTTTTACCTTCTTTACGGCCGTCATCCTTCGCACACCATCGACACCATTCTGCCCTACCGGCCGGACCCATCCGAATGCCTGCCGATCTCGGAAGCCGCCAGACAAGCAGAGGAATGCCGCCAGCTTGCCCGCCGATTCACCTCGGACGACCAGAACCACCAAAAAGCCATTCACGACGCCCAGAACTCGACTCCCACTTTTCTCCCGGGCGCTCTCGTTTGGTTGTTAGTGCCACACCGCACGCCTGGGCTCGCTTCAAAACTCCTTCCGAAGTATGACGGCCCATACCGCGTTCTCGAGAGAACATCACCCGTCAATTACCTGGTTGAGCCGCTAACGACGCCGTCCGACATGCGACGTCGTATCCGCGAAGTCGTTCACGTTCAGCGTCTCAAGCCGTCTCATAATTCTACCGTCCTTCCAGAAAACTAAGTCGCCAGGATGGCTACTTTATTTCCGCGGGGCCATTGTAAGGAAGATGACGAACTTGCGCGCAGTCAGCAGCATCGGCAGCATCAAGTGCGCAGCAGAGGCTCGAGCTCGGGGATATTGCTCGGTGCATCGTAGAACCGGCATATATATATATATATATATATATATATATATGCATATAACCTCACCAGCCTCGTTACGCCCACTGCAGGGCAACGGCCCCTCCCATACTTCTCCAATTACCCCGGTCTTGTGCTAATTGTAGCCATGTTGCCCCTGCAAACCTCTTAATCTCATCCGACTACCTATATATATATATATATATATATATATATATATATATATATATATATATATATGGGCCTCCAACTTCTCAGTTCACATTAAAGGTAGCTGGACGTGTGTTACACCACTACCGTGCGCTACGTTCCTGAATGTCATACTTGTAATTAACAGTATAGTGGGCAGATGGGGATACCTTTCAAGATACGATTCAATAGCCACAGATCACACTTAAAATCTTTTTTGAACCTTGCCCTATCCGAACATCTCTGCTTTCCCCGTCACTCTTTCGATGACTCAAAAGCGACAATATTGGAATTAGGCTTTCGCTAACACAAGGACAGAGAAATTCGTGAGCCCTACCTTTTTTCTCATTTTAAAAGCGCCATTTCGAGTAATAAAATAACTGAGGAAGTCACGTGCTTACCTTCTGCTTA
Organism: Dermacentor andersoni; assembly: GCF_023375885.2. Taxonomy (NCBI): domain Eukaryota; kingdom Metazoa; phylum Arthropoda; class Arachnida; order Ixodida; family Ixodidae; genus Dermacentor; species Dermacentor andersoni. The sequence goes on from NC_092817.1 coordinate 219,578,234, forward strand.
GAACAATGTGCTTGTAGCCGACAGGAAATTTATTGTAATCTAACCACGATGCATGTCTTGCTTCGTGCTGATACGTCCGCATGTTCCCTCCCCCTGGAGACGCTGCTATGTTGCATGCCCCATTCGTGCGGCATGTTTGTGGCAGAGGGGCGTCTTCTTAGCGTAAACGATCCCTCGAGACTGCCTTAGTTTATCGCAGACATGATTTCCACGTCCGCCACGGTAGAAACTACGTTCTTCTTCCTTTACAGCGAAGCTGCTAGCCTCTAGCTGGCCGGGATTTTTCGATGTGCGCTCACCAGAAAACATTCTCGAAACGGAAGCTGGAAAAGGAGCTTGTGTTTCAGTTTATGCTTACTAAAATTATGGTTTCTCGTACATTCCAACTACAATATAATGCTATCATGTCTGCAGGTTGTGTGTATATTTTACTTTACGAAATTCAATTATTTCAATAACGCACTTGCGCTAGGTGGAGTGCCCACAAGAATGAGGTTATATGCGGCATTTCCACACACGAGCGTGCGCGTGACCTACGTCGCTTTTGGTGGTGGTGCTTGTGTAACGTCTCGTAACGTCGTTCGAATTGAGATACTTGTCTTATGTCGGCAATACGCCACTGTACATCCACTTTCACAAGGTGGAATGGAGGCGGACTTTTTTCCCACATTTTCCAAGGAGAGGGCAATGCTTCCTCGTCCGTGACTTAACGTAGCTCTCCATCTGTTGTGTTCTGTTCATGTGTGACCACCGCCCGCTCTGCTATCACTGCGGAGAAGCCGGCTATGTGTACCGCCGATGCCCATACCGCGACTTGGGACTGAGAGGGTTTGCCGTCAACGTGCAGCGTCCACAGCTTGGGAAACGCCCACGTGACATCGCCGACACTCTAGCCACCACTCAGTGGAACTCTCGACGACCATCCCGTTCGCCGTCACCAGGCCGCTACCTGTCGCCGCAACGACGACCATACGCTGGCCCAGCCCGGGGCCGGTTGGTCAGACCATATCCGGAAAACTAAAAGCAGCAACCGATGGAGGTGCGTTTGCTCTTCGTCGAACTGACGAAGATCTTCCGCCGCTGACGAAGACGCCGAAAAGACTATCTCGACGACACACCGCCGTCCCGACAAAGTCCGGAAGCAAAGAATACGCCGACGAAAGGCAACCTGACGACACAACGTACCAGCCACAGCTCAACGTGACGCAGCCGTGATCCGACACCGAGGCCTAACTGTAACGCAAGACAAAGAACCACGGACCTCGACGTGCTTCTCGACGGCCATGCAGTCACCACCTTAGTAGACACAGGAGCCGATTACTCAGTCGTGAGTGGACCCATCGCCGCCCAGTTGAAGAAAGTTAAGACTGCATGGGAAGGCCCTCAAATTCGGACCGCTAGAGGACACCTCATCACGCCAACTGGTACCTGCACGGCAAGAATTACCGTTCATGACCGGACTTGCCCAGTACCCCACCAGATGCCAGGTAGTAGTGACGGTTGAGCACAAAGCAAGAAAGCTGTAAATGGTGAAAATAACTTTATTGGGCGAACCTGTGCCCAGAAAAACAGGCTACACTCAATGCTCAATGAAAACGGCGAACACAATCGGCGATCGGCGAAAATCTGATCAGCGAGTCAAGCGCGTCGGCTTTTATAGATCAGTCGTCGAATGCTCCAGAGTAATCGCTGGGACCCGCGTGCCTCCCACATAATTTTACGCCATTCGCGTCGCGCATGCATGCAATCAGATTACACAAGATTCGGCGACAACGGACAGCGGATAGAAGCATCGATAACATTCTAGAAACTTCCGATACATGAAGACGCGTCCTGTGCTGAGCGATAACATTTCTTAGGCGGTAAACGTGCTCACCCGTGAAAGATAGAGTTCACATGTCAATACATATATATATATATATATATATATATATATATATACACACACATATCAGTGGCGTTCGGAAGGCTGATCGGGCCCCAGCCTTCCCCCCCCCCCCCCCCCTCCCGTACTCGAACAAATGAAAACTTTCCGCCTATGGCCGTTTGCTCTTAGACCTACACCGCCATCTCCCTATCTTTAAAGTTAGGCATAAAATTTTTCGTTCCATCACTCTCTGCGCAGTCCTTGACTTACTCTCGAGCTTCTTTGTTAAAGGGACTCTGAAACAATTTTGACGATTTTGTACAAGCGTACCGATTCATTAGAGTAGGTCCTTCTGGTCATTAATTGACGCGTATAAATACTCCGCGTAAAGTGTGTAATTTATTATAAGGTTCCCAAAAAGCTACATCACTGCCGATCGCAGCACATCGCTGAGTTGAATTTTAAGCCGTCCCGACCCATTTGACGTCATTCACCCCAATGACATAAGTAGGGCGAGCTATCTGACTGGCTGCCCAGGGCGCGTCATCAATAATTTTTCCAACTTTGTGCCGAACAAATGTTGTTCGTAATAGTTGGAATGTTAGTTAATATGCTTCTATAAAAAGAAAGTAACAGAAAGAGAATGCACGAGAACAACTTCTAGCTACACTTAGGCATTTCCGGCAGACGGCAAGCATCGTCTGCACGTGTTACAACGTGCTCCATTTCGACGAGAGCTCCGTGGTCAGAGTCGGTCTCAGTCTTTTCGCGAGCGCCATAACTCCACTTTGTTGCGTTGTGGGCTGCGAACGTAGCAACTGGCAATATGTCAGGCTGCGACATCGTGCCCTCTGCAAGGCAAATGATGAGCAACTGGCTACAGCGCATCAGGCTGCCGCTATCCGATCAGCGCCTTTGCGTTTGCGGCCGTCACTTTACACCGGAGGATTACTGCCACAACAGCGTCTCGCGAGTCCGGTATTCGGGTAAACGCAAGCGCAAGGAAACAGGCCTTGGCCGTTTGACCGTGCCGTTTAATGGTGTGAGCAGAAGCGCAAATGTGAATGGTCTGTACGGAGCAACCGCCTGCTGGCACAGAGCTCAACCACACACATTAGCAATAACGAAATGTATTCTTCTTTGCTGCTGGTGTAAATTTCTCGCAGGAGTATAATCATCAGCACGTTGTTTTTGTAAATGTATAAAATGTCTTACACTTAGTTAGAGCAATATTAGCGCTTTATTTGGCTGGTTAAGCTCTGCGCCAACAGGTGGCTGGGCCGTCGAGGTCGATCAGGCCGCTCACGTACGTCTGCGCTAAAGTTCTTTCATCTGCTTGAGTTTATGCCTCCAGCCATCCGACGAAATGCTCAGCTCCCCTGCGGTTACCGGAACACCAGACAGACAGACAGAAAAACTTTATTCATAGCAAGTGAGTTTGGACTCCTCTGGGTCCCTGGACCACCGCACGGTCCCGCACTATGTCGAAACGTTCATGCTCCTTTTGTTCATGACGTCGGCAGCCCGAGCCACCGCAGTAACCTGCGATGTCGGGTCCGTCGACGAGAGCAGGACCTCCCAGTCCTCCCAGCTTGAGATGGCGGGCTGTCCCTGCGGGGGAGGATCGGCAGGGCAGCCAAAAAGGATGTGGGAGAGTGTGGCGTGAGGGTCTCCGCATAGGGAGCATGTAGGGGAGATGCCACAGTAGTGGGATAGCAGCTGAGGGGATGGGAGAGAGCGGGTCTGGAGGCGTCTCCAGAGGATCTCTTGGGAGTGCGTCAGGGAGGGGTGGGGAGGAGGGTAAGTCCGACGGTCCAAACGGGGTATTTGCGTGAGCTCCGCAAAGCTGTGTACCCGCTCCCTCGAGAAACCCGGATCGAGGCTGTCCTGAGCCCGGCAAATTAAACCTCGGGCCAATTTATCGGCAGCCTCGTTTCCGGGGTTCCCAGAGTGAGCCGGCACCCACCGGAGCTCAACCCTGCGTGGTAAATTCTGGGTGGGGATGTTCAACAAGTTCCAGGCAGGGCTGTGAATTCTGCCTCTGGCAAAGTTGGACAAAGCAGTCTTTGAATCGCTAAAGATGTATTCAGCATCCGAAAGGGCAAGGGCTAAGGCGATGGCGGTCTCCTCTGCTTCCTCAGGTGTAGAGCCCGAGGGAAGATGGTGAGTTAGGGGTCGGGGTAAGGTTGGGTTGTAAGCAACTGCTACAGCTTCATGCGTTGTACATGCGGCGTCCACCCAGATGGCTTTCTCGACTTGTCCGTAATACTTGTGGAGGGCATTTGCGCGAGCTACGCGGCGAGAGATGTGATATTGGGGATGGACGTTTCGAGGAAGGGGTTTCACTACAAGGGGTGTATGAATGTATCGAGGAATGGCTATAAGGGTTGACTGATTAGCGGGTATGTTGATGCGAAGGGAGGCGAGGATATGGCGGCCAGTGGCGCTCGCGGCAAGTCTTAAATACTGCGTCTGAAGGTGCGCCTCAACTAGTTCAGGAAGCGTGTTATGCATGCCTAGTGCAAGGAGTTTCGCTGTGCTAGTGCTGCGAGGCAGGTTGAGGGCTGCCTTAGTTGCAAGGCGGATCATGGCGTTCACGCGCTCGGTTTCCGTGCAGTTCAGCTTGAGATATGGAGTGGCGTACAGAATGCGGCTAAGCGTAAAAGCATGTACAACTTTCATGTTGTCTGCTTCGTCTAAACCCTTGTGCAGGGAAGATACGCGGCGTAGAAGCTGCAACACTGATTGCGTGGAGGCCTTCAGTGTTTTAAGGGTATGGTCATTGCGTCCGGAATCCTGCAGGTAGAGGCCAAGGATGCGCAGGGTGGGAGTGATGGGGATAGGGGATCCTTGTAAAGTGATTTGGATGGGTGAGTTAGCGGCAGATTTTGGTCTAATTAGGAGGAGCGCGGACTTAGAGGGGGAACATTCGAGTCCGATAGATGATACGTGAGCGGAGATCGTGTCGACTGCTAATTGTAGAGTTTCCTCAATTTCCCCGTCTGAGCCATGAGTGGTCCATGCGGTAATATCATCAGCGTACAGAGTATGTTTTAGGTGTGGGATGAGATTGAGCTTCTGGGCTAAGGGGATGAGAGCAATGTTAAATAAAAGGGGGGAGAGGACCGCGCCTTGCGGGGTTCCAAATTCACCGAGTGTATAAGAGGGTGTGCTGAGCTGATCAATGTGCAAGGAGGCAGTGCGGCCAGAGAGGAAGGCGCGAACGTAGTTGTAGGTCTTAGGGCCTACCTGTAGTTCCTGTAGTTCCCGTAAGATGGCAGCGTGTCGAATTCTGTCAAATGCCTTAATGAGGTCAACCGCCAGGATGGCTTTAGTAAGATGGGGGATGGTATCATCAAGCACATCGTGCGTAATTTGAAGTAGGGCATCCTGCGCAGATAGATGCGCACGAAAGCCGACCATACTGTGGGGGAAAAGGTGATTTTCTTCCATGTACGTTGTCAGTCGGGCAAGGATTATGTGCTCAAAGGTCTTGCCGAGGCAAGATGTAAGAGAAATGGGGCGGATGTTCTCTAGGGTGATGGGCTTGTGAGGTTTTGGGATAAATATAATTTTTCCATGCTTCCAGGGGGCAGGGAGGGTACCTGCCTCCCAGCACTCGTTAAAGTAGGTAACGAGGTGAGATATGGAGACATCATCAAGATTTCGGATGGCAGCATTCGTAATTTGATCTTCCCCGGGTGTGGTATTGCGCAATTTCAATAGGGCTGCGCGAAATTCAGATTCTGTAATAGGAGCGTCAAGCTGTGGTTGGGGTGAGCCCGTGTACTCGGGATGTTTGCAAGGAGGACCTGGGGTGGTATAGGTGCATTTCACCTGCGCGAGGAAGGCGTCGGTGTCCTGCCGATGATTATGAGTGAGGCGGCGAATGCTAAGACGCGTCTGAGTTTTAGATTGCGTGGGATCGAGCATATGGCGTAACAGGTGCCAAGCACGGGTTGTGGAGAGATTGCCTCGGAGGCCGTCACAAACCTGAGCCCAGTTAGCTTTGCAAAGAGTGGCACTATGTTGCTCTATTTGGGATTGAAGCTGGGTGAGTTTTAGTTTTAGTTTCCTGTTGTGCTTTTGAGTTCTCCACCTTCGCGTTATGTTCTCTTGAGCTTCAAGAAGGTGGGCGAGCTTACTGTCGATAACAGGGGTGTCTGGGGTAGTATCGAGCGTTTGGGTATGTTGGCGAATGTCTTTCTGTAACTGAGTAGTCCAGGTGTCTAGGTCGAAGGGGCCCTGTGCTGGCTGCGCTTGCCTAAATTTACGGAGCTGATCCCAATTAGTGTGCCTAGCGGTAAATTTGCGCTGAGGTCGGCGATAGTTCACCGCTATGCGAATCATGTGGTGGTCGCTGCCTAGTGTGGCTTGCGTTCTTTCCCACTGTAGGTGAGCCAAGTTTCTACCAAGCGTGAGGTCTGGGCTAGTATCGGCAGTAACACTGTTACCAACCCGCGTAGGTAGGCTAAAATCATTAAAGATGGTCAGGTGAAGTAATAGCGTATTATTGTATAAAACTGTGCCTCTGTGGTTGGTGCGTCGATAGCCCCAGTCCACGTGAGCGCAGTTAAAGTCACCGGCAACCAGTAGGGGGTTTGATCCGGCCATTTGGGTTACGGATTTGAGGAGTGGAGCAAGTAGGTGAATCGGCTGTCGTGGGAGAAGATAGCAGTTAAGCATGAACAGGGGAGATTGTGCAGGGGTGTGGGGTAAAATTTCGATGAAGGTGTGAGCAATAGGAGAGGTAACGTCGTGCTCCGCGTAATGCAAGGTGTTACAGACGTATGTAACCACCCGAGGAAGATCAGTGGAGTCAGAGGGGATAACAGCGTATCCTGGCAGTTGCCTACAAACATTGGCATCCTGGATAGCGATAATGTCTGGTGGGGACAAAGAATTGGCGATAATCTGCTGCAGAGGGTCGCGCTTTCGCCGAAAGCCCCTGCAATTCCATTGAATCATTTGTAAGGAATTATGGTGCCTCGGAGGAGCCATGTTGAAGGGTGGCGGGGCGAAGGAGGAGTGCAGAAGGCGGGACTGCGGGAGGAGAGGCCGCTGACAGTCCAGATATAAGGTTAGCTAAACGCTCCTCAACCTTGGCCATGATGCTAGATATGACCCTATCTATTATACCGGTAATGGTAGCTTCAATCATAGTCTGGCACTGTGCAGTGACCTGCGCAGTAATGCGCTCTGTGAACTTGGATTCTAGGTTTTGGGCGAGGTCCTGAAATTTGGCTTCCAGGTCTATAGGTTGGACTGGGCTCTCATCAGGCCTCCTCTTTTTCTGAGGAGGTTGGTCGGACGGGTTGGATGAGGAAGATGGGGATGGTGGAGTGGGGGGTAGAGCAGGGGTGGAGGTAGAGAGGGCTGCCTTGAGCTGCCTTACCTCATCCCGCAGAGCCTTCACGTCCAAGTCCTGGGAAGTCATGATGTTCGTCTTGGCAACCTTGGAAGCCCATGTAGAGGTAGACGGGAGGGTCGTGCTAAGCGGGGGAAAGTCCTTCTTGGTAGGGAACTTTGACTTCTGGGGCGGTGGGCTAAGTCGTTTGGTGGCGGTATTTCTTGCCTTGCACGAGCCTGTGCCCGTGAGGTGCTGCCCCCCACAGAGAATGCAGATCGGGATGCAGGAGGGAACATCTTGCAGCTCATGCTTGTCCCCGCACCGCGGGCAGAGACCACTCTTGGGGTGGGGGCACACGTCGTGTCTGTGGCCCGGTCGACGACAGTTTGTGCACGCGTCTGGACTTCCCTTGTACGCCGTGCATCTATGCACTACACTCATGTAGCGTATGGTGTGAGGGACTGGGCCATGCGCAAATGTAATCAATATGGAAAGGGCCCTACCCATTCTGCGGGCTGCGATGATATCAGCTTCCGGGTTGCGAGTCTGTAGGTCTTGTAGCATCTCTTCCGGTGTTTCCGCCCAGTAGGCTTGCGAGATGACTCCGCGCGCAGCAGCGGGCGGCGGTGCGATGTAGGCGGCGACGGGGTAACTGGTTTCTTGAAGGATCACTTCCTTGATTTGGACGAGGTGAAGGGCCGTTGACTCGTGAGGTGTAGCGACCGTGAAGGTGTTATTCGTCGGGTGAATCCGGAGGTGAAACTCTCCTAGGTCCCGGTCAGCGGCGGTGACTCGTAGAGCTTTCATGAGTGGCTGCGCCATGGCTCCGTTCAAAGCGAGGCCTCCTCTTGGTCGGAAGACTACCCTTATGGTGCCGGGAGGGAGTGAAGCAAGTTGCTTACTTCGCAATGCGATTGCGTGCGTCACGCGCAGCTGTTGTTGTTGAGCACGGTATGTCGGCTTGAAGGTCGCAGGGGCAGTGTCGGCCGGAGCACCGACGGCGGGCGCGGCAGGCTTATCTCGAACAGGGGCTGCATGAGGAGGCACAACCAGCGTTTCCGGGCTTGGTTTGCCTCCCTTGTACGCGCGGAGTATCGTGGTCCACTCACTGGGTCTGAACGTTGTCGGGTCGAGGTCTTCGCCTTGCGATTGCACCTCCATGGCTGTTGGGGGTGGGTGCGCTACCAGTGATTGGCCTAGCCTCTAGCGAGGCAATACCCAGTGCGGCGGCTGGCCAGGAGCAGACTTTCCGACATCGATACGGTCCAAAAAAGTTCGGATGTAGGTTTAGCGGTCGGCAGCGGCGCAAACGGAGGGGATTCGTGCGTATTCCGTGGTGACTGGCACACACAGCGCACGGCACCTCGGGAGGCCCGGGCGGGGGGCGACGGGCAAAGCTCGCGCCTCGGGAGGCCCGGGCAGGGGGCGACGGCCAAAGCTCACGTCGGATCGGCTCGGAGTGCGCGCCGACGGCACGTACGTTCTCTTCGGGCAGATTTCGGGGTCCGGAGAGCGCCGACGGCACGTCCGCTCACTTCGGGTGGCTGTGGTCGAGTCCCCCCGGAACACCAGACACGTTCCGCGCTGCAACAGAATGCTTACAAAGCCCGCTGCTTCGTTAGCTCTGGCTTGGGGTTAACTGCGAAGCAGCTGGTAGAGAGTTTGGAGAGGCTTCGCGCGCTCGCTCCTAGAGAACCTGAAGTCGACGACACGACGTGCCATCATGCCGCACAGCCAGTGAAGGCGGAGCTCAGCCCTGATCACTCGGCGAATGAGTTGAGGAGAAACTGCATGACTATGGAGGAGGGTAACCTGTAATCGTCCGTAGCTCTCTTAATATGAGTAGCTTCACACAAACTGTGGTGCGGATGATTAACTTTAGCTGTACCCTACGCGTCTACAAAATTTGTCCGAGCCGTTCCAGGGGACCTCTAACCTCATATTTCTTTCCATATGTTTGCAACGGTAGAATGCTATGTCTGTAGCCTTTCAACAGCAGTGATAAGCTCCCAGACAGGATTTGCTCACGCCTGCCGTATGCGCTCCAACCCATTATTCTGCAAATGCTCTCGTGATCAGATTCCCCTGTGAGCAATTGACCTAGACAAACGTACTCTATACACAGACTCTATAAGCTGACTGGCTATCATGAACTCTTGTTTCGTTTCCGTGCTACTGAACATTAATTGCCTTTGTGTTCTGCATATTATTCTTCAACTCCACTCTTACAGTTTCTCAGTGAAAATCCTCAATCATTTCCTGCAATTTATTCCCAGTGCTGCTGAGCAGCACAATGTCATCTGCAATCCGAAGGCTGCTCAGATATTGCTCTGGGATCCTCACTCCAAAGCCTTCCCAGTCTAATAGCTCGAATACTTCTTCTAAGCATTTTTTATTAACAAATTCTCCAGTTTGCTTACAGAAAACCAGAAGGGTCAGGACTAAAGGCGCTAGCATGATCCTGACTGATGCCTTGACCCCTGTACAATCTGCGCTCCAGCGAAGCAATCAGGACAGCGTAAGAACAAGGAGAAAAGAAAAAAACGGGGCAAGCTTTTTCGAATTCGACAGAATTAGATAAATAGCGTTCGATAAGTTATCTCCTTGCCTGACCCCTTTCTTGACAGGTATTTTTTAACTTTTCTTGTAGGAAATTAAGGCAACTGTAGATCATTGTACATATATCCCAAGATATTTACCTGGGCCTTCTGTACTCCTTCATTTCGCAATGCCTCCATGACTAATGTTAGTTCTACTGAACCAAATGTCTTTTCATAATCTATGAAAGTCATATATTTCTTCAGCAGTGAAACAATACAATTTTTATCGGTTTTCGGCTCAAGAGGAAAGTCCGCACTCTGGAGCAACCGACGTCAGGCAACGTCGGTCGAGCACTCCAGTAACCTTAGCCTGCCGCTCGTTGCACTGGCCGATCGCCATCGCACACTCTTGAAGTTTTCACCCTTATGGGGCTGATCTTGTCCCGCAAAAATATTCGTCATCTATCTCGCCCGCATTTTCTTTCTTTAACGCTGCGAGCCCGGTATTTCTAGGTCACTATCAGCATGCTCGTTGTCAGCGTTGCACAGCGTCGTCGACAGGAAAATAGCGAGCGCATAGTTTTCAAGAAAGGAAACGCAACCAAGGCAGATTACGATTATGATTGTGGGACAAGATAAGCCCCAAAGGGTGCAAACTTATTTAAGAGAGCAGCACAACCGAAGGATTGTGCGCTGAAGACCCTATCGTTCCCCAGGGTGTCTACCAAGTAGACATTCCTAAATTCCCTAAGATTTCCAGGTTTTCCCTGAGAGCCTTTGCAGAATTCTCTCAGCGACACAGAACTTCGTTTTATGTCAAGACAGCTGACACCATGTCACCCAATGCTGCCACTCCCTAGTAGGCAATGCTAAAGAATAAAAACAAAATACTTAACCCAGTTGCAATAGTAAAGAGCAGCGTTTATTTTATTCAAAAAGAAGTCAGAAGGGATGGGTTAGTAAAAGGGGCAGCGAATAAAAGATCTTTGAGAAAGAATGACAAAACCTATTGCAAATCGCGTCGAACATTCTCAAATATGAATAAAATGAGATGCACACAGAAACAAATATTTTCCAATATCCCGTTCAGTCGAGAATCATGATCGACTGTCGATACATATGTGAAGCCTAGGTGGTGTTTGAGACTCCACTGAAAGCAAATCAAGGTGGCACAATGACTCTTTGAGCATTTTAAGATGGTCATCAGAATTACAGAGTAGTTAAATATTTGAATATTGTAAAGCCAGTCATGCTACATTTCTGTATAAAAAAATTAAACCCCCCACAATAATTCAAGATTGAAAAGAAGTATATTTCAAAGTGGCTACCAACATGCACCACATCAAATTTCACCTAAATCCCTGTAGTGCATTCACTAGAGGGGTGCTCTATAACGATACATATCACTCAGAAGTAAAATGGAAGCACTTTAGGTTATCATAATGTTCAGTTTACCCTAAGCCTAACGTCTCTGCTCTATTCCTTACTACCACTGCACAGAAATTGCAAACATAGGTCGCGTGCACAAATGTGGATGCTGTAACTCAAGAGGATATGAGCTATTTTGATTAACTGATAGTAAGCTCATCGGCATGAGGCTCGAACATTGCCACAAGTGAGATTCTGTCGCGACAGCCCCTGTTCTGTCTCGACAACCTCAACTGTTCTGACATACTTTGAGCCCTCGCACAACGCCTCAGTTTCGCGTTTCACTGCTTTGAAAAGTTTATTTTGGTTTCGATGAGGGGCACCTGCATCTCGGCGTCGGCCACAACTTTGTTTTTTGAGCTCAAGCTCCTTGGAAAAAGCGGCGGCACGGGCCATTCCCGTTAATTCCTCACTGCGTAGGTCCTTTCTGTTCTCGTCTTCCATCCACTGTGCATTGGCATCACGGACTATTCGAAGCATCCTCTTGGCCAGTTGTATTGTCAACATCCGATTTTTCGGGCTCCCTAGGGGCCGCAAGTACATCCGAAAAATCGGGCAGTTAGAAACAATGAAAGCATGTCTTTTACGGCCTTTATTGACTGAAATCGCCTCGGGCACATCCGAAAATGCCTGCCAGTACACTTATTATGCATATCGATGATACTACTGTGACAGGAGATTGCGGGTGGACGCGTGTATAATTAAAGAATACATACTGTGTCCCATGACAATTGCCCCTTCCCACACTTGTTATGCTTCACCGCTATACTTTCGCGTATGCTTCACCGCGTAGCAGTGACGTTATAAGACGAAGCTCACTTTTGAGAACCAGCATTATTCAACGCGTCGAGCTTTCCGAGCTTTAAAGCCAATCGCGAGGACCACAAATTCAGAGTCGGTGCCATTGCTGACAGCGGCTAATTCTTTCAGTGAAAAACACGGCGCCGAACGGCAAGATGCCTAATAGCGAACGTCGAAGCAGCTAGGCCTAGCGTATGCAACGGTGGTGGCTACGGCTACCAACAGGTCTGCGTGCGAGAGCGCCGGTTCGAGGCGGCAAGGTTATCGAAATGGCGGTGGTGGTGGCATCGACTAAAGCCGTTTCGGACGTGCGGAAAGTAAGAAGTCCGGGAAAGTCGGACAGCGAAGGGATCTTGCGTCCGAAATTTCAGACGTTTTCATACATTGACTCCATGGGGTACGTGGTGGTGCTGCGAAGCCGTCCAAATTATCAGGCATCTGGAAAGTCGGTCGTTGACTGTGCACTGGTAACTCTTCCAGGCGATGACACGGCTTCAAAGACGATTCGTTACGATGTCTCTCTCTTGCTCGAGCCAGCAATACCGCGACGTTCGTTCGTTTTCAATAAAATTACAGCTAATTTTCTCTGATAGAGGCACAAATTTCCTGAGTTTTTGCTCAGCATTTTCGGACTATTCACAATCCCTGAGAATTCCCGGGTCTCCCGGTTGGTACAGACCCTGTTGCGGTGTTGCTCCGCATCTGCTTCATGTTACTTGCATGTGTAGCTATCTTGTATCTTACGCTCATCTCTGTAGAGGTCGCCACCTGTGTATATAAGGTGGCGTTACAATCTGAAAGGACCTTATATTTATAAGTGGCTTTAGGGAGTGGGAAAAACATTCTTTTGGTTTCCGCCTCACCGGTAGTCCGCCTGCCCCTCCGCTCCTGTGCAGAACATGGTGTCAGGAGTGGGGTCCCACCGTTAACACTAACATGCCTGACGCGGAATCCACCCACACCGAGACCACCGAACCAAAAGTGCACAACGTTAACGCTGGTGCATATGTGGATTCCGACGTTCAAGGATCATGTTTTCGTGGCCGGCCACCACAGTGCCAGCGACGAGGCACAGGTACGGACACTTCTTTACTGTATGAGACCGCAAGCCAGGACAATTCTTTCGTCCTTGGGGGTGTCAACACCAGAAGCGATTTCTTTCAGTGCCGTCAAAGAAAAGTTGGATTCGCACTTCGTGCGTCCAGTAAATGCGATATACGAAAGTCGTCGTTTCCACCGCCGCACTCAGCAGCCAGGCGAATCTGTTGATAACTTTTTTCGGCATTACGCAACCTGATAAAGCGTTGCAGCTATAACAGCTTGCTCGTTGAGGACCGCCTTGTTCGCGACAGATTCGTCGTAGGCATACGTGACGAGAAACTACCTGATCAATTGTGCCTGTGCACAAAACTTACCGCTGAGGAAGCACTGTGCCAAGCCCGCATACACGGTGATGCAGAAAAAGAGCGGTTATCACGCGCTAGATTGACTATGCATAACGCTCTTGCCGAAAGGCTAAATATTGTCTCCACTCGGCGAAATGATACGCCCACCCCTTCACCACGTTTCCGCAATCAGTCTGAGCACCAGGCTAGGTTATCGTGTGGCTTTTGTGGACGACCGCGTCACTCTCGAAAAGGCTGCCCAGCCAGAAAATCAGTTTGCCACTACTGTAGGAAGCTAGCACATTTTGCCGAAGTCTGCGTGAAGAGGAACGCAAATGAGCGACTGGGTTCCATCGAACTTCACAACGTGAATTCACGACGACCAAGGTACACAGACTAGTGAACGGGCACCCGGCCGAGTTTAAGAGACTCTCGCGCGGAAGTATCTGTTGTCTCGCCGTCTTTCCCAGGCTGACCGCGGTTGCTAGTTGACGTTGAAGAGGAAATCTTGGGCCCTGGCGAACAGAGTCTGAACGTACTTGGTACCTTTAAAGCAACCTTACTGTGGGGTGAAAAGTCCACAGTGGAGACCTTGTACGTGGTTGAACGCTAGCGCACTCACCTGCTTGGGCTTCCTGCAATTGAAGCCCTTGGTGTTGTTCACTTCCTGGATTCTGCGGAGTGCGTTCTTTCCCCACCAGCCAAAATTTTCCAAGGGTTGGGAAAATTTCGGCAAGCCGAATATCGCATTGGCGTTAATTCCTGAGCGCCCCAAGGCGGATTCCAATTCCTTTGAACGACGTTGTCAAGAAAGAGCCAGACGAACTGGAGTCGCAGGACGTCATAAGAAAGGTAGACACTCCAACTGAATGGTGCATCTGGTTTGTAGTCGTGCCCAAATCATCGAGCGGCTACAGAATCTGCGTCGAGCTGACGAAGCTGAACGACGTCATCGAAAGGGAGCGCTTCATCTTGCTGACGGTAGAACATATTCTCAGCCATTTGGGTGGAGCGCGAGTATTTTCCAAGTTGGATGCGCGGTCTAGTTTCCATCAGGTGAAGCTTAGCGCCGACAGCCAGGAACCCACTACGTTTATAACGGTGTTCGGCCGGTACTGTTACAAGAGACTCCCTTTTGGTATAGCAGCGGCACCAGAGTATTTTCAGCAGTTAATGCCAAGGGTTCTTGAGCGCTTGCCTGGAGTCGTGAACCTGATTGATGACATTCTAATCGTCGGGGAAGATCGTCGAGAGCACGACGAGCGTCTGGCTGCAGTCCTAGCTTGCCTTGAGGAGGAGGGTGTCACCCCTAACGAAAAAAAGTGTGCGTTTCGGGTCAGCTCGGTCAAGTTCCTTGGAGTAGTGATTGGAGCGGACGGGATTTCGCCAGACCCGGACATGGTGAAGGCTGTCAGGGATCTGCCGCCACCGACCGACGTCAGCGGAATACGACGATTGCTCGGAATCACCAATCACGTCGCATGGTTCACGCCTCACTTATCCGACGTGACGGAACTCATTCGTTCCCTCTTAAACAAGATCAGCACCTGGACTTGGAGTCCCCGTCAAGAAAAGGCCTTCTCACGCCTCAAGTTGCTGTCGAGCTCCGACACGTGCATGGCAAAATACGATTCTTGCTACCACACTGTAGTATCCGCGAATGCCAGCTCCTACGGTCTGGGAGCTGTACTGATACAGGACCAGCCTGAAGGTAGTCGACGGGCTGTAGCGTGCGCTTCAAGGGCGCTTACTCCGATGGAAGCACGTTATAGTCAAATAGAAAAGGAAGGTCTGGCGGTGACTTGGGCCATTTCACGGTACGACCAGTTTCCTTGTGGCCTAATCTTCGAGGTAGAGACAGATCACCTTCCTCTGGTCACCCTTTTCGGTAACAAGGACCTAGAACTCGTGCCGCCTCGCATGCAACGAATGCGAATAAAACTAATGCGATATCATTACGTGGTGAAATATGTCCCTGAAAAGCAGTTAGCTATGGCGGACACTTTGTCGCGAGCTCCCTCTGATTTGCCACCTACTCGCATGGTAGACGGCCTGGAGTTGTTTGTCAGTGAAGTGTTCAAGGAATTACCACCTCTTGTAGCAAGACGGCTAGACAATTAAACATACACCAAGCGCAAGATGGAGTCTGCTCTATGGTCCTGACTTATTGCACAAAAGGGTGGCCAGAAAAAAAAACAAAGTGGTGCTGCAGATCGCCCCATTTTGGAAGGAAACAGACAGGTTGAGCATATACGACGGCATCCTTCTGCTGGACCGAGGACTTGTCATTCCTTCAGCCTTGCGCCAGGACATCCTCGCCCTATCACACGAAGGGCATCAGGGAGTGCGCCGCTACGAAGAACGGGCCAGGGAGTCTGTTTGGTGGCCTAACTGTAACTAAGATGCATGTGGAGCATATGGTGACCCAAAGCGCCATATCCGCTGAGACTCGAGTTCAGCGTTCTGAGACTATGTTGTCCACGGTGACACCCGACAGACCATGGCAGCACCTTGGCATCGATCTGATTCAACTTAGAGGGCGCGATTACGTCCTGATTGTTGATTATTATTACACGTTTCCTGAAGTATTCTCCGTGGAGTCCACCACAGCACCAGCAGTCATCTCGGCGATCAAGAGCTGTATTACCCGTATTGGCATACCAGACATCGTCCGGACCGCCAACGGACCGCAGTTTGTGTCCAACGAGTTCGCCGAGTTTGCGCGATCATACGGCTTCCGTCACGAGACCAGCAGCCCGAGGTACCCCCGTAGCAATGGAGAGGCCGAGCGCATGGTGCGCACAGTGAAATTGCTCTTCACTTGCTCTTCAAAGCCCCTGATCCCTACCTTGCTTTACTGTCGTACCGTGACAAGCCCGACCCCAACGGCATTTCCCCGGCTCAAGCTCTGGTGGGAAGGAAATTGCAAACTCGTCTCCCGAAACTACCGGAACTGGTGCCGTCGTTACCTTGCCACACGAGTTTGAGGGAAAAGGAATCGTGGAAGAAGGCACATCAACCGTTGACCTACAATCACCGTCATGCTTCAAGCCAATTGGCCCATCTGTGTCCTAGAGACTATGTATGTATCACTGACGCACTCTGCAATGGTGAAGTACTCTCGCAGGCTCAACGTCCGCGGTCTTACCTTGTTCAAGCCCCCCAGAGGCGTCCTTCAGCGTAATTGTCGACACCTGGTACTTCATTCATCGGAAGCGACCCCAGCTCAACTGGCAGCTTCTTCGCTTGTCCCTCCCGAGGTCATGCAGCCTGCGACACCTCAAGAAGATACAACGCAGCCAGAAGTAACGCCGCAGGAAACGGTGACACAGACTCGCAGCGGTCTTATAGTGAGACCACCGCGACGGCTGGACTTGTAGGGCCCTGTCCCATAAGAGGTGAAAAGGAGGGATGCAGAGGATGCCACCTGTGTATATAAGGTGGCGCTACAATCTGAAAGGACGTTGTATTTATAAGGGGCTTTGGGGAGTGGGAAGAAGAGCGGGAAGAAACATGTTAAGAAGGATATAAGAAAACTTGAGGGTGTTCAAAGAAAGGCTGTACGGTTTATATTCGGAAAATATAGAAGGACGGATTCACCATCGTCCCTGATGAAACGTAATATCATTACAACATTGGAGATACGTAGAAAAATAAACACACTTTCGTTACTTCACAATTTTATGTCCGGAAAAATCGCCCTATCTGAATCAAGTTACGTTCAACCTGCTGCTACTAGGAAAACAAGACACACAGCAGATTATTCACTGAGACCTATCTTTGCGAAAACTAATTTCTACAAATACAGTTTTTTCCCTAGAACAGTTAAAGAGTGGAATGAGTTGCCGCCAAGTGTTACCAGGGCCGAAGATTTTTCGGCAGAACTTTAACGTTTCTTTTGTGAGCAATAGATACTTGCAATTGTATAAATGTAGGTATTTGCTGCTGGTTTAGTTCTGTTGTGTCTGTTTTGATTATTTTTTGTTGTTGTTGTTTTGTTGAAAATTGCTTCATTGTGTTAGCGCTGTTGCATTTGCCCCTTTTGCTGTTTGCGAATTTATTGCTGTTATTTACTGTTTTGTCATTCCGAAGATGCCCTTCCTGCTAGGGCGAAAGAATTGGCCTGCAGTATGGTTAAATAAATAAATAAATAAATAAATAAACATTGTTTTTGTTTCGGCCTTGCCCGTAGTCCGTGTCGGCCCTCGGCTCGTGTGCAGAACAATCTCGTTGGCCTCTTAAAATCATAATCATCATCATCAGCATCAGCCTATTTGATATCGACTGCAGGACGAAGGTTTCTACCTGCGATCTCCAATTACCCCTATTCTGCGCCAACCTTTTCCAACTAGCACCCGCGAATTTCCTAATTTCATCGCACCACCTAGTCTTCTGCCGTCTTCTACTGTGCTTCCCTTCTCTTGGTAGACATTCTGTCACCCTAATAATCCAACGGGTGTCTAACCTGCGCATTACATGACCTGCCCAGCGCGATCTCTTGTAATGAAGAAAGGAAGAGAATGGCATCCCGATCATCATCAACAGCGAAGGGCACGAGATCGACCCTCGAACACCACCATCTTGTTCTCCCTGCGTACTGTTCCGAGCTACCGCCCGTTTGTTCGACTCGTTCAATAAACCTCCTTACATTTGGTGGATCGTGCTGGGTAGGCACATCGCCGGCACCCTGCGACTCCGATCCCGCACGCTGCACTCGACCATGCAAGCTGACGCAGCCCAACCGCCGCCACCTCTCCCGGCCGCCGTCTGCCCCCGCCCGGTTCGCCAGCGAGACCCCCCGGTATTTTCGGGTACGGAAGACCAGGATGTCGAGGACTGGCTGTCGTCCTCCGAAAAAGTTAGTGGACCCAACAAATAGGATGACGCTGCTAAGTTGAGTACCGCGAACTTTTAGCTGGCTGGCGTGCCGAAACTTTGGTACACGAACCACGAATCGCAATTTGAGAACTTGTCCGCTTTTAAGGAGGCAATATCTGCCGTTTTCGGTCGCCCTGCCGTGCGGAAGTTACGCGCCGAGCAACGGCTGCGCACACGGTCACAGGAACCGAATGAAACCTTTACCGCCTATATTGAGGACATAATCGATCTCTGCAGGCGCGCCGATGCCTCAATGAGCGAAAGTGCCAAAATACAGCATATTATGAAGGGCGTGGACGACAATGTATTTCAAATGAAAGAGCGTAGGTTAGGGCGTGTTGGTATTCCATAACTGAGGTTTTTTAGCGCACTAAAAGGTACGAAAGACAGTGGCGAGACGAGGACACAGCGCTAACTTCCAACAATGGTTTTATTCCACGAAGCGGTACACACACACACACACATATATATATATATATATATATATATATATATATATATATATATATATATAGGTAACACACACAACCGTACGCATGCGCATATGTACTGATTTCTAGTCAAATGAGACAGCAACGAGACATGTGTAATGCAGGAAGCATGGGTGCAGTCCCATTTATAAGCAGTGCACGGTGATAGGGAGAAGCCCAGCGCAAACAACACGTGAGATTATTGAAGCGGCGAAGATTGCTAGTTTAGGGAGCGCTTGTGTTAGCGCGCCTTCAATAGATCTTTCAAGTAAAGAATTTGATTTTTCAAACGTGATACAGAGGGTAGCCGGATGGAGATTACATTTTAATCTTGCAATTACAAAAAAGAAAAACTTTTTTTGGCTATGCATGGTCGTTCTTTCATCTTTGATATCATCTTAACTTTCCATTACACCTGTCTCGTTGCTGTCTCATTTGACTAGAAATCAGTACATATGCGCGTGCGTACGGTTGTGTGTGTTACCTATATATATATATATATATATATATAGTGGTAACTCTGTGCCACAGCTATGACGAATTTAGAAGTCAGCGGGGGCTCTTACCCGACGTTCGTCTCAGACGTACAATCAACCACTCGCTGCACTGGACATCATGCCTGACCAGTCATAACTCCTCGCACAAATGAAAAATTTGTGCGTGAGGAGGTGGCCCGTCAGTTGTCTCTCCTGCCGCTTGCTCAACGTCAGGAGCTCCCACAGCAGCAGCAACTGCAGCGACCAATCCCGTTGGCACCCGTGCTTCGATACGTCATTCAAGAGCAGATTTCTGAGGCCATGCCGGTGCCCATTCAGCAGCAAGCTATCGCCGCGCCGCTTAGTTACGCTGAGGTAGTAAAGCGGCAGCAGCTTCAACAGCCCTCACCGCCCCATGGTGTGTCGTATGCTGCAGCCCCGATGCAGCCGTCCGTGGCCTGAGCTGCTCCCATCACTGCAAATCCCTGGCGAACGCGCGACAACGGGCCGATCTGTTTTGCATGCGGTGGCCCTGGTCATATCGCCCGATTCTTCCGCCGCCAGGATACTCAGACGCCCATTCACCGAACTGCATGGATCGTCCCCGCTCTCGTTATTAAAGCCCGGGTCCCCAAACAAGCACGTCCTCACGTGACTATCCGCAACCTACGTCTCGTGGCTCACCTTCACCCCGTCGCCGCCCGTTGTCGTCCATGCGTCTTCGAGAAGCCCCTGAAAATGAGGGAAACTAGCCCCCGCAGTTCGTGAGGCAAGAACTGCGCTGTCGAAATGCTCAAGTCCTCGAACTTTGCCGTCGAATATTGTCTATGTTTTCGTAGAAGGCACCCGTGCATATGCTCTTGTCGATACCGGTGCAGCCGTTTCTGTTATAGACGCCACACTTTGCCGCAAGCTTCGGAAGGTGACCACGCCTCTTGAGATGATGCCTTTACGTACAGCGAATGGAGACCCTGTTCGGCCTATAGCTGCCTGCACTGCTCAACTGATTATCGCTAAAGAGCACTACATTGTTGAGTTTATCGTCCTTTCATCCTGCTCGCACGACGTCATACTTGGCTGGGACTTTCTCTCGTATAATCACGCCGTTATTGATTGTGCCAGATCTGAACGTGAGCTCTTCCCGTTGTGTGACCAGTCCAACAACCCCGATCATCAAGCCGCACACAAAATAGTCGTAACAGAAGACACAGAAATTCCGCCGACAGCAGCTGTTTTGCTCCCCGTGTTCTGCAACAGCATATGTGATGAAGCTGCATTCTTTGAACCATTGCGCCTTCTTTTAAGTCGGAAGCCACTTTTTTTGCCTTATTCGACCCTCTCTATTTCGAATGGAACAAGCGCTCTCTGCCTCACAAATCCTCTTCCGTATCCCATCAAAGTGCTGAAAGGTGAATCCCTTGGATGCGTGCAACCCATTGATATCGGCCAAATTTTTTCCATGCAGCAAGACTCAGCTCGACGCAACCTCAACGTCGTCAGTGCTCTTAATCCTTCTGATGTACCAGCTGCCCACCTATTCGATTCGTTGATCGCAGACGGACTGTCATAATTTAAACGCTCTGCTCTTCTCCAGCTGCTCTACCAGTTTTGCGACTCTTTCGATGTTGCCCAACGTGCCCTTGGCCGAACTTTTACCATTGTTCACTATATCGACACCGGATCCAACTCTCCAGTGCGACAACGGCCTTACCGTGTCTCCACCGCGGAACGTCAAGTTATTGCCGACCAGGTTGACGATATGCTTAAACGCGACGTTATTCGCCCTTCACAAAGTCAGTGGGCATCGCCTGTGGTTCTCGTTAAAAAAAAGGATGGATCGATTCGCTTCTGCGTGGATTACCGGCGCCTAAACAAGGTCACTCGAAAAGACGTGTACCTTTTACCCACAATTGGCAATGCCCTTGATTGCCTACAAGGTGCCGAGTTATTTTCGTCGTTAGATTTGCGTTCTCGGTATTGGCAGGTGCCTTTAGCAGAGGCCGACCGTTCAAAGACAGCCTTCGTCACGCCTGACGGTCTATATGAATTCAATGTCATGCTTTCGGCCTCTGCAATGCGCCTGCCACCTTCTAGCGCATGATGGATTTGGTTCTGCGGGGTTTGAAGTGGCGCATGTGTCTCTGCAGTCTCGACGACATTGTTGTCTTTGCGCCAGATTTCGCAACCCATCTCGAACGCCTCAACCATGTCCTTACGTGTCTGAAGACCGCTCAGCTGCAACTAAATCTCAAGAAGTGCCGCTTTGCTGCGCGAAAACTTACAATTCTCGTTCACGTCGTTTCAAAGGACGGTGTACTTCCGGACCCAGCTAAACTACGTGCCGTGACCGACTTCCCCAAACCGACGACTCTAAAGCTGTTACGAAGCTTCATAGGGTTATGCTCCTACTTTCGTTGGTTTGTGCGCAACTTGGCCTCTATAACTGCGCCTTTGACCCAACTTTTAAGCAGCGCCTCCAATCTCTCGTCATGGTATTCTGACTGTGACCAAGCCTTGTCCACCCTTCGCCGTCTCCTGACGTCACCACCTATATTGCGCCATTACGATCCTACGGCCGCAACTGAGGTGCACACAGATGCCAGCGGTGTCGGCCTCGGTGCGGTTCTCGCACAACGAAAGCCTGGGTTCGCAGAGAATGTCGTCGCATGCGGCAGCAGGACGCTCACCAAGGCTGAGTCAAACTATAGCGTCACCAAGAAAGAATGTCTCGGCCCTTGTCAAGTTCCGCCCTTACTTATATGGCCGCACGTTTGATGTAGTTAGGGACCATCATGCATTATGTTGGTTGTCTTCGTTGAAGGATCCGTCAGGTCGCCTTGCCCGCTGGGCTCTTCGACTTCAAGAGTTTGACATCCGCGTTATATATCGTTGCAGACGCAAGCATGCCGATGCTGATGCACTGTCGCAGTCACCACTACCCACCGAATCTGCGTCCATATCCACTATAGACCACCCATTGTCAGCTCTTGACGTCGCCACCGTCTCCTCTGCACAGCGCCACGATCCCTGGATCGCTTTGCTTCTTGACGTTTTATCCGAGGCACCCACCCTTTCGACCAGTCGAACACTGCGACGCCAAGCTTCGCACTTCAGTATCCGTGATGGCATCTTGTACCGGCGCAACTACTCGCCAGATGGTAGGAAGTGGCTCCTAGTTATCCCCCGAACGCTGCGCTCTACAATCTGCGCTTCCTTTCACTCCGACCCGCAGTGTGCTCACTGCGGTGTCTTCAAGACCTATCAACGCTTACGGAAAAGGTACTACTGGCGCGGAATGTTTCACTTTGTCCGCAAGTTCATTCGCGGCTGCCACGAGTGTCAGCGACGAAAAAAAGCACCGCATCGTGCCGCAGGTTAATTACAGCCCCTTCCATGCCCAGACCATCCATTCGACCGCGTTGGAATTGACCTTTATGGACCTTTACCTTTGACCACGGCGGGAAACCGATGGGCTATCATTGCTGTCGACCACCTTACACGATACGCCGAAACTGCTGCTCTTCTCACGGCGACAGCACAGGACGTCGCCTCTTTCACATCATCAACCGTTTTGTGCTTCGACATGGTCCTCCTCCCGAACTCCTCAGTGACCGTAGCCGCGTATGTCTATCCGATGTAATTCAAGCACTTCTTCAGCAGTGCAACATTGTACATCGGACGTGTATTGCCTATCACCCTCAGACCAACGGTCTCACTGAGCGGTTTAATCAGACAGTGGGCGACATGCTTGCGACGCATGTTGCATCAGATCAATCAAACTGTTACCTGGTTCTTCCATTTGCGACATACGCGTCTAACACCGCTACGCAAGTCACAACCAGGTTTTTCCCCCTTCTTCCTTCTGTACGGTCGCCAGCCGACGCACACTATCGACACGTTGCTGCCATACACACCAGATGCTTCAGAGTGCACACCCGTGTCGGAAGCCGCCCGTTACGCTGAAGATTGCCGACAACTAGCCAAGCGCTTTACTCTAGCCGACCAACAATGCCAGAAAAACGCCCGCGATGATGACCACTCTCGTGCCGCAACATTCGCTCCTGGAGCACTTGTGTGGCTGCTTGTGCCACCCTGCGCCCCTGACTTGTCGTCCAAACTACTCCCAAATTACCATGGTCCCTACCGCGTCGTCGAGCGTACTTCCCCCGTAAACTGCGTGATTGAACCTCTTACGCTGCAAGGCGACCGTCGTCGACGTGGACGTGATGTTGTTCACGTAGACCGCCTCAAGCCGTATTTCGACCCTCTTGTCCCCACCTGTTAGATCGCCAGGATGGCTCCACCTTTTTCGATGGGGGCAATTGTAATGAAGAAAGGAAGAGAATGACATCCCGATCATCATCAAGAGCGTAGGGCACGAGATCGGCGCTCGAACACCACCATCTTGTTCTCCCTGCGTACTGTTCCGAGCTACCGCCCGTTTGTTCTACTCGTCCAATAAACCTCCTTACACTCTGAATGTCAATTAGAATATCAGCTATACTCGTTTGCTGTCTGATCCAAACCGCTCTCTTTCTGTCTCTCAAGGTTATGCCTAGCAGTCTTCGGTCCATCGCTCTTTGTGCTGTCCCTAACTTATTCTCAAGCTTCATTGTCAGTCTGCAAGTCTCTGCCCCATATGTCAGCACCAGTAAAATGCACTGGTCACACAACTTCCTTTTCAGTGATAATGATAAGGTTCCAGTCAGGAGCTGACAATGTCTGCTGCATGCGATCCAACCCATTGTTATTCTATGAATTTCCTTCTCATGATCAGGGTTCCCTGTGATGAATTGAATGAAAACGGCTACAAAATTATACAGTAATGTTATAGTGCCCTGCAAGTACAATAGCATTATGTGTAATGTGCTGGTGCAATGACTGTGTATATACATGTCATTGCTGAAAAATTTAGCTGATTGCAACTTACAGGTGTTTTCGAATCGACCTTGTTATAATGGGTAATAATTGTTTGGAGTAAGAACCGTATTTTGAAGGCATCATATGTTATCGTCTATAGCAACGTAATCTAAGTATGGTAGCACGTTTTGATAAAAGTCCAGAGGAGGGCAAGTGGCAGAAATACAAAAACGTTTTTTTAATTGAGCACTTCGTCTAACAAGCGTTTACTCCACAAACCAGGATGTGATTTCAGATGGCAATAATATACAACTGAGGCAACAATTTGCATTGAGCTATCTTTTCCCGTGTGTGCAAATTTAAATACTTGCCCTGTGGAGTAAAGCAGCTACCAGTTCAGATTTTGGCAGCTATAAAAAGTAGCATTTCTGCTCGACCATGGATTCGCTACAGCGGCTCAATTAACGTTTTACTATGTGAATAACTTGTGAGCACTAAAGCTAATCCAACTGTTGTTTTATTTGTCATTATATTTACATCATGCGTGACACATATACCACCTTAAGTGCCTAGCTTCAGCAAAGCTGATGCGCAGGTATCTTTAATATGCTTATCGACGTTTTTAATTTAATTGGATTAATATATTTATTACAGTAAAACCGACACGATTGCCTAAAGTATCTGCTACAATGTTCATATGCAAATTACAAGGCCTTTTTCTTATGTTACAATCATGCGCACTGTTGAGTAAAAATTTATTTTCGCTCCCATTTTTCTTACACTTATCCGTAGTTCTCAAATAACCATTAGGCCAACATTGCTAAGCGGCTGTTTTGGCCTGTATGCCTGTATGCAGTACAAAAACATTTAAGACAACCAATGCTGACGAAATTATTTTTTATATGTCTATTTGAATATACAGGTCCCACTTGGGACTGTTACAGGAGTGGCCTTACATACAAGAAAATGCAATTTACAGTCAATATTAAAATAAGATAGTAATCAGGTGTAAAAAGACAAGAAATCAGAGCTTTCATGAGCAAACACATCGAGTCAGGGGCGTAGCCCGGGGGAGGGGGGTCTTATGGGGCTTGAGCCCCCCCCCCGAAATTTTTTCGTGCTTCCCATGCACCGCCGGCCAAAAGCAACCCTCGGCGCCGGAAATCATTATGGATTTTGTCTAGAACGTCTTTTGCACGCTCGAAAAGCCATTTCACCGCAAAAATTGCGCACTCGGGCTGGATTTCGCGGCAACGCCCATGCACCGGGAGTCGCATAACGCAAGCAGCCCCATCAGAGCACAAAGTTTCAAGGACGTCTAGTTCTCATAAACTTTTGATGTGAAAGGTGCATTGACATTTCCAAACGTGTGCTTTCGATTTTCAATTGCGGAACTTTGTAAGTTTAATGTTCCCATAAATATTTGACGCCAAAGGTTCATTAACTTTTCCAAAGTCGTACATCGGGCCATACAACGAGACAAGCCAAATCAACACACTATCAGACAAGTTGACAAATTCCGCAGCGAGGCCCGATGAGACGAAGCGTTGTGGTGGTTTATTCGTGCCGTCATGTCACATAAAGGTATATCAACATTTTTTCTTCACCAGCGCCAAAGCATGCAGTGAAGACACTAAAGTCAGCCAAGGTAACTGCGTTCTTATTTATGTTTTTCTACTTTGACTTTTAATCGCGAGGACACATTGAGCCTCTTTCATTTTTTTGTTCTCGTTCCCTTACCCACTGGCTGCCAGAGGCAGCCAGAGCGCACGCGTTTTTCTCGTGTTGCCCCGATCACCCCGTGGCGCACTTCGGTGCGGGTTTGGTTTTCTCTGGCCGAGTGCATTTTCGCCTGGCAGAGTTTTGGACGCTTTCTAGGTAGCAGACGAGAAAAAGAAACAAGGGTCACTAGCCGCCATCATTGTGGGGACTCGACGGATTGCACCGCGTTCGCTTGAGCGCAACATCTCCAGAAAGTCTTGTCTCGCCGGTGTAGGATACCGAGCAGTATGCGCATGGTTCTTGGTGGACCAAGCGTCTCGTGTTTTCTTCGATATTCCTTTAATAGCCACATTAGTTGCCCAAAGTAGGCATTCGATTGTGACCAACATACTTTCCATTGCGTTTTTTTTTCATTACGGTGCCCTCGCCCCACAAAAGGAAAAAAAAAAATTGTTGCGGCGCAGCGAATCGCCGCATGGTGAAAGTTCTAGTTTGTTACTTTTGCGGAAAGTAATGGGCCATGGGACGCTTAAGCTGCCCGATACTCTTATTATATTATTGCGATAGCAATTATATGGAAACTCTAGGCGCATTTCTGCGGTCACCGTCGCCCTCATATTCCGCATAAAGTCCAAGGGCGATAACATCGTGACCACGCGCCGCATGCTGTATGTGCGAGTGAAAGCGTGGGGGGGGGGGGGGGGGGGTAATGGGTGAGCCGACGATGCTGGCTCAGTCTTGTGTGCGCAAGAGAGAAAATGAGGAGCCAGCGCGCCGCTTTCCGTCGCGCGCGATACATCGGGGGGAGTGGATGGAATGGGGGAGGAATCTAGGGTTCTGTGAATCTGTGATTGCGCAACATGGTTTATTTGCCTTGTTTGAGCCATTATACAGCGTGACTTTTTCTTAGATACGTACATTTATTGGAGGCTTACGCGCAGTGAAATTTGTTTCCAGTGGCACTTTTTTGCCTTTTATCAAGCTGTATCTTTGCATTTGTATATTTCATTGTGTCTTCGCATTTCTAATGTTCGAGGGTGAGTCAAATGAAAGTGAGCCTACCTACCCTGCGCAATTATGGTTCTGTTCATTATGTGCAAGGCCTGCGCATAGCACACAGGCATCTCTCATTTACAAAAGTGACACGCAGGTGTGAGGATAAATGTTCTTTAATGCACTCATACACTGGGTTGAACAGGGTTGCGTGTCGTAATGGATGCTCCAGAAGTTGAGCAGCGTGGTGCCGTGAGGTTTTTGACAGCTGCAGGTGTTTCCCAAAAAGAAATTAATCACCGTATGGCTGCCGTGTACATTGAACATTGCATTTCATTGGCCACTGTGAAGCGTTAGAACAAACGGTTCAAAGAAGGGCGTAAAAGTTGCAAAGATGATCCCAGACCGGACCAAAGCCATCGTGCAATTACCCCTAACAAAATTGCAAGTGTTGATGAGCTGATGACACAAGAACGGAGGATAAGCATCGATGAACTGGCACAGCGTGTGAACATCAGTCGCGATTCGGTTCACCGTCACCGTTCACGCCATAATTCATAAACATCTCGGTTATCGACTCTTGTGTGCGCAATGAATGCCCAAGATTTTGAACCACCGCCAGAATACGGAGAAGTTCGGCGCTGCCTTTACTCATCTGATCCGGTATCACAATAAGGGTGACGATTTCTTGTCTGCAATTGTGCTCGGAGACGAACCATCATGCCACTAGTGCGCACCTGAAACACGACGGCAAAGCTTACAATGGAAACATTCGAATTCACCACCCCCACTGAAAGCGAAGGCCGTCATTTCCGCCGGAAAAGTGTAGTTTACATTTATTTTTCGATCACCAGGGGCCATTACTGATAGAATTTGCTAAATCTTGAGAGACTATCAATTGCTTCCGATATTGTGGAACGCCGGATCGGCTGCGTGTCGCAGTCAAGAACAAACTACGTGAAAAATTGACGAATCGGGTCATCTTGTTCCACGACAATTCCCGTCCCCACGTCGCTGATGAGGTTAATACAAAACTTAAGAAAAATTAAAATAAAATAATGGGGTTTTACGTGCCAAAACCACTTTCTGATTATAAGGCACGCCGTAGTGGAGGTCTCTGAAAATTTCGACCACCTGGGGTTCTTTAACGTGCACCTAAATCTAAGTACACGGGTGTTTTCGCTTCGCCCCCATCGAAATGCGGCCACCGTGGCCGGGATTTGATCCCGCGACCTTGTGCTCAGCAGCATAACACCATTAATACAATACTGGCGAAGTTCAAGTAGGAAACACTGCAACATCCGCCATACCTGACTTCCACATTTTGGGGCAATCGAAATAAAAAAAAACAGCTCAAGGGAACCAGATTCGTCTCGGACGATGACGTGAAAGTCAGTAACTGATGTTTTGAAGCAACAACCCAAGGAGCTTTATGAGACGGTAATTACGCGACTCGTTAGTCAATGAGACAAATGCTTAAATGCTTATGGAGGCTACCTTTAAGTAAAGTACCCCGTTTGTCATATATTCGCATTGGCTCACTTTCATTTGACTCGCCTTCGTATATTCTGCAGGACTCCTGCTTTTTAAACGTGATCTCTGTGGCGACTATAATTTCGGTGCAATTACTCACGATACACGACCGGTAACAGCTGCTCCTGCGTAATACACTGGAACAAATGACAGCGTCATTGAGATTTTTCACAGGCCGTTGCATATGTACAAGAATGTAAACAAGGATCTTTAATGACAAAGTTTCAATAAATATTTGTCCTCAACTTGTTCATTACATGGCCTTTACATTTTTCATATCAGCGGCATGCACTGCTTTGCTGGTTTCGAACTGATGTAGTTCTAAAGTGCGTGTGATATTTTCTTTACTTAATAAATAGACAAAAATCATGTAAGCATTGACATCAGTTATGTTGGGCACAATTTTGGCACATACGAGTATAATATTTTACTTGTATTGACAGTGCGTAGCGTTCAATAATTAGTTTGCAGCATCTTTGGCAATGGCAATGCAGTTATTATTCAAGCTTTAGCTTGGGCCCAACTCCGACGCGGCTTATTCAGATACATGTAAAACGCAGAAACGCTTTTCTGAGATAGCTCCTGAATCGCTTTTAATGATATTTGTTGCATTTGAGAGAGCAAGTTAAATTCTAGTGTATGTTGGACGCGGAATTTCGATTTAGGGCCCGAACTTGGTTTAAAATATTTTGAAAAATTTGAAACTTCGAAAAAAAATAGAAGCACGAAGTTTACAAATTAATAGTTCTGCATCAAAACAGATATCGCGGTTCTGTAAACGGTATCGATTACACCATTCAAGGCGGACAAATTCGGTATGTCTATTTGTATATTATGTGATTTGGTTATGTCATGTACAAGGGTTCTGCAAAAGCCGTATTTCCATAATACTTAATTTTTGAGACTCATGTGTAACATCAATTTTGTCCGCTGTAGATGTACTATTATGTGTAATTCACAGAATTGTGACACCAATTTTCATTGCTGATTTACAAAGTTGTAAACTTCATTGTTTCGTTTTCTGAAAATTTTCGATTTTTGCCACCTTTCAATAAAATATTGATGACCTAAATCGAAAATTCGAAACGAACAATCGCTAGAATTAAATTTTTCTTTTAAATGCAATGAACCTCATCAAATTTGGTGAAGTGGTTGCCGAGAAAAACGAATTATCCTTCGACATGTATTTGCATAGGAGCATCCGACCTAATGTTTCCTCTTAAGAGGAGGCCGAGCTGCATTGTGAGCCCTCCCCCCCCCCCCCCCCCCCCGAACGAAATTTCTGGCTACGCCACTGCCTGGTGGTCAAACTTAATTCGAAGTCCCCCACTACGGCGTTCCTCGTAATGAAATCGTGGTTTTCGCACGTAAAACCCCAGAATTTAATTAATTCTAATAGCACCAAATGGATGACTTTCAATGAAAATACGTACATACGCGTATACCCATCTAGACATGCTATACAGAAATCTGAAACCATATTCGTGTAACGTGGGAAGAGTGCGCCCGTTCATCATAACGTATCTTGCTT
This sequence comes from Dermacentor andersoni, assembly GCF_023375885.2. Classification (NCBI taxonomy): domain Eukaryota; kingdom Metazoa; phylum Arthropoda; class Arachnida; order Ixodida; family Ixodidae; genus Dermacentor; species Dermacentor andersoni. The sequence goes on from NC_092817.1 coordinate 219,608,068, forward strand.
TTACAGCCTACTCTGAGACTGCGTATCTAAGAGAACCGCCACTACGTAAAGAAAGGAATGTTCGTCTTAGTTGGCTGTAGGCGTTGGCATAAACGACACTTTCTTGCGTGTCTGCTTTTGCGTGTGGATGTTCGTTGAAGCTAACTGTAATATACTATGGCAATGCAAGTTACATTAAATCAGACCGATAATTTAGAAACAGCCTATAGGAATCAGGGAGCACATAACATTTCTAGTAAAGGTCGCTCCTATGTGAAAGCAAGGGCCAATTTGCACTGCAACGACAGCTTATGTTTGTACGCCTTCCATCGTTTAGACACTGTGAATTACAGCGCCCACTGGGACAAGCACAGGAATGCCACCGGCTGTCCTCGTCGTTTCCTCTGCTGTGGTCTCGCTGTAAGTCAGAGCGACCTGCCCCGTCTCGAAACTCGTCGCAGATTAGACACGCCTGTTGTGCACTGTAGGTACAGCGGCATTCCGTTATTGAAAGCAGCAATAAGTTTTATAATAATGTTTTTATCTTAGCAAGGAGCACACATTTCATAGGCGTAAAAACGCATAAGCAACAAGACATTGTCTGGTTCCTTATGCCAGTTGCTTAAGCCAAAGTGACAAACACGGCTGAGGCCATTGTTATCAAAGGCCTGCCCATGCAGCCCAAGTTTTCCTATAAGACGCGCAACAGACGGCAGGCTTCGGTGCAGACGCAGCTATCCCCTGCTTCGAGCAAGGAAAATATCGCAACACCGCCTTACCAATTTGTGGACATGTAGTCTCTGATTGACACCATAGCTTTTTACCAGGAAGCGTTCTCCACTATTGAGCAGTGACGGCTTAACAGCCCGCGATACTCTGTTGAGCTCGGGTGACGTATCAGCTAGCAGTTGTCTGTCGGCGGCAATGCGCAGACGACGCACGCAACGGCGGCGGCCTCGCTGTTTCGCGGCGTGCCAGTGTGGCCGGCCGGCCCAACTGCGACGACCGGGATGCTCAGTGCCGCCCGCCAGAGAAGCTGTTTGTGCGTTGTATGCCTCGCGGACGACAACATAACTCGGCTCAACTACACGACCGTGATTTCTATCCACACGTGTTTTACTCAAGTCATTGCTAAATTGCAGCGTGTGCATGATTCTAGGCCGCGCCCAGAACTTGCTGCGTGGCGTGTGCAAAGCTCGAAGTGCAGAGAGGGGCACCTTGCAATGAGAACGTGTACGGCGAGTAAAGCAGGCACTCGGCGGAATGACCTGTCTCGGAGTTGAGATGTCAATACAGAAACTATTTCTTCTCTTAAACTAAACACAATGCCTTTATTCAGCAGTCCGCCTGTTTTGCATAATACTAAGCAAGCACAGAGGAGTTCTTCATACGTATTAGTATGGCACAGTGCTATGCAAAAGGCCAGACATCACCATGCGCCTGCCGCAGTTCATGCTTCTTGTTTAATAATCTGCTACACTTGTTTTCGACGTTTATTTGAAATTGTTCGACGCCCTTCAATAAACTTATTTAGTTTCACAGTTTGTTTGTTGTACTTCAAGTCTTGATAATCCATCTTTGTCATAATAGTTCTGCGGAAAACCGCAAGGTGGAGAGAAGTAATTAATAAAGGGAAAATGAGACATCCACCCGAACATAGGAAATCGCTACAAAAGAAACTCAAACGGGTTACTCGAAAGAAAAGGCCTCGCCATTGAAGAAAAATTCGCCCTTGTCCGGGACTCGAACCCAGGACCACCGCTTTCCCGCGGCAGCCGCTCTGCCATATGAGCTAACCAGGCGACTAGCAGATGGCAAGGCGAAGTCGAATCCGTCAATAACTCGAAGCAAACGCAAGAGTTTGACGTAATAATTCTGCGGAAACCCGCAAGGTGCAGAGAAGTAATTAATAAAGGGAAAATGAGACATCCATCCGAACGTAGCAAATTACTACAGATTATTTTGTACATGGGTTGCTACTGCTACAATTGCTACATGGGTTTCCTTTGTAACAATTTGCTACATTTGGCTAGATGTCTCATTTTCGCTTTATTTATTCATCTTTGTGTTTGTGTCCTGTAGGTCATGGTATTCTTAAACCATCACTTTCGGCTATAGTTTTACTTGCACTGGTTAATTCGAGCTCTTATCCTCAACCAGCCAATCAGCGCGCACTGAAAGTGGCATCTCCGAAAATAATAGTGTGAGCATACGGCCCTTGGGTAACGATGCGCATCATTAGTGGGGTGCTGGCAAATAATTTCTGTTGAAACTAACAAGCTGGAGGTAGATTCATAATAATGATGACTCAGAAGGGTTTGGGTGCGAGCTAGTTGGTACGGATCATTCATATTTAAAATAGCGCCAAAAAACACGGACAAGGGAGGACACAGGACGAGCGCTGTTCTGTGTTAGCACTCGTCCTGTGTCCTCCCTTGTCCGTGTTTTTTGGCGCTGTTTTAAATATGAATCATAATAATGAAACAATCACTTTTTTTTCAAGTTCACCACACGGTTTCTTTATTTAGCATTGAAGTATAAAGTGGTGTCTTTTTAAGTGTGTAATCTATTATGTTACTAATACATTAGTAATAGTAATAGATTAGAATAGTAATAGAGTAACGGCACCTGTTATGCAGTATTCTCCTAGTGTGACATTTTTTAAGTAAGACTAAAAAGTGGAATAACACACTATGTGCCTGAAGTAATGCATCGCGCTATTCAATTATTCTGAGGTTTAATAGTGGCTGGCTTTCGTGTCAAGTCCTGCGCAATAAAACAACATGGTACAGCGATTATTTCCTACCTCACAGAACCAATTGAATGTCTTCCTTGATCAAAACATCATAGTAGGTGAAAAACAGTCATAAACCCGGTATTTTCTGCGTGGTGACTTGAAATGCATAAATTGGGAAAACAACTTGTTTATATATTTTTTTTCATATTACAGACCCAGCTGCCATCGTAAATTTCTTAAAACAGCATCGCTCAAATTTTTTTGCCGAACCGACAGTTATGTATTTTAATGCGAGAGGACATATATTCTGGTTAAAAGTATCACGCCAAGTTGAAAAACGCAACTTTTTCCTAAAACCTTGATCTTTATTTTCTGCTTAACTAAGTGCGTGATTTATTGAAGAACAATTTTGCAGCAATTATTAAGTTCCTATGCTGCCTGTTTTAAAACATGCAGAGTTATCATTTTTATCTTTTGCGCAATTTTTATATGTAGCCTGTTGCAGATAACATAATTCTAGTCCGAAGCTGCATTATTCAGAGAGGCGCAAATTACTTGCCCGGGAAATCAAAACACACACTCAATTAATTAACAAGAATTGACTATTTATCTTTTTCTTTATTACTTTACGGCACATAATGGAAATTACGAATTGTAGCCGGTGAAATGGCAAGGCTATCCTCTACGAATGAAATTCCAGAAGGATGTCAATTTTGAGACATGAGCCTTCGAAAGCGCCTTGAATATACACTGTTCCAGCTGCTTTCTTAACAAAACGCATTTTGTGCACTGAAGCACATGAACAACTGGAACGCAAACTTTGGGAAATAATATTTCTAAACTGCCGTCATCTCGGAAGTTAATTTCAAGTGAATACGTCTTCCAGGATCACCGTATATAATTCGTAAATTGCAATATATGCCGTAAAGTAATTGCTTCAGAAATTAATAAGGAAATCTTCCTCAAGTGGTTAAATATGTGTTTCAGTTTCCGTTGCTAGTAATGTCCACCTCTTGGGATAATCCAGCCCAAGGACAAGAATTATGATATGTGCCGCCCCCCCCCCCTCCCAGGCGATATTTAATAATTCCATAAAACTTACAAATCATCATCCCGTATAGCGAGACTAATAATGCACCCAGTGGCTGTGACATGGAAACCGAAGTGCATCAGAAAGCTTGGATTATCTGGCATTTTCTACTTTTCCTAAGGTTAATATTATGTACAAAGGAGTTATAAGGCTTCAAAAACATTCACAGCCTGTTTCCACCTGTGATAAACAAACTCTCTGAAAGGAGACGCACTCAGTTTCAAATACTTTGTTTTGCGTTATCCTGGCGTTTTGTCGGTTAAATGAATAGCCCACTGCATTTCTCTGTGGTGTTTATACAGTTTTTTTTCATGTACGCTTGCAGCTGGAGTATGGCAAAGATGCGAGCGCGAAGGTGACAGCAGCGCTTCGGGAAGTATATAGAAAATTGGTTAAAAAAGTAAATTATGGGGTTTTACGTGCCAAAACCAATTTCTGAATATGAGGCACGCTTAGTGGAGGACTGCGGATATTTCGACCACCTGTGGCTCTTTAACGTGCACCTAAATCTAAGTACACGGGCGTTTTCGCACTTCGCCCCCATCGAAATGCGGCTGCCGTGGCCGGGATTCGATCCCGTGCTCAGCAGCCCAACACCATAGCCACTTAGCAACCATGGTGGGTAACAAAATTGGTAATTGATGTGTTAAGTGTCTGCGGTATTTTTGAATAAGTATTGAATAAATCTTTGGTATTCTTGAAACACTGGAAGGAAACAATCAAAGATCATAGAACTCTGTCATACATTGTCTTGCCCTGAGTAAGTGCTTCGAAAGTACGCATTGGCAGAGGGCAACCAAGAACGCCCATTCGAACCCTGCGATTCTTAAACTTGTGGTATCTGACGCTCTCTATCATTTCAATAATTTCGAGAAAGACATACCTGACACGGTGAAAGCAGTTAAAATAACGTATGACTTTTACAAAGGTAAATCTTGCAATTCATCAGCCGCTCAATGTGAAGCGCCCCCCCCCCCCTCTCCGCTGCTGTATTGATGCTTCAAAACAAACTAGAGAAATAAATCAAGTGCTCCATGCGCAAGAATAGACATTAATAAATATTAGGAGGAGAGAAGCTACGAATTTCTTAGCCGTTATGCTGAACCGATTAATGAATACCTCTACCTCATATTTTCGAAGTCACTTCATAACAGCTGTCTACCATCTAAATGCAAAGTAGCAAAAATAGTCCACATTCACAAATCAGGCGACCTAACGTCCCCGTTAATTACCGATCTATATCTCTGACTTGTACCTGTTGCAAAATTATTGAGCATATTTTCTTGAAGTTTCTCAAAGAACATACCGAGACCAACAATATCATTCATCACAACCCGCATGACTTCAGAGCAGGATTACCTACTGTTATTGGCAGAAATTTGTCATGACCTCGCACAGGCAATCAACGATCAAAGTCGAACTGATATAATTTTCCTCGTCACTCAAGGGCTTTCGACTGTGTCTCACATGCTAAACTGAACTTCAAACTAAATCAGATACTTGTCAATGGTTCCGTTACGAAATGGAGGCCATCCAGCTGGCCAGGGCCGTTGCCGAGGATCTCGAAAGATCTTCCTCGAGCGATGGACCCCTGGCAGGCTAGCCCCGGGCACCACCATCAACAACCGTTGGACAAATAAAGTTTATTCCTATCCTATCCTATCCTTTCAATTAGAACCAGCATCATTCCTAGCTCAAAAACAAGCTATAGTCAGCCGAAAAGAAAGCAGCCAAATAAAACAGCTTCATTGCGAAAAATTACTCACCAACGTCTAGCATCGCTAACATTAAAATATCTCCAAATCTCCCCTCTCTAGAAAATCGAAAACTGACAGGACTTATTTCCAATTTGCGCAAGCTTTATCACTGCAGGTCGTCTTTCAGCGTATGCCACATCAGCCATCGTATCTTCCCGCGCCTTGATCATGCCTTCAAAGGGCAGCCCTTTCTTGCGCGCACTAAGTTTCCTCGCCCCCTCTTTCTCGCGATATATCATTGGAATAATATGCTACCAGACGAAGTCTTATCCGCTCTAAGTCATGATGATTTCCTAGGAAAACCAAAACACTATTTTGGCCTACACACGTGGGATTATCTTGCTCATTCATCCCATACGTCAGTGTTTCCTTGTGCTCTTTTTCCTATTTCACTTTTTTTTCCTCACCATATTTGCGTGTTCCTTGCGCAAATCCCTTTGTGTTGGTCAGCACCGAGTTCCTTGTACTGCAGATACTTTTTTTCTGGTTACGTTCTTTTTCCATTGTTATATGCAATAACTGGTGGTAGGTGTACCTATTTCAGAAGCATTTTCTTTGTACCAAGTAACCAAGTAACCTCGATTTTGTGTAACACCCATTTTAATGCCTATTGATGTCTTCACCGTTTAGGATGTGTCTTTGTAGTGTTACTACGTCCTTTTTTATCTTGTTAACCCGCTTGTGTGCTTGTTTTTGTTTTAACATGCAATATATGTTTAGATGGGTGTACTGTATCTATCACTAGTTTATTGTAACACCCCTATGTGATGAGCCGTTATAGTACTTGAATAAAAAGAATTATTTATTTCATTTATTTATTTATTTATTTACTTGCAGGGCCCGGAGGCACTACAGAAGGGAGTGGGTTAAACATAACAAACAACTTGTGCAAAGAACGTTGGATTTAAGCAAAGGCATGTTGAATGGCGTTCTTGAAGTTAGTAGCGTCTGTGATGGCGGCGATCGCAGTGGGAAGATGGTTCCATTCCGGGCTTGTTCGAGGAATGAAAGAATCACTGTAAAGATTAGTCTTACATGACGGCACACCAACTTTAAAGCAATGATCTGATCGAGATGAAACGTAAAACGGCGGTGTGAGAAGCTGCTTTTTTAATACAGGGTTAAAGTGGAAAATTTTATGAAATAGGGAAAGGCGAGCGCATTTTCTACGGGATGAAAGATCGGGTAAGTTTAGGGTATTTTTCATTGCTGTAACAATGGAATGACGCGAGTAATTTGATAAAATGAATCTAGCTGCACGGTTTTGCATTGATTCGAGGGCAAGCGTTAGAGTGGTTTGAGCGGGATCCCATATAGCGCATGCGTATTCGAGCTTTGATCGCACCAATGTTCGGTAAAGTACTTTAAGGGATGAAGGCGCAGATGAAAAATTACGACGCAGGTATCCAAGCATGCGGTTAGCATTATTACAGACATGCTCAATGTGAGTGTGCCATGAGAGGTTATTTGTGATATGAAGACTGAGATACTTCTTTGAGTCAACAGGTGTTGGCTGATAATCATTAAGAAAGTATAGGCGCATGGCACTGCATTTTGAACGGTGGGAAATTTGCATAGCTTTACATTTAGTTACGTTAAGTTGCATTAGCCATTTACTGCACCAGAGTGACAAATTATTCAGATCGTTTTGAAGTTTGCTTGCATCGGTTGGATTAGTAATTTTATGGTAATGTACACAGTCGTCAGCGAAAAGCTTAATAGAGGAAGAAGTAATGCAGCCAGGGAGGTCGTTAATATAAACGAGGAAAAGCAATGCACCCAGCACCGATCCTTGCGGCACTCCCGATGTTACAGCAGAGGAAAGAGAAGAGTAACCATTAGCAGTTACATACTGTGTTCTGTTAGTCAGGAAGTCTCTAATCGAAGATAAGACGTTAAGATCAATATTAAGTTTGCTGAGCTTAAGGATTAATAAATTATGTGGGACCGTATCAAATGCCTTGGCGAAATCCAGGAAAATGCAGTCAGTATCAAAACTTAGGTCAGCATTAAAGAACAGGTCATTGGTAAATGATAATAGTTGAGATTCACATGAAAAGTGCTTCCTAAAGCCGTGCAGACAAGGGTTAAAAAATCAATTGCTTTCTAGGAAATTAACTAGGTGTGAATATATGACGTGTTCTAGAATTTTGCAAGGAATACTGGTTAATGAGATAGGGCGATAGTTCTTGGGTGAATGCGTAGTACCTGACTTGTGAACAGGAACCACCTTCCTATCTTTCCAATCGTCGGGTAGAATTGAGCACTGTAAGGACTGTTCAAAAATTTTACAGAATAATAGATGAATATACGGCAGTACATTTTAGAATTTTCGACGTGATTTCATTGGGTCCTGCAGATGCAGATATCTTTAAGCCGTTAATTAGATTGGTTACACAGTCCCAATCTATTACAATGGGATTCATAGGTGGGAAACTCCGAACCGCAAGAAAAGGGTTGCAAACAAGCGACACTTTATGAAACACTGATGTGAAAGCATTATTGAGCACAATGCAGCATTCATCGACAGGAACAGCGATGTCGGAATGTTCTAAATAAATTTGCCTGTTAGTTCTCCCGCCAACAATGCTCCAAAATTTACGAGGGTTACTGTGCAAGTACGAAGGAAGTGTAACAGTAAAGAAAACGTGTTTTGCGTCAGCAACGGCGCGAACATAAGCAGCGTTAGCAGCTTGGTAATCTGACCAACGTATAACGTGGTTCGAACGTTTCGCGCATCGAAACAAGCGCTTCTTTTTGTTGCGCAGGCGGTGTAATGTATTAAACCACGGGAAACGTTGGTCAGATTTAACAATTATTTTGGGTACATAACGATCAATAGGGTACAATAATTTGCTTTTATACATCAACCAGTTTTCATTGACCGAGCGCTGATCAAACTCAGCAATAAATTCATCAACAAAGCGCTCTGTTTCTACCGTCATAGCCTGAACATCGGATCTAGAGAAATCATGGATATGCTTTACACTTCTTTTTTATACAAACACGAGCTTGCACATCAAAATGCACCACTAAGTCATCACTTATTCCTGGCTGCATGATAACATATTGAGGAAGCAAGGTCAGGTGAGCTGGTGAGGGTCAAATCTAGGGTGTTAGAGCAATTAGGAGTAATGCGTGTAGGTTTGTGGACGAGCTGAGTGAGGTTGAAATCAGAACATAGGTTTATGAATTGAGTACACTCAGACGAATTGTGCTCTAAAGAAAGAAGTTGGGATTTGCATTTTATGTTCGGGAAGTTAAAATCGCACAGAAGGAAAAAGGTGAATTTGGATATCTTACAAATAATGTGTTAAGGATGTCGTGAAGATCGGAACAAAAAGAGGGTGAGGCAGTAGGCGACCAATAGCACGCGCAAAAAATGAAGTCACGAGAGGAAAAATTTACGCGTACACAAATCAGCTCCAATGACGAGGCAACACTAATAACTGAAGAGTTGAGCGCATCGGCGATGCCAATTAAAACGCCTCCGCCCGAGCGAACGTCGCGATCATACCGATAAATGTTGTACGCTTTTTCACAATCGAATATTTCATTGTTATTTATTTTCGCTGACAACCACGTTTCAGTAAGAATGATAATATCTACCCCGCAAGAATCAACGATAGAAGAAAGCTGAGCACGCTTGTTGAAGATACTACGTGTGTTTGTAAAAAGTACTGATAGATTGCTGCAAGCGGGTCGAGTCGAAGATAGCTGCAGAGGCGGTGTTGGCGGGGTTGGGACTACTGTTCCTTGGGGCGCACGCGGCTCTCGAGCTGTCTCAAGTTCGCACACCATATCAGTAGCCGCACCATAGATATAAGTCTTTTTATGCATTACAAGCTTATTCGGGCGTAAAGAAAAAGATTGGTCTGCAGCTTTGCCAAACTCAATTAACCTTTTCCGCCATCCCCGTGTTTCTCGGCAGAAGTCTTCACTTAGAGAAACGCCTTCGTTTTTTTTTTAGTTTTTTTCTCTGTGATAAAATGCTTTCCCGTGTTTTATATGAAGCGAACTTGACAATTAGAGGACGAGGCTGAGAAGCCATAAACTGTCCCAGTCGGTGTGCTCTAGAAATGTTATGGTCAGAAATGTTGAAATGAAGGTAGCGTGAAATAAGTTCACAAATGTGAGCTTCTGACTCCTCCCAAATCTCGGACGGCTTGTCGGGGATTCCGTAAAAGATCAGGTTGTCCCTCCGTGAGTGATCTTCAAGATTATCTAACCTTGATTTCAGCTCGGCGTTCTCACATTTAACAGCCGCAGAAACCATGCTACTAATATCTTCTGAGGGCTGTGTACCCTCAAGAGATTCAACAATTGTCTCAAGAGTCTGTAGTCTGGTTGATAGATCTGAAACCTTTTGAGCAAGTGTCTCTTGATTTTGTTTAAGGTCACCGAATGCCTGCATTACCTCATTATGACGGGATTCAAATTTTGATGAAAGCGCAGTTATAGCAGCAAGCACTTTTTCATCAGGCCCAGGGTTTAACTCAACGTCACCACACATCAGTAACTGTTTAAACACAAAAACGCATTGTTGTAACGTGGCATAAAGAACACTTGGGCACGGGAGGAGCAGCAAGCATGCATTACTAGAACGCTTAGCATAAAGGGATGGTAATTCACCAACCTGCACAAGGAAATCAAACGGAGGGATTAGCGGCCAGCGCATGTCTGCCGCTCTCCCGTGCCCACTGAAGGCAGCGTGGCGATGCCAGTCGCTTAAGTAGGCCGATAATGGCTTGTTGTTGTCGATGTCGTTGGTTCGTCCGGAGAAAAACTGTAGATGGTGCCCGGGTTCTGTCGATAACGAAGGCACCACTCATCCACCATCGGCGCCGAGAGCTTCAGGTCCAGTGGCGACTGCGCAGTCGTCAAAGCGCCAGGTGTCGAAGGAAGCCGTGTGCCAAGCAGAAGAAACTACACAAGGAAATTAAACGGAGGAAATAGTGGCCAGCGCATGTCTGCCGCTCTCCCGTGCCCACTCAAAAATGCACTACATGAAATTATTGGCAGCAAGAGAATTTAACGCACTGTAGCATAACCTTAGTTCTTTGCAACGATATTAATAACTACTTGTGATCACTGTAGTGAACACTGAGGGCCAAGCTGAGGACCTGAGCGCTGAGAGCCAAAAGGAAATGAAATTTCCTTACCTCGGTAACGAAGCCTTCATTGCGCTGAGGCCACCTAATGTAACTTCGAAAGCTTCCTGACAGAGGGGCCCTCAGCGAAGGTTTCCTTGGCGTTTCCTTGGCGTAAGGCAACTCCGAAGCTACCTTCATGCGTCCTTATGCCGGTCCTAACCCTGAACGAGCGCTTAACCTCACTGATAAGCCACGTGACGTTTGCTTGGGCATGCGCGCTGCCGCCCGCTTGCGGAGGAGCGCGATCATGGCACCTCTTGCCAAGCATGTTCGGCATGAGTGGCGTTCCTAGGCGTTGCGATATCTGTTTCAGACATCAAGTGCAACGCTGCGGAGGATAGACATACTTTTTGCAGTGGCTGCGTCCGTAATTAAGAAAGAGTTCGATATTCTTGACCACAATGGTGCGAAACTGCTCTTCATTCGGGTTCAATACTGAATGAAAAGGAAGAAGTTTTAATCCTTTGAAACACGCCCATCTAAAGCGCTGATTTAGATTTATTTGTTTTTCGTACCGTTTCTTTTGGATTTTTTTTTATTTTTGTAGATGGGCAGCCCGTCGCGGCAACCTCACGTGCACGCTCGCGCGAGCACACGCCGTTGGCTCGCAGAGAAGCACAGTCGCAACGCGCGGAGTGATTCTTCTTTCGTCACCGATCTTTTTGCGTAGGTTCCACAGCGTTGCACCTGATCTATGAAACAGAGAATAGGCGCTGCACGACGGCGGTGTGCAAGCGTTGCTGGAGCACATAAAGTTTGGCGCTATAATGAGGTACTCTTTTACGTTAAGTAAACAAAACTAGAAGAAAGCGTGCACGCTTCTCTAGGCTAGAGCTTCAATTTAAAAATTATGCTACAATACACCATCTTTTTATTAAACAATGGTGTTCGTGTAAAGCTTTTAAGAGATCCTCTCGAACCCAGGCATGCGACAACCTTTCCCTATGTGAAGGCGGGCGAAGGGAGCTTTCAGATGCGTCCTCTATGGGTCTTTCGCTATAAGGAGGCCTCACGTAAGGTTAGGAAGCGGTCCAAGGAAAGGAACGTTTCATTGTTTGGACCTGAGCTTTCCTGTTGCTTCTTTAGAGCGCTATCACAACACAAATGAAATCAGTTGCCAGGCGGTTCATCTTTTACATATGAAAGTTTAGGAACGTCACTCTGTGCTTCGTATGCTACAGTTGCCGGTTCCCGACAACTGCAGCTTACGCTACCGTAATCTCTACAGGGAACCCATGCGCTGAACGCTATGTGCTTCGCATTGTTCAACGCGCCTGATCATCAATCATGTGGTTTGGACACCCCCCTTTTGCTTTTCTTTATTAAAACCAATACTGGGGTCTGTGCGTAGTTCCAATGGAGGTAGGCACGTATTTCGTGGAATGGTCTCCTGTCGACTATTCTCTCGACGGGAGAAATCCCTGGATCCGAGTCATGCATGGATTCGTTGTAATAATTAAACAAAATGAGCTGAGCCCCGAATGAGACATGTACTTTTCTTGCGCGTGCGCCACGTCGCAGCGCCTCGTGAATGCGTCTCGTCTCGTGGCGGCGCATTGAGCCGCGCTGTGTCAGACGGCACAGACTCGTGCTCAACATACCGCAGTCCTTTCCTCGTAGCAGCTAAATAGGCCGCACGCCATCGTTTTAAATGTAGTTTTAAATCAAGTAGCAGATATCGTTAGGTAGGCGCTGTGCGGCGTCCTACTTTCTTCGGGAACGGCCCAGGTCGTAACGGAGCAAGTTGTAACTTTTCATCGCTCAAATAAAAACGAAAGAATCAAGCGTCATACCATCCCCTTTGCGCTGTTGTCGTCATCACGCACGCGCTCGCTTACGTCGCACACGAGCACGTTGGTCCATCTGATGGCCTTTTGCAGAACGAGCGATGGCAGGTAGCCGAATTTACCTGTAAACATTTCTCACATAAAATTAGTTCGCACAGCGTTTTAGAAAGGCGCGGAAATGGGCAAAAAGAATGCGCTTTTGTGAAGCGTCATTCAGGTAGCGCTCTGTCATGCAACAGTGCGCTGCCTCGTTGGCTCCTTTTAATGGTGGCTCATTTTGAGCCCTCGCTAAAGATCCCTGCCGCTAATACGGCTTATGCGCGGCCGCTATCGTCGGCACTCCCCACCACGAGCCGCGGTGACAGCCTTTTTTCTGCGCCGTCGCCTTAATCCAGCATCGCTTGCAGGGCGTCCTCTCGGCGCAGCCCGCAGGATTTGCTCGCTGTAATGCGAGGGTGCAATCTCATCAACTGGGCCGAGTTTAATTTCTTCCAGCCGCAAATCGTTCTCGCGCATTCCCGGCGGCCGCGAGATCGCTGCTCCACGCTTGTGCGAATGAGCCGAGTCGTCCCACAGGGGGAAGGAAGTTATTTTTAATAATTCAAGGAGGTCTTGCAAAATCCACCGGAAGAGAAACGCCTCCATAAAAGATAAAACTGAGACAGAAAGTGAGGAACAATGTCTGGCAAAGAAATTCCGCTCTAGATGGACGCTTGACCTTGTCTGGCGAGCGACGTGAAACAGACGCAATTTGCTCGGGGCTGAGGCTGCTGCATAAATGCGCCGCGAGAAAACTGTAATTGCAATGTAATTAAAGCCGCTTGTTTTGCAATGTGTGCACGGCGAAAACACGCGTTGCTCGGTGGATTTCCGAGGTTCGAGTCGCATAGGCCGCGCACCAAAACGCTTCCAGTGAAAGTGTGCCTACGACGAAGACATTCGTCTTCTGTTTGACTTGTCGCACCTGGCTTGGCTCTGCGCACATTACAGTAAAACCACACAAATGCGACAAATGTTGCAGCCATGCGGTTTCACGCCCTCGGCCTTTCGCCATAATTAGTCGCAGCAAGCAAAACATATCGTCTGGGTAACTTTTGAGTGCCTTAATACTGAAACAGTATCGTTTTGTGCGCTTCATTTTATATCTTGGGAGAAATAAAAGCGTTTCAGGTATGTCGCCGACGTCGTGGGTGAACACGACAAGGGAGCGATGCAATGTGTGCATCGAGCGAGTGCTGGATAGTCGCGGCGAGTGCGAACGGAAGCTGGAGGCGGCTATGTTGCCGACGCCCCGCACGGGCGAGTTAATCACCAGCCTGTGATATCCCTTGTATTACAATTATGTCCCAATTTGTGTTTTACTCTTGCATAACACCCTCATTGGACATTGTTATCCGGAGATTTCATCCATCGCCCCTTCCTGTAATGCGTCCCGACCTTCTTAAGGAGCAAATAAATGAAATGAAAGGACCTCTCCCAGAGCTCTCCGATTATCCTTGTCCTCCGCCAGCTAATTCCAACTTGCGCCTGCAGATTTCCTTATTTCATTGCCCCTCCTATTTCCATGCGTCCTTACCTTGCCACCCGCTCTCTAGTGCACTCCCGCATATCTGCGTTACGTGCTCATTTTCTTTATGAAGTTGAGGGTATGACGGAAGCCCGTCTGGTCGGGATGATGCATACTTAAAAGGAAGAGGTCTGGACACCGACCAAAAATGGTTTAAAATAGGTATTTACGTTTCGGCTCCCCCACGGGAGCCTCGTTCACAGTGAAAGAAGCGGCAGAGCTGGCGCCCCTTTTATGTGCGTTTCAAAACATGATTAAGGCACCTGGCATACATGGGCGGCAGATTGCCTTCGTTGTGATTAAGAGTGTACGCCGTAGTTTGGATGACTAGGGACTCAAGATAAAGACGCGAAGAATGATTTCGTTCTATGGCAATCACACGAGATTTCTCCCAGTTAATCGTATGTGATGTGGCTGCGCGGTGTTCGGCCAAGGCATTCGATGCAACGTGTCGTTTCTGGACGTCATTCATGTGCTGCTTAAGTCTTGTTTTGAAGTTGCCGGTTTCACCCACGTAGACAGACCGACAGTCCGCACACGGAATGATATACACCACGCCTGGGAACTTGTCCTTTTCCAAAGGGTCCTTCACATGCACGAGCTCGTGTCTAAGTTTCCGGGAGGGCACGTGCGCAGTCTGCACGTCATATGACCGCAGGACGCGTGTGAGAGTCTCGCTTATGCCGGGGACGTACGGAATCGAAGCCCGTCTTTTGGGGGTTCCAGGCGGGGTGGGTACTGTGCGAGCCAGCTGGCGCCCTACTGAGTCAATGACGTACTCAGGGTATCCACAAGCCATTAATTCCCTTCGCACAAGTGCATTGTCCGCCATGCGGTCTTCCGCTGTTGTGCACACGTTTTTTGCCCGACGAAGAAGAGAGCCGACAGCAGACCTCTTTTGCGAAGCAGGGTGCACCGATTTGTAGTTTAGGTAGTGGCCCGTGTGAGTATGCTTCATAAACATCTTGAATAACAGGTTTGGCCCTTCTCGTTGCACAAGGGTGTCCAGCAACGGCAGTTGCCCTTCAGATTCCACTTCAACGGTGAACTTGATTGCTGCTTGTATATTGTTTAGGTGAGCCGTGAAAGGGTGAAGGTTTTTCCTTTGCAAAATACTGAAACAGTCGTCGACATATCTGAGGGAGACTTTAGGTGCCGGTGTAAACGAGGACAACGCTTGAGCTTCATAGCCTCCATTGTTAGGTTAGCTACTGTGACCTAAATCGACGCACCCATTGCTGCTCCGTGTACTTGCCGGTAAAATTTCTTCTGGAATGTGAAATACGTTTTTGATAGGCAAAATTTTAGTAGCCTACCTAGGTAATCCACATCGATGGGGGATCTGTCAGGCAACGTCGGGTCTTCGTCAAGGGCGGCGACACGAACTTCCACGGCCATGTCTATTGGTACGCTTGTAAACAGTGAGACCGCGTCAAAAGAAACTGAGACTTCGTCGGGGTGGACGCTTGTCCCTTTAACCCTTTCAATGAAGTCGTACGTGTTGCGTATTTGCGTGGCACGTTTTCCAACGAGTGGCAAAATGATTCTGTGCAGAAAATTTGACAGCTTGTGGAGCAGCGAACGTATGAAGTCCACAATGGGGCGCAGGGGAACGTCGGGCTTGTGTACTTGCGGTAGGCCGCGTATTGCTGGAGCAGATCCATTGTGGCAAAGCAGTCTGTAGTACAACTGCTTGTGTTGAGGCGGCACCATAGGGAAGAAGTCGGCGAGCAGTTTCTGCAGGTCCCTCTGAAGCTTGGGTGTCGGGTCTCTTGCGACGCTGGCGTACGTGTGAACGTCACTCAATAGCAAGCACATTTTTTCGATGTATTTGCTCCTGTCTAGAAGAACGGTAGCATTCCCCTTGTCGGCGGGAAGCACGACAATATCCCGATTCTCCTGCAGCCTCTTGACGGCATCACGTTCTTGCTTGCACAAGGTGTCCACGGTCGGTTGGGCGTGCAACTTCGACAATACGTTTACAACGCGTGTGCGAGCCTCGTCACGGCGGGATTAGTCGACCAAGTTCACAGCGCGCTCAGCGGCGCATATTACTTTCTTCGTGTCCGTTGCAGGTCTCGTGTTGAAGTTGAGACCGAGACCTAGAACTGCCATTTCGTAGCCGTCAGGCTGGTATGAGGACAAGTTATACACAGAGTTTTTGAGGGCATTTGGCGGACGTGCTGTGCGGCACTGCTTCAGACTTTCGAATTTCCTGTCGTGGCATTGCTCATCTTTCTGAGCGCGAAGATTGGCTTGAAAATTTGCATGCTGTGCGTGTATGCGTGCCACCTCTTCTGGGCAGTGATCCTCCAGACGCCGCCGAGAAAAGAAAGCATCATTCCTAAGTCTTCGTACTTGGTCCTTGCAATCCATGATACTCGCTTGCAACAGATGCCGTTCTGCCTTGGAAACCACGCTTAGTCCAAATCTCGTCGACACGGGTCTATGAAGACGTAGCGAGCGCGAGATCGAACCCTGGGACTTGCAGGCAAGGTTGAACGTCACATGCCCGTTGAATGCCAGAATGCGCGTAGTCAGTGAAACGAACCGGCGAATTTCAGTGATCACTTGCTGGCCGTAGGCCTGTCGCAAATGCATGAAGTTGAGAGTATGACGGAAGCCCGTCTGGTCGGGATGATGCATATTTAAAAGGAAGAGGTCTGGACACCGACCAAGAATGGTTTAAAATAGTTATTTACGTTTCGGCTACCCCACGGGATCCTTGTTCACAGTGTATTCACAATGTTTCAGTATGTTGCACAGGAAAAACCTTCACCCTTTCACGGCTCACCTAAACAGTATACAAGCAGCAATCAAGTTCTCCGTTGAAGTGGAATCTGAAGGGCAACTGCCGTTCCTGGACACCCTTGTGCAACGAGAAGGGCCAAACCTGTTATTCAAGGTGTTTAGGAAGCACACTCACACGCGCCGCTACCTAAACTACAACTCGGTGCACCCTGCTTCGCAAAAGAGGTCTGTTGTCGGCTCTCTTCTTCGTCGGGCAAAAAACGTGTGCACAACAGCGGAAGACCGCATGGCGGACAATGCACTTGTGCGAAGGGAATTAATGGCTTGTGGATACCCTGAGTACGTCATTGACTCAGTAGGGCGCGAGCTGGCTCGCGCAGTACCCACCCAGCCTGGACCCCCCAAAAGACGGGCTTCGATTCCGTACGTCCCCGGCATAAGCGAGACTCTTGCACGCGTCCTGCGGTCATATGACGGGCAGACTGCGCACGTGCCCTGCCGGAAACTTAGACACGAGCTCGTGCATGTGAAGCACCCGTTGGAAAAGGACAAGATCCCGGGCGTGGTGTATGTCATTCCGTGTGCGGACTGTCGGTATGTCTACGTCGGTGAAACCGGCAACTTCAACACAAGACTTAAGCAACACGTGAATGACGTCCGGAAACGACACGTTGCATCGAATGCCTTGGCCGAACACTGCGCAGCCACATCACATACGATTAACTGGGAGAAATCTCGCGTGATTGCCAAGGAACGAAATCATTTTTCGCGTCTTTATCTTGAGTCCCTAATCATCCAAACCACGGCGCGCACTCTTAATCGCAACGAAGGCAATCTGCCGCCCATGTATGCCAGGTGCCTTAATCATGTTTTGAGACGCACATAAAAGGGGCGCCAGCTCTGCCGCTTCTTTTATTGTGAACAAGGCTCCCGTGGGGGAGCCGAAGCGTAAATAACTATTTTAAACCATTTTTGGTCGGTGTCCAGATTTCTTCCTTTTAAGTATCCTTTTCTTTATGTTTTTCTCTAATAATGCCAACTAGAATAGTGGATATTCCCATTTGCTCTCAGATCGACACCGCTCTCTTGCCGCCTGTTGATATCAGCCCTAACAATTTTCGTTCCATTGCTCTTTGAGCGATGCTTAACTTGTTCTCCAGCTTCTGCATTAGTCTCCAAGTTTCTGCCCCATATGTTAGCTCCTACTTGTGTCTTGTTCACCATATAAGCCAGCATTTAAATCCATTGTCGTGTACCTGTTTAATCAGTTACTGATTAAAAAGGGTAAATATAAAATGACAGACTACGCCGACCATTTCATATACGAGCTCACTGCACTCATTGCAAAGCTTATTAGAGAGTTTTAGATCAGGGGAATGCAATCGTTGGGGCCCCAAGTACTAGGGGGCCTCAACGCTTGCGTCTGCTTAATCTGAATCGCTATAATCGCTTGATAATCCTAGTTTGCTTTGCGATTACATAGAGGTACTGTGCACCTATTTGTTAGCCTATGCACTTCTTTCTTTTTAATGTCGCTGTGCATTAGCTAGCTAGGTTGTCACTACTTGAACGACATTTGGGCCATGCCCAACTCAATCAAATAACATTACTTTGCTATAGCTCACTGACTTCATGCATCCTCTACAAGCTTCTTTTTTATCTAGGGAAAATAATAAAAAGAGAATGCATGCATAAAGGATGTTGACAACAGCAAACGGTCTCAAAGCAATCATCCTTGATTGTCATGATTGCTGAGAGAGGAAGCGTGTCTGTGTTCACTTTGACCACAGGCTCAACATTGTTTTAAGGCTGATAGAGTTACGGATAAACAGTGAAGGACCAGCAAATTGGCCACCCAGGCCTTTATACATAGGCATTGCTGCCTTGTGTCTCCCCTTAAGCCTCTCTCATCTCTTAAGGCATGAATGAGATAACACTACTGCTATTTGCCGGGACATTTTTAGCACCAACAAGAAATGGATACATTACGTTATTTCACGCCTATATGGAGTGTCTTTTCAGCAATATTAATATTTGTTTTCATACAAACATACTACTCTAGAAAACATATCTGACAAGCATCTCTGCCTGAAGAATTATGATACGTACATCTCACTTTTATGTCTGTGATAATTATAATCAATCGCTGAAGTCCTACTGGTAGGCTAGTTGGTTAGTCATGATGTAATATGGCAGCGCACTTTGAAATAATGACGTAACGTAGAATGAACAAATACTAGGTCTGTCTGTGTGTGTCGCAAAGCGCTCCTGTACGTTCATTCTGTGTTACATCATTGTTTCGAAGTGCGCTGCCATGTAATCAATCGTAGGCTCACTATTAACTTGACAGCTACTAAAGAAACCTCACCAGCAAAGTGCAAGTTTATTTGTTTGAAGTGACGAAGTTGCGTTGATTTTGTGTATCTTCAACGTTTAGGACGTGTCGTTGTATTGCGCTGTTATTCTTTCCTGTTTTTCCGCTTGTATTATTTTTATTGTAGCATGCATTACCTGTTAATATGCCTATGCTATATCTGTCACTAATTGATTGTAAAACACCTATGTAATGCCCGCATGGGCCTTTAGGGTACTTGAATAAAAAAAAATCAACAAGCCATTATTGAAGATTCACAGGCGTAGTCGGTGATGAAGTGACTTGTCAATCAACAAAGCTGTATTTCACTATAATAGAACCATCTGTACAGTAGTATGTTAATAGAAAACGCTGCGGCGCTTCAGTGTGCTACGCTTTTGCTGCGACAGATCTCTTTTTCATTGGCTTAGATACACCTGTATGTTTGGGTACGCGCGTTCTTGCAAGCTGCTGCCTACAGGTTCTGGCCCCGTCCGTGAAAGCAATTCGCATCGGCTCGTGGCAGAAAACAGACTGAGTTTATTTTCTACAACACATGCACACGAGAGCTGCATGTGTTCGAGGGTGCAAACTCTCGGTCCCTGTCCAGTGGCCGAGACGCTGGGGTTGATCGAGAATTCTCGGAACTCGACTCGGGTGGGGTCGCTTCGTGTTTCTTCCGCACTGGCGCTTCGTGCAGCCGAGGAGCGGTGGTGCGTCGCTTGTGCACGACATTGTCCTCCCTTCTCAGACGGAGTTGTCGTAGCGATCCGTGGGGCGTCGTTCCCGCTATGGGCATGACTCTGCAGTTTTGTTTGGCTCGGTCTCAGGGGCAGTGCCAATCTCTGGTTTGGTCACTGATGATTGCGAGGACTCCAGCGTTCCTGGGAGAGTGGCCTCCGACGATGTGGAGTTATGTGCTTTTATCCCAAGCATAAATGGGAGCGGGACACTGCACCCGGTTAGCGCACAGCCCTTATCCTGTGTTGCCGAATCTTCTATGGGGTGTCTCAAAGCGCTGGGCTTGATGTGGTCATATTGTCATCGCACTAACCCGTTAGAGCCTTTAAGGAGGCACGATGTGTAGCCTAGCTTTTCCAAAACCGTTCCCTCCGTCCAGATCGAGTTCCCTCGGAAGTTTCGAAACAAAACTTGTCCTACAGCGAGTGCTATCGACTTTGTGTCCCTGTTGAAGTTGGTATGGATTTTGTTCGCTTTTGCTTATTGTTTGCAGCTCACGCCCGAAAATAAGTACAGCTGGCATTTCGCCCGTTGATGTGCAGATGGTGGTGTGTCGCTTTAGCAAGAACGGGACCAGCATACACGCCAATCTTCCTTCCTTGTTTTCGGGTAATGCTTGTTTCGTTTCTCTTGTTACTGCACCCGGCAGGGACGCCATCACTTACAAATAACTCGGTAACATGAGCGGTACAGCGGCCAGCGGCCTCCTAGAGCACATTAACGAAGCCTGGGAGAGCTCGCAGTTGCCGAAGGAATGGAAGGACGCCGAGGTCCACTTCATTCCAAAGCCCGGCAAGGCCCTCACGATAGACAACATACGGGCCATCTCTCTCACATCCTGCGTGGGGAAGGTGATGGAGCGCATGGTCCTTCGCCGGCTGCAGAAGCACCACGAAGAAATGGATCAGATGCCAGAGACGATGTACGGCTTCAGGCCACATCTCAGCACCCAAGACGTGATGATCCAACTTCACGAACTGGTCGTCACGCCGGCAACGAGGTACGCGCCGCGCGGGATACTCGCTCTAGACCTGAAGGGAGCATTTGACAACGTGTCCCACGCGAGCGTGTTGCAGAATCTAAACAAAACCCGGTGTGGCCGAAAGACATTTGGCTACATAAAAGATTTTCTGTCAAACCGAACGGCGACCATCAGAATAGGGGAGGAGAAGTTGGACCCTGTCGAACTCGGCGATAGGGGCAACCCTCAGGGATCGGTCTTGTTGCCCCTGCTCTTCAATCTGGCCCTGCTGCCCCTTTCCGATGTACTCAAGCAAATTGAAAGCGTGGACCACGCGTTCTACGCCGACGATATTACGGTGTGGACGGCCCGAGTAGGATCCGATGCCTGGATGGAGGAAGTCTTGCAGCGGGCGGCAACGATGGTGCATGAGTACGCAAAGTCGTGCGGACTGAGCTGCGCTCCCCAGAAATCAGAGCTGCTCATGATCCAACCGGGAAAATCCAAGAAGGAGCTGCCGCCGAACGTGATTACCACCATCGCCGGAACTACCCTCAAGCCAACACAGCAGAATAGGATTCTCGGCCTACTACTTCAGAGCGACGGGAAGGCAAAGGCCGCCATCACAAAGATCAAGACTTCTACCGAACAGATACTTGGTATGATTCGGAGGGTATCTAATAGAAACCGATGCCTTAAACTGGACGATGCCATGCGCCTGGTACGCACGTTCATCGTGTCGCGGGTTACCTACTCCGCACCGTATCTCCAGTTGACGAAGGCGAATAGGGACACCCTAAACACGATGCTTCGTAAGGCAACGAAACAAGCACTGGGCATGCCCATTTACTCGTCCACTCAGAAACTGCTAGACATGGGCGCCCACAACACGGTGGAGGAGCTCATCGAAGCCCACCTCTCTAATCAGAGAATCCGGCTCAGTCACACGGAACACGGACGAGCCGTCCTACGCAAAATAGGATGGCAGATCGAGCCAGTACCCATAAAGACGGCCCTTATGGAAGACTGGAAAACGATCATTCAGACAAAACCCCTTCCCCGGAACATGACGCCGGGCAAGGACGACGAGAGGCGCACCGCGCGAGCTAAAGCCCTAGCCCGGAAGCTGGAAGAGAACCCCAGGGTCCTCTACGCGGACGCCTCGCTCCGAAAACACAGTGACCGTGCAGCGGTGGTGGTTACATCAAAAGGCAGGCTGATCGTCAGCGCGTCCCTGAAGACAACAGACCCCGCAGTTGCCGAAGAAGCGGCCGTGGCCCTCGCACTCGCACAGCCAAGCGTGGACACCGTAGTCAGCGACTGCGGTGTCTACAGAAGCTTCCACAGGGGGGTAATCTCCTCCGCGGCCCGAGCCATTCTAGCCAAGCACAAGCCTCCGGGAAGAGGCATAGAGCTCGTGTGGGTCCCGGCTCACTCACAGGTAGCAGGCAACACCATCGCCGACTACCATGCCCGAGAAATGTTAATCCGGGCCGAGCACGAGCCGGAAGAGCTACCGCACCCGGTTACCAGCTTTCGGGACATTACCCGGATGTACCGAGAGGAAAGGTGCAGACTGCCAGAACCGCACCCCAAACTCACCAGGCAACAACAGACGATCCTGCGTCGAGCGCAGGCGGGATCGCTTGCGCATCCCGTACTCATGAACCGCATGTACCCTGCGGAATACGATATCCTCTGTCATTTTTGCAGAAGAGAAAAGGGCACCCTGCCGCACGTCTTGGCAGAGTGCACACAACTCAAGACACTCCCTCCTCTTCTTCCCACCAACAACCCCAATCCCCAACCCCTTGAACGATGGGAGACCTTGTTATCCAGCCCCGCCCTAACGATTCCGCTCGCACTGACGGATAGGGGCCAGGAGCTGCTGGAAACATACGGGTCCCGTAACTAGGGAACCACCCCGTCTGGTGCCTGCGTGCACCACCGATTTATTTCGGGCCCAGCAAATGTTGCTTCATCATCATCATTTGCTTCGTTTCAAATACCATCCTTTCTGCTTGGCCATTCGTTGTAGGATGATATGGTGTGCTTGTTACATGGGTCACCCCATTCTTTTTTAGGAAGCTCTCAGCTTCTACTGAAACGAAGGATGGTCCCTTATCAGTCACAAGATTTTTGGAGAGCCCAAAGGCTGCGAAAAGGTTCCCGAGTTCCTGAATCAATGAGGTAGACTCTGTATTGCGCATGGAGCACACTTCAAACAATTTGCTGTGAGTGTCCACAACAATCAGCAACATTCTCCCTTCTACGGGACCAACGAAGTCGGCGTGAACTGTGTCCCAAGGCATTCTTGTGCGTTCCCATTTGGGCACGGGTGCCCTGGCTCGTGCCCTTCGGTGTTTACAAGTTGCACAGTTTTCACGTGTCGTCACGCTTCGCCCTGTTCCAGACCGACGCTTTTGACGCATTGGCGCGTACCGAAGCTTGCCGACGCGTGCCAGTGGTTGGTTCTTTAAACACGCGCCGTTATCCGTCGCTCGAAAGGCCGTGGGGGGGGGGGGGGAGGGAGGGGCGAGCGAGGGCGGTAGGTGGCGCTGGCTCTGGCAGAAGTTGCGTATTACGCGAACGGGAGGAAGGGGAACTCACGATCGCGGCTCATTCTCGCGCGTAAAACGGAGGAAAGTGGCGAGGAAACGCGGGAGGGAAGGGAGGCGGCTTCTACTCAGCCAGTAACTGCATATTTTGCGCGGTGGGGCGCGGTCGCGCGCGCCGTGTCTTGAAAGCGATCTGCACACGGCTCATACCTTTGCGCTTGCTGCCTTCTCACCGTTTTTTGCGTGTAAGCGATAGATGGCACGAAGGTCACTTCGCTCGCGGCTGCTGCGGCGCTTCCTCTCGGCAGCATTTTGACAGCGAGTGTCCGCGGTCATCGAGTGTGATGCGTTCATGTATGCCTGTGAGCAATGACACCATGCTTGTTAATTCATTTAGTAAGCGAACGTTTCCAAGTTTATACGGCCAAGAAAACTACTATCCTCACTTCGCATAAGTGTCTACTAATTTTATCGGAATCGTTGCTTAGCCTTTGCGGCGAAACACACTGATAACTGACTGCAGCGCGACTGGAAGAGGACAAGGAATTGACATATGCACATCACTACTTTCAACTAGAACTTTTTTATTTCCCTCTGCAAACACACACACACACACATACGCTACAGGCGTTACATGCGATACATGCCTCTCTTCTTGTTTTCCAGGCTTTTAACCAGTTGTTAAGCCATGGTTTTTGTTTGTGCGTTCGAAAGGTAATTTTTGGTATGAACCTATTCGACACGTTGATCATTCTTTCTTTGAACATCTGCCAGTTTTCATAAATGCTGCGGTTATGAAATGTGTTTTAGAAGGAAGGCACAAGATTGTGTAAATTTTCCCATATTCCACCATTGTTACTTTTGTCGTATAAGTGGAAATTATTGTCGCGCTTCAGCCGCAGAGCTGGAGCAAAGCAAAAATAAAAAAGTATAGATGACCTTGTGGTCAATAATTTGTCTAAGAAAAGTGATGGATGACAAGCTGTCTGAGCGGTTCACCAGTACTAAACCCAAAATGTTTCAGTGTCTTGCGCAACGCGCTTCGGTTCCGATACGAGTTCGATTAAAGTTTACGCAAACGTCCGGCAAATCTCTCGTTGAGGTTTCATTTAGTGTAGAGAAAGCACTCTGTTGCGGCAATCAGACACACACACACACATTTGAATTAAAGTTTTCAAAAATATGAATGTCGGCATTAGGGTAGCGACAGCAAAGCACTTTTACTGCATTGTTTATATTTCGAGTGAAGTTGGCATTATAGCGAGGCGGCGTATAACACGCACCTAAATTTACAGATTGTGGGGCGGCATGGCATAGAATAGACAGTATTTCTAATTCTGATGTGATGTTGATAGTAGAGCACGTTAGCTGATGAGAATAAGCACGCCTCCTGCTATAGTCCAGGCACGGTCTTTTCGAAAGACGCTCAAGTGTGGCAAATCAGCCAGAACTTCTGGACGTCGTTGCTTAGCCAGGATTCCGTGAGTACAATAGCGTTCTACGACAGCACGGCACACGGGTTCTCGTTTTAGAATGAAGTATCTTAGGCGCCGCATTGGAATTGGGCAATTTCTTTAGCTCTGCCTTTACTGACGAAACCCCAATATCATGTAC
This sequence comes from Dermacentor andersoni, assembly GCF_023375885.2. Classification (NCBI taxonomy): domain Eukaryota; kingdom Metazoa; phylum Arthropoda; class Arachnida; order Ixodida; family Ixodidae; genus Dermacentor; species Dermacentor andersoni. Next base: position 219,633,116 of record NC_092817.1, read on the forward strand.
TCTACCTGTTAATTATTTAACTTCTCAAATGCAAGATATATGTATCACTACCCAAGGCATCGTAACAGCCATTGATCGCCTTGGTGCGAATGCTGCACATGGGTCTAACGCCAATGCCGCAAGCTACTTAAGAGGAAGCTTTAGCTCAGGCCCAACTCCAAATACAAATTCAGATACATTTAAAACGCAAAAACGATTTTCTGAGATAACCCATGGGCCGATTTTAATAACTTTTTTTTTTATATTTGAGAGAAAAGGTTAAATTCTAGTGACTGTATTAAGCGTAATTTCGATTTAGTTTGTGAATTTTGTTAAAAAGATTTTCAAAAATTGGAAAGTTCATAAATTCATAGCCCTGCATCAAGAACATATATCGCGGTTATGTAAATTGTATTCATTAGACCATTGAAAGCGGACAAATGTTATGTCATTTTATATCTTACGGGAATTGGTTACGTCTTTCACTGGGGTTCCGCAAAAGATGTATTTCCATAATATGAACTTTTTCGAGATTCATGTGGGACATAAAAATCTTGTCCGCTTTACATGTACTATTAGATACAATTCGCATAATGCATTATCATTTTTTGTTGCTGAGTTACAGAGTTGTAAACTTGATTTTTTTGTTTTTGAAACTTTTCGAATTTTGCGAATTTCAAAGAAATAATTGATGACCTGAAGATGAGAAAATTCGAAACAGTCATTATATTTTAAGTTTCTTTTTTGAAATACAACAAACCGTCAAATTTGGTGAAGTGGTTGCCGAGAAAAACGAATTCTCCTTTTAGATGGATTTAGATAGGAGCAACCGAGCTAAAGCTTCCTGTTCAGGTAGGAAAGTTACAAGTAAGTCATACGTTAAGTGCTGTGGTTTCAACAATCTGTTGACAGAGGCTGTGTGCTCGACCACTGGAAGGTGGCTAGCCCGCGTAATCCCTATATTTAAATCGGGTGACCGCTCTCATCCAACAGGCCAATCTCGCTCACAACTGTCGCCAGCAAACTGCTCGGGCACATCATTTCATCTGCAGCCATGAAGTACTTGGGGGAAAATAACTTCCTTTTTTTATAACCAGCGCGGCTTCCTGCGTGGTCGATCTTGCGAAACACAATTGTTTGAGTTCATTACTGACATTTACGTTGTTGTGCGAAATTGACGCCGTTCTTGTGGATTTCAGAAAAGCTTTCGACAAGGTCCCTCATGCTCCGCTAATAAAAAAGCTTACCACTCTTAACTTAAACACTCATTCAACCAATTGAATAACTGAGTTCCTAACAATCCGTTGCAGTTAACGAGAATAATTCCTCATTAACACACGTGAAATCGGAAGTGTCGCAGGAATCTGCGCTCGCACTGATTCTATTTCTCACGTACATTAATAATATCGCTAGTTTCAGGACTTCCACCGTAAGGTTATTCGCAGATCACCTGCGCGTTATATAGAAATGTGACTAACATGAAGATGCTAATAACTTGCAGAACAACCTAGAGTGGTTAGACAAATTTTGCCAGCACTGGCAGATAGAAGTCAACGTGAACAAAACAAAACTGTTTCTTTCACTACAAAATTGAGCCCAATAACGTATCCCTGTACACTGAATAAGAAACCAGTTAAACAAGTGTCCAAATTTAAATTCTTCGGTGTTCATTTAGCGTCTGATTTATCAGGAAACTTAAGTATTTACACTATACCTAGCAGCACATTTAAAATACTTGATTCATTAGGCGCAACTTGTATTTCCCCAACTCTGCTACTAAACTTTAGCGCACAGTGCATTACTCCGGCCTAACTTGATTATACTTTGCAAATCTGGAGCCGTCACCTGGCATACCTTATAAATAAATTCGAATTTCTTCAGAACAAGAATGCCCATTTCATAACCAAGAATTACTCTCGGGCATCTCGCATTACTGAAATAGAAATGTCCCTAAACTTGTCTTCCCTGCAGTCGCACAGACTAGTGTCACTTTTATCCTGGCCACCAAATATTTGCTCGATTAAACCACGAATTCAAATTAGAACCTCTCTTCGCCCCAACAAACGTGTGTTTACGTACTATTTTAGTACTGGCTGTTAATCATTGGAATCAACTACCAGAAGATATTGTCTGCATATCAAACCATGACAAATTCACTCGCAAATTAAAGCTTCATCTTGGTGTCTGAATGACTTTGCATAATTGTCTCAAATTTATTATGTGCCTATATTAACTTGTTAAAAACACCATATAACGTGCACAAATGTGTTCACTTGACTAACTCTAGCAGGATGTGAATGCTCAGCCTTATTAGCTTATTCCCTTCTGCTTTCCTTTTTAATTCATAAGATTTGTCTTTATAGTAGTATACGTTCGTTTCTATCTATATATCGTTTCTGTACCATTAGTGGCGATCGTGTTACGCTGCTAAGAACGACGTCATGGGATAGAATCCAGGCCACGGCGGCCGCATTTCGATGGGGGCGAAATACAAAAACACCCGTGTGCTTATATTTAGGTGCACGTTAAAGCACCCCATGTGGTCCAAATTTCCGAAGTCCCTCACTACACCGTGCTTCTTAATCACATCGTGGTTTTGGCACGTAAGCCCCCATAATTTAATTTATTAATCGTTTCTCTACTTGATTGGTGAATTGATTTAAGGTGTCTATACTACTCCCCACCCCCATATGTAATGCCCTTGGCCCTTTGGGGTGCATCAATAAATGAATAAATAAATACATAAATAAATTACTGAAAGGCAGACATGCGATATAGGTTTCCTTCGAGGGGGGTGGCTTGTTTCTTTTGGCGATGTGATGACTGCTATAGTTATGTCACTGTTTGCTAGGCGTCAGAGAGCACGTAGCGCTTAGAACCGATGAAAAGAGTGCAAAGAAAGTGGCACAGACTTTGATTTCGCAAAAGACACAAGTTGCCTGCGGGAATTACGAACTGCTGGGGAACCGATGCTGATGTCGGCGTCCTCAAGTTTGCGCGCATTTGAGAGTACCATTTCTTTCTTTTCATTTTATTGTGAGTGAACCTTACAAGTATTGTAATGTTACAATTGCAATTGAACCAGAATTGGTGGGCGCTGGCGATCAGCAGAATGGCGGCCAACACGACGTGCTCGCTTTATATCTTGAGGAATTCAATTAGCATTCAGTTCAAGTGGTCCGAGCATAGACGCAAAGCTGTTGCTTCAGACGCGGCCGGCGTCTCTGATGCTGCTGTGTGAGGGAGGCCCTGAAACAAGATTATTTCGCCTTGAGCGGTTCTCTATATCGTCAACGCGGGCATTCAGAGTTCAGAGTTTGAACAAGCCGTGCTGTTTGCTCAGTATCGGCCTATATAGTCTGGATCTCCTTTTGCATTTGTAATAGTTTTTGATAATTGGTCCTCTAGATCCGCTTACCACTTGCCTAAGTTGGTGAGTGCGACACTGGTAGCCGCACCCTGGCTTTCAAGGCCCTGAATGTCGGCTATTATTGTGGCTTCGCCAGGAGACAGTTTCTTCAGTCCGGCAAGCACAGCAGTGATATCAGGACCCAGGTTCGTTTCATCGACAAGTTCTTTGCCACGCATATCTACAGTCTTATCTTCCCAAAGTGAATGATGTGAGTTTAAATCCCCACAGATTGTTCTAGGCGAGGGGCAACGAATACAAAGGTCCTTTAAAAACGCCTCCATGGAGACCTTCCTTCGTGCACTTGCATACACCGAGACCACACTGAGTTTTCGCTTTCATAGGCACACTTGCACAGCTGCGACTTCCAAGGAGGTAGAACAAAGGTCTTCCACATGTAAGGTGACGTGAGGTCTTTCGCGTCTGATGTATATCATTGCACTACCATTTGCAAATGAAGGTATACTCGGATTGCCGTGTCTTATGTACCCTGGAATCGTCCTTCCATTTGGGAGACCAGCCTCCGAGAGTGCTAGTATTGATATAGGCATGTCTCGAAGGAAAAAACAGCCGCGGATGCTGTTGACTTATATGTGGCGAACGATGGCAAACCGACTTTCTTCAGGCCACCTGATTCATGGACTGCCATAGACCTCGTGTTACACTCTACATATATTTTGCTATCATGGACAACGGCCCCGTAGAGGGTGGGCAGTGAACATTTCCCAATCTTCACAAACATCGTTGGATTTCAGAATGCCGGTGGCCAATTCTGTATTGTGACACGCTGGGACACATACAGAAAAGCGTTGGGAGAATCGCTCGGTGAGCTGTTCGCAGATATGTTGCGGGGCAAGAGAGTGACTACTACAGTGTTGAAACTGCCAGCTCATTTCCCTACTTCTGACTTGAAGCTAAAGAACCTCTGTGCAGCGCGTAGGAGAGCAGAGCGGCGACAAATGAGAAAAAAGGAAAATCCCTCTTCGAACACTGAATATAACAGGATAAATGCTGTCATCCGTTACCACACAAGAAGGTTAAGAAGGGTTCAGTGGGCTGCTTTCTGTGAGAGCTTGTCGGCATTTACACCCATGACAAGGATATAGGTAGTACTCAATAGCCCATCCGGAAAGATTCGCCCACACAAGCCATTTGAAGCACTCGCTTTAAAGCAACGAAAACATTTACGAACCCTTGCAGAAGATATTTCAGATGTATACACATCTCGCAGATCAGCGGGAATGGCGAACCCTCTGTCGTCTCAATCATTCCATGAAATGGATACACCATTCACCTTTCCTGAGTTAAATTTGGCGCTTAGCAGATTAAAAAGACGCTGTGCTGTGGGTTCCGATTAGATCAGCAATACAATGCTGACAAATCTACCATACGAGTGAAAGTGTGCCATTCTTGGCATGTTTAATCGCGTCTGAAGCACAGGAGAGATACCCAAAGCGTGGAAGACAGCATGGACGGTGCCAGTGCTCATGTCCGGAAAGGATCCTGCGAACATTGCCTGATATCGGCCAGTATCGTTAGCATCATGCGTATCAAAAGTGATAGAAAAACTAATATATACTAGGTTAACTTGGTATCTTCAGCAAGGAAATGGACTGCCATCGTTTATGACCGTATTTCGCCCACGCTTCAGTGCTCAGGACAGTGTCTTGTACTTACTAAGCCACATCGAGCAGCTTCGCGCTGACGGCATTTCGACACTCGCTATCTTTGCGGGCGTTCACAAAGCATATGACTGTGTGCTTCATACTGGCATCATCAACGGACTCCAAGCCCTTAGTGTCTCTGGAAATGCTCTTCGATTCGTCCATGAATTTACTAGAGAGCGACATGTTCAGGTTAAGCACGGCAATATAATGAGCGAGAAGTGACGCATTTTACTCGGCGTCCCACAAGGAAGTGTGCTGTCTCCCTTGCTTTTTTACGTTCCTACCTTATAGACGCACTGAAGGTGGGCTGGACGGCTGTTAAAATGTCCATCTACGCAGATGACACCTGCATTTGCATCTCGGGGCACCAGCACAAACGTTCGGCCCGGATAGCCTAGGGTGCAATCTCCGTCATCGATCGTCACTTATCGACGCTTTGCCTATTTTTATCAGCGGAAAAATCTTCCTTCATGCTTTTCCAGGGAGTGAGGCGCAAATCAACTCACCTGTCGCTGGATATCAGTGGCCGTCCAATTCCCCATGCAACTAGTCTTCGATTCCTGGGCATCACCATCGACAGTAATCAACTATGGCGGCGCGCAGTTGAAAGTATTGTCGCTGCATCAGTGCAAAGAGTAAGCGAACTTCGTCGCATGTCAGGTGCATGTTGGCAAAACAATCCTGTGTTTATGCTTAAACTGAACGCTGCACTGACAATGAGCCGCATTCTTTGTCAGCTGCCGCTGATATCACCATCACCGAGCCGATTCGAGTGCTTGGAGGTAGTGCACGGAAAAGGACTTCGCTTGGCGATGGAAGTTCCTCTGGCGACTTCAAACGAGAAAGTTCATAATGAAGCGGAGTCTCTTCGACTCCGCCTTTTGGTGTCTCAGGCCTTGGTGATGCAGCTTTTAAGGCTAGGCGAGTCCTCCGCGGGCGCGGCCCTTCTCCGGCGGCTAAGGACGAGTACTCGCTCCTATTTCTAAGCGACGCTGAACACCTTTCAATTTTAAGGATTAGAGTGGCCTAAATGGACTCACGTCGACTCGCCGTTGTCTTTTTCGGACGTTAGTTGCACCGTCGGCGTGCCCCAGCTACCGGCGAAACGCACCCTCTCAACTGCCGAAGCAAAATTTCTTGTGCTGGACCACTTGAGCACAGCATTTCAAAGCCACCTACAAGTGTACACAGAAGGGTCAGTATGTGCACAGACAGGTGCAGCGGTGTTCTGCACACCCTCCCTTTATGTGTCGTGGTCTGGCCGCCTAGATCGCGTGGTGTCGTCTACAACAGTAGAAAGTGCCGCCATTACCGCGGCCTTGCGAAAACTACGCACATATTCCGCACGTGACGTGGTGGTGCTGACGGACTCAAAATCATCGTTACAATTACACCGTGGCCTCTGGCACTGATCAAAGTTTTAATGAGCAAGAGATTTAACGGAAAACTTCAAAGGATTGAAAATTGAATTGAATTTCAAAGTATTTCAACGCAGGTATTGAAGAAAATGAAAAAGCTGACGCTCTTGCACGCCGGGCACGGACACGTGCCCCAAAACTAAGGGCACCAGAGATAACCCCAAGAAAGCAATTCGCATTCACATTAGGGCCATGCACCAGACTCCACACCCAGCCTGTGTGAACCATGGCCTTACTCGGGAAGAAGCAACGGTGTTGTACCGCATCCGAACCTGCTTCGCATGCACCTCGGCTTGGTAATTCAAGACTGAACGATGAGCTTCCCTGTTCTGTGCCTCCTGTGGTGTGATCGCCGACATCGAACATGTCATTTGTATATGCCCGCAGGTTGACACAGAAAGGAAAGCGATGGTCGACAACCTGCGTAGGACCTTTGAAGACGTTGTTTTCCCCGGAGGGCCGGCGGCAATCAGGAAGAGGGCACAACGACTGCTGCTTGCCTTCATGCGAAACACGGGGCTCTTCAACACCTGGTGACACACACAGTGACACTAATAGCAGGCTTAGGCGGAACGATTGCCTGCTATGTATGCCAGGCCAGGTATGCCCTCCTACTGCAACACCACCACCACCGCCACCACGAATAGATGAGGAGTGAGGAGAGTGTTGCTATAAACAAGGGACTGAGGCAGGTGTGCCTTTTATCCCCACTGCTGTTTATGATGTACGTTAGAGAGCATGGAGGGGACGCTAGAAGGAAGTAATATAGAGTTTAATCTCTTATACAAGCTGACGGGTAGAGTAGTAGAGCAGCAGCTGCAAGGTTTATTTGATGCGGACGGCATTGTGTTGCTAGCTAACAAGCAAAGTGATTTCCAGCGGCTGGCTGAGGATAGGAAGACTAGAATTAGGGTATGGAATTTAGCGTGAGAAAATCAGGTGTATGGTACACAATGAAACCAGGTAACAGACAGTGGCAATACAGGGCCGGGAAATACCTCGGGTAAAATATTATAAATGCCTTGATATATGGATAAACGAAGGCAATAGATGTATCGAAACACAGGAAGAAACAATAACAATAAAGGGGAAGAGAAATGTATCCATAATGAAGCACAAAGTCAGAAAATTTGGTTATGGGAACTCATCGTGTTTTTTTTTTAACCTAGGTAGGACATTAGGCAGTATAATAAAGAGCTTGGTGGCGTAACCTACCGCCCCGTTCCAAAGGAGACGCTCAGGAGATCCAGCCGTCCAACCGACATGGCACTTGTCAGAACCGGCGCGACCATATTCAGCGACGCAGTGTTGCTAGTTTTGTCTATATATAGTCCAATTGGGCTACAGAAAAAAGATTTAGCGTCGACTTTGGCGAGTACGCTATGTGGTGACTTGGCTTTGTTTGCGCTATAAGTCACCATCATCAGCCTCACTAAGCCCACTGCAGGGCAAAGGCCTCTCTCATACCTCTCCTACTATCCCAGTCATGTGCTAATTGTGGCCATGCTTGCTCTGCAAACTTCTTAATCTCATCCGCCCACCCAACTTTCTGCCGCCCCCTGCTACGCTTCCCTTCTCTTGTAATACAGTCGGCAACACTTAATGACCATCGCTTCTATTCCCTCCTCATTACATGCACTGCCCATGCCCATGCCCATTTCTTTTACTTGATTTCAACTAAGATGTTCATAACTCACGTTTGTTCCTTCACCCAATCTGCTCTCTCTTATCCCCCCTTAACGTTACACCCATCATTCTTCTTTCCATAGCTCGCTGCATCGTCCTCAATTTAAGTAGAACCCTTTTCGTAAGCCTCCAGGTTTCTGCCCCGTAGGTGAGTACTGGTAAGACTCATCTGTTATATACTTTTCTCTTGAGGAATAATGGCAACCTGCTGTTCACCCGTCGTGGTTGCTTAGTGGCTATGGTGTTGGGCTGCTAAGCACGAGGTCGCGGGATCGAATCCCGGCCACGGCGGCCGCATTTTGATGGGGGCGAAATGCGAAAACGCCCGTGTACTTAGATTTAGGTGCACATTAAAGAACCCCAGGTGGTCGAAATTTCCGGAGTCCCCCACTACGGCGTGCCTCATTATCAGAAAGTGGTTTTGGCACGCGAAACCCCATAATTAAATGCTTAACCTGCTGTTCATGATCTGAAAACGCCTGCCAAGCGCACCCCAGCCCATTCTAAAGTAATAACCTTAAGCATTAAGTAGGCTATAAGCTCTAAGTAGAGTTTACGAGAATACGTTTGGATGCGACAAGCAGCTGGGGCGGCGCAGGCTTTGCAGTGAGGCAAGACGACGACGACATGTACTGTGGCGGTGCTGCGATCGAAGTGGATTGGGCCGCATCAAGGTCGCGCCGTTGGAGACTGCTGGCGATACTTCTCGGTAGGGTCATTCGTACTACTATATGCATTCAGGACCCCCAGACGGTGTTTAAAATTGCATATGACATGTATTTTTGCCTTGAGAATAAAATACATTCTTTCTGTTCTTTAGTTAATTTTATTTTTTAATGCCGCTCAATGATTGCGCGGGCACTGCGGCCGTAGCGTCAGCTTCTATTAAACTATGTTGTTTTACGGTTCCCTTTGGAGAACAAATATGTTTCTTGTTCTTCAAGCCGCCTGTATCGCTCGCGTGTAGCTTTGCGGATACAGTTTTCCATCAGTAGCTTGCTGCTGGCTGCTAAGAAGCTTACTGCTTGCCGCTATAACAAATCAAACATATCTGCCTCACCAAGTACCCTGTACTCAGATTCATGGGAAGTATTCTTAGAGCAAAATAAAGTAACTACAGTGCAACATTCCACTCATGTTTCCGGCTTTCTCGCGTAACAGAATGATGACTAATGGGTACGGGTTCTTTTATTGAGGTCAGACTTCTGGCGCCGAAATCAGTTTTAGCTAGGCATTATATGGTGATCTTTGGCCCGTAAGCCGTGTGAAATTTTTGTCCAATCCATGCTCACTAAGCAAAAGAAGAAGTGGCGCGGTCGCCTGATTAGTGGCTACATAGTCGATATGGCCTTGTGCTGCTAAACGCGAGCTCACGGGTTCATCAAACCAGGTCGCCGCATTCGATGGGAACGAAATGGAAAAAAAACTTGTGTACTTATGGTTACGTTCACGTTAAAGAACCCCAGGTGGTGAGAACTGAACAGGGAGGGGGGCTCACAATCATATCGTCAGGCGTAAGCGCCAGAATTTGTTTAATTAAAAAAAAAAGAAGGTAGCTTGGTCCTTTATCTTTTTCCTAGTTGTGTAAACGAAAGAAATTATTCTGTAGTCCGATTTCTGTGGAAAACATTTCGCACTTATCTTGTGTTTCATCATTATCAGCCCATTTTGTGTCCACTGCAAGACGAAGGCCTCTTCCTGCGATATCCAATGACCCCTATCCTGTGCCAACCGATTCCAATTAGCGCCCGCGAATTTCCTTATCTAATCGCTCGACCTAGTCTTCTGCCGTCCTCGAGTGAGCGTCCCTTCTTGTGGTACCCATTCTGTAACCATAATGGTCCAATGGTTAGCTAACCTGCGCATTACATGACCTGCCCAGCTCCATTTTTTTCTATTAATGTCAAATGGAATATCGGCTATACCCGTTTGCTCTCTGATCTAACCCGCTCTCTTTCTGCCTTTTAACGTTATGCCTAACATTTTTCCTTCCATGGTTCTTTGCGCGCTCCCTAACTTGGTCTGAAGTTCTTTTGCCAATCTCCATGTCTCTGCCTCTTAACGTTATGCCTAACATTTTTCGTTCCATCGTTCTTTGCGCGGTCCCTAACTTGGTCTGAAGTTCCTTTGCCAATCTCTATGTCTCTGCCTCTTATGTCAGCACCGGTAAAATGCACTGATTGTACACCTTCCTTTTCAATGATAATGACAAGCTTCCAGTCAGAAGCGGACAATGTCTGCCCTATGCGATCCAACCCATTTCTATTCATGGCTGAATAAACGTACACTGGCCAACTGAAAAAAATTTAAAACACAGATTGACGTTTCGGCGCCCAATACGGGTGCCTTGTTCACAATTATTCAGCCATGTTCTTTCCTCGCCAGAGGAGTTTTCGTCAAACCCTGGACTGCATTTCTATCCTTCTATCAATTTCCTTCTCATGATTAGAGTTCCCTGTGATTAGTTGACCTAGGTAAACGTCTTCCTTCACCGACTCTAGAGGCTGACTGGTGATCCTGAACTACTGTTCCCTTGCAAACATGTTCATCATTATCTTTGTCTTCTGAATATTAATATTCAACCCCACTCTTACACTCTCTTTGTTAAGGTCCTCAATTATTTGTTGTAACTCGTCTGCAGTGTTGCTGACTAGAACAATGTCATCAGCAAACCGAAGGTTGCTGAGATAATCGCCGTCGATCCTTACTCCTAAGCCTTCCCAGTTTATTAGCCTGAATAGTGAGTTCTTGCGAACCGCGAGAACTCACTATCAATCCACATATCTTGAAGTTCCTGGCAATCATTCTCACGTAGTGTGGTCTAGATTAAACACACTCCTTCACCCCGGCCACCTTACCACCCCTGTTTCAAATCTAGAAGTAAACGGTATAGATATGGATGGATCAGATTTCGCTGACGCATTTAATATTTTGTTCTCTGATATAATAACGAGCGGAGCCCCGGCTGATGCGTGCGAATACGCAAGTGTTCACAACGCACAATCATTGTACTTGCGTCCTGTCACCGCCCACGAAGTCTAATCAACAATAAAAAGTATAAAAAATAGCGCCAGTTGTGATATCGACGGCGTCTTGTCAAAGACGTGTCTGATGTTATTGCGCCAATTTTAGCAGATATCTTTAACATTTGTTTAACTAACTCTGCCTTTCCTTTAAGTATGCAAATAGCAAAAGTGACCGTGCTTTGCAAAAAAGGTTTGCGAAAAAACTTTGGCAATTATAGACCGGTGTCTATCTTGCCTGTGTTCTCAAAGGCTTTAGAAAAAAATTCTGCACACTCGAGTTTCAAATTTCATTGATAAATATAATTTATTTTCACCTAATCAATTTGGTTTCTGGAAAAATAAATTAGCTGAACTTGCCCTGTTGGAGCAAAAAGTGTATATGCTTAAACAATCTGAAAATAAGGCACTCGTTCTTGGTATTTTTATTGGTTTTTCAAAGGCCTTTGATTGAGTAAACCATAAAATATTGTTAAGGAAACTGCATCGCTATGGTATTCGTGGCCAAGCCTTAACGCTTATTGACTCTTATTTATCAAACAGACAGCAGGTCTATAAGCGACTCTATTTCCGGATTGAAACCTTTGCTGTGTGGAGTGCCACAGGGCAGTATTATAGGCCCACTAATATTTAACATCTATCTTAATGACATCGTAAATATTAATTCTGAGTCCAAATACATAATATATGCTGATGATACCAGCATACATATTTCTGGGCATGATATTCACGAGCCTATAAGAACTTCTAATCACGCATTGAAAACGCTAGATAGATGGTCAGCAGCAATTGCTATGCGTATGAATGAAAATAAAACAAAAGCTGTTATATTCTGAACACAAAATTAAATTGTTCCATCTCATGAAGACATAGTACTGAGTACTCACACTATTGACATAGTTGACCATTTTAAATGTCGCATAGAAGTGTTATATGCGCTATAGGCGTGCTCTGTTTGACTTGATCGCGCAGATTTTTGGGTATTTAAGCGGGAAGTTCTTCGAAAATAAAACCAGTTGTTAGAAAGCTCTCGTCCTCGTGTTCCTCTTATTATTTGTCCCTGTTTGTTTGCGCACAAAAACGTTTTTAAATAATGAGTGTTCCAACTAGGCCGACTCGCAGTTATGCTTCAGTTCACTTTTATCTGGTACGAAAATAAGCTATTTATTTTTAAAAATGGTGTCTGTATTGGTTCATGTGCGGCGCCTGCTCCTTGCAGTATTTTTTATAGTTTGTCGAGAGCGCTCCTAAGAGTGCGCTCGACAAACGACAAATATTTAGACATGTTAACGATTTTCTTGTTGTCATAAAACAGAGTAACAACTAATGCTCCCTTCATCATCATCATCATCATCAGCCTGGTTACGCCCACTGCAGGGCAAAGGCGTCTCCCATACTTTTCCAACTACCCCGGTCGTGTACTAGTTGTGGTCATGTTGTCCCTGCAAACTTCTTAATCTCATCCGCCCACCTCACTTTCAACCGTCCCCTGCTACGCTTCCCTTCCCTTGGAATCCAGTTCGTAACCCTTAATGACCATCGGTTGTCTGCCCTCCTCATTACATGTCCTGCCCATGCCCATCTCTTTTTTTTTATTTCAACTAGGATGTCATTAACTGGCATTTGTTCCCTCACCCAATCTGCTCTTTTCTTATTCCTTAACGTTACACCCATCATTCTTCTTTCCATGGCTCGTTACGTCGTCCTCAATTTAAGTAGACCCCTTTTTGTAAGCCTCCAGGTTTCTGCCCCGTAGGTGAGTACTGGTAAGACGCAGCTGTTCTACACTTTTCTCTTGAGGGATAATGTCAACATGCTGTTCATGATCTGAGAATGCCTGCCAAACGCGCCCCAGCCCATTCTTATTCCTTTGATTATTTCAGTCTCAGGATCCGGGTCCGCGGTCACTACCTGTCCTAAGTAGATGTATTCCTTTACCATCTACTTAGGACAGGTAGCGACCGGTGACCGTAGAGGTAGCTATCCTTACGGTAGCTGATATTTTAACTCTGTTCAATGACAATGGCAGAGGTTTAACTTTCACACATGAGCTATCTAGGGACGGTAAAGTCCAGTTTTTAGATTTCCAGCTATCCTTATAAACAGGTCATGTCTGTTGGATCTACTCGCCGCGTGCACGTAAGGAACTTCTACCTTATGCGCCTGCGCACTCAAAGATTGTGAAACGCGCCATTGCTTTGATGTGTCCAGAATCTTCGTTAATGAAATCCTGTCATCACACTGCGAACCAGAGTTTCATTGCACAGTTAAATAGGCTGCAGGCTGCGGGTTACCCAAGTGTGGTGGTGAGGTCAGTCTCTGAGGTATTGCTTCAGAAACTGAAGGAAAGCGTCAAAAAAGTAACTGTGTTACACAAAAGGAAAGGCCTGAAGTTGTGCCGTATTGCTATAGAGTGGCTCATGATCTAAGGAATGTCGCCACTATATACTAAATCCCCGTAGTGTTTCCTGCTCCACAGAAACTGTCAATGTTGTGCAGCCGTGTTTTAAAAACAAGAAAGCTAGTTTGTGAAAAGAACCACGCGAAGGTTGTAGATTGCAGCGTCGATGTGGTAGATAAGATTCCGCTGTCATGTGGCAAAGAGTGTGTACGGTTGTCAGGCCGCTGTGTTAACGGGCGCCTTAGAGAACAGGAGCGATGCATACAGGCAGGCACAGGTTCCCATTTAGCTCAACATTGTAAAATATGCAAATGCAAAGCTACGTTTTATAATACTACAATTTTGATAAAGAGCCGTGATTCCACCGCCCGAGAACTATCGGAAGCTTTTTTCATGCAGTCATTGAGTTCGAAGTGCATTAGTGCGCCTTCGTTAACCTTGTACAGCGCTGAATACAGTTTTTTGGATTCTGTCAGATGAGTGCGCTCTGGTGATCTTATTTATTTATTTATTTATTTATTTTACATACTTTCAAGGCCCAAAGGCACAGCAGAAAGGCATGGTACATAACAAAGCAATGTAATATGCAGACAATGGTATGCAAACAACAATAAGCGATAGCGTGGTAGACTGCTGTTTTGAATGAAGATATATCTGATCTGAATGATGGAAGCAGGAAATTGGTTGCAGTCGACAGTTGTGCGGGGTAAAAAGGAATTATGATACTTGTTCGTTTGGGAGGATGGGACGGCAACAACGATGTTGTTGGTACCTGCACATGGTGCTCACGGCGGATGTTCTTCCAGATTCTGGTCTCTATAAAGGAGTGAGGCAATAAAATGATGTCAGTTAAGAGTGGCGCCTTGTCCTGTCGTCTCTCTTGTGTCCGTTGTTTTGCGCTAAACAAAGTCATTATGGATTTGCACCAACTAGCCAGCCAACATACTGGGCTCACGTGTATTTTAGTACCGTCTAAAAAATGCTGGCATTGTAGAGCTAGACGATGCGAGCGCAGAACACTCCCTCATGTTGTATGGTAGTCTTTATACTGCTTCTGAACTCGCCTGCTACTCAACCACGTTATACAAACGGACGTTTTGTAAGAGCGGTTATTCGTGCACTGAGCGGTTACGTGTACCTGAGCAGTTATACGTGCAAAATAAACATTTGGAAACATTCTCTTTGCATACACACGATCCCGTTGTCGGCTACCACCAATCACGCTCGCTATCCACTGAAGTCTTCGTTTTGGTTCTGCCGGAAAATGAACCAATCTCCAACTATTGCCGGAATGATTCGTGCACAGCGGCACGCAGGCGTTCTGTGCCGAAAACGACTGCCACGCGGGCGCGCAAAGTAGACACGTGCTGGTTCAGCGGGAGGTGGGCCACCGACGGCAGCTGCGAAATCCGGTCGACGCGGTGACAGCGCCTCCACCCTGAACGGGGCGAGAGGGCGCACCCAGGCACCTTAGCCCCGTCTATTGATGTCAATCCTGCTGTTAACAGCGCAAAATGTAGACGAGAGACGAGAGGCCGACACCACAAGTGCTGTGGTGTCGTCTTCTTGTCTCGTCTATCGCCTACACTTTGCGCTGTTAACAGCAGGAGGGAAAACCAACAAGCCCAAGCTGATATTCTATTGGTGCCAATGTTGCGAGGTGCTGTGCTCTGCGGTTGGCTGCACACACGTACTTTAAAACTGATTTTAATTATGCTCGAAGATATATTCGCACTTCATATTTTCTAGACGATATGTATGTGTCCACATAAACCAATCTCACAAGTTAACTGCACGCAAACATTTTGTGTCAGTACTCCTTTAAATTAAGAATTAGTCGAGGCATTCCACGTTTATTGAAAGGACCGCACGAGTGTGAGCCACGCTGTGGTAACAATGAAATAGAATTCCGCGATAAGTTCAGTCTATAGTACGTGCTTAATATTGTGTAGGTCTTTGTGAACTCGCAAGCGCGCTGGCTTGTTTTCGCTTTGACCCCCAGTCCCCCCCAGTCCCCCCCCCTTCCTCAGACGGCGGCGAGTCCTTGCTTTCTGACGGTGTCTTCGGCCATCCCGACGGCCCAGAGCAGCTCCCCTGGCGCCAAGCTGAGCAGCAAAGTCTCCCACTGCTCGGCCGTAGTTATGATGCGTGTGTAAGTGTGGTAGGTGTTGGTGGGTGAGGCTTTGGGGCATTGCAAAATTATTATTACTATTTTGAAATACTGCAGGGCAATGTGGTGGCCCAAGCAGGTGTGGGTTACATCCAACATGAATGTACAAAACAACAGACAACAAAAAGCAAGAAAGAAACAAAAAGGAAAAAGAAAGCTTTAGAGAGAAGGTGACACTCCAACTCAGCGAGAAAATTATTGGAACCAAAAATATCAGACGGCAATGAATTGCAATCTTCCACAGTTCTAGGAAAATAACTGAATTTGAAAGATTTTGATCGGGCAAAGATTTGGGTTAGAGCAAATTCATGGCCGATAATGTGATCGAGGTCAGCGCGGGCCTCGCACGCTTTGCAGAGTGGGGAGTATGCATCGGGGTAAATGCGGTTGTAAAGCACGGGGTTCGGGAAAGTTCGCGTCTGAAGGAGTCGCCAAGTGGTGGATTGATATTTATTCAGTGTTTTGTGTGCTGGGGGTAGCGTAACCGCTCTCTGCGGTCGTGGAGGAGAATTTCTGTGAACGTGACCATTCGGTCCCGCGCGTGACCGCGATGCAGAACAGAGGGCTGGTCGGGATCGGAAGACACAGGAGAAGAATGATGCGCTCGGTGTGCGAGAGCTCGGGCGGCATCAAGGGCGGCTTCGTTTCCAGCCGGACTCCAGTGACCAGTGGCCGAGATGACCTGGACGCGGCGTTGCCGTGAGGGAGGAGTGCCAGAGAGTATCTTCTGCGCTTGGGTCGCTATCAGTCGTCTTGTGTAGTTTCGAATGGCCGTTTTTGAGTCGCTGATGATGCAGTGCGCATTGGTGGCCACGTAAGCCAAAGCGATGGTCATTTATTTTCCTTCTTCGGGTTGCGTGGTGAGTACTGATGCGGCCGCAGCGAGGCGCTACTGCGAGCCCGCGA
The DNA here is from genome assembly GCF_023375885.2 of Dermacentor andersoni. NCBI lineage: Eukaryota > Metazoa > Arthropoda > Arachnida > Ixodida > Ixodidae > Dermacentor > Dermacentor andersoni. The sequence continues at coordinate 219,649,775 of NC_092817.1, forward strand.
CTGCGACGACCGCCATGGCGTTTTGGTTAGGGTATTCCGCTGTGTCCACGTAGGCTACGTCAGCGGCTTGGTCGTAGCGCTCTTGTAGTTGTATAGCTCTTTCTGCACGTCGCTCTGGATTGTGTTCAGGGTGCATATTACGAGGTATGGGTGGGATAACTAGCTGAGCGCAAATGCTTGGAGGGATGCGTACTTCGGTTCGAATTGGGTGGTGTAGGTTATGCCTAGGGTGCCTGGAATGTGCCTGCCCGTGGTGGAATTGGCGAGTCGTTCGTATTGGATAATACGCTGCGCTTCAGTAAGCTCGTCTATGGTGTTGCAAATGCCGAGGGTGTCCAGTTGCTCGTTAGAGGAGGAGCGGGGAAGATGTAGGGCTTCCTTATTGGCTTTCTTGATAATGGTATTGAGTTTGAGCTTGTCAGTTTCATTCAGGCCTAGGTACGGGGTGACATAGGTGATCCTGCTCAAGGGGGTAGGTGGTTACCAAGCGTATAAGGTTGTTTTATTGCATGCCGTGATGTCGATTTGCGATACATGCTATGAGGCGAGTGGTTTGGTGTACATGAGTATCTAATTGCTTGAGTATCTCCGCATTTCTGCCGTTTCGTTGGATGCGTAAGCCTAGGATACGGATGCTAGATACAGAAGGTATGCGTTGCTGGTGCACGTGGAGTTCTATCTCGGGCAGGTGAGGGTTTAGACTTCGACCTCCCCGATTAGGCTTGTAGAGAAGCAGCTGATTTCTGTGGGGAGCACGGCAGGCCGCGCGGGTTTACGTATGCAATGACATCGTTGATTGCTTGCAGCAGCGTGTCGTCCTGGATGTCCCTGTCGCTGTCCCCCGTCACCCACAGGGTGATATCGTCTACGTAGAGGCTATGCTTGAGGTTGGGGATGCTAGCTAATGCAGGCGGTAGTCCGAGCAAGGCCACGGTAAATAGAAAAGGGGACAGAACCTATCCTTGCGCCGTGCCTTTGCTGCCGAAGTGAATAATTGGTGACTACAACCCTCCGATCGTAATGGTGGCCGTGTGACCTGTAAGAAAATTCTTCACGTAGTTATATGCGATGTCCAACCTGGAGTTGTGCCATTTGGTTCAGTATAGCCTCATGCGTGACGTTATCGAAGGTCTTGGTTAGGTCTAGCCTCAAGATGGCTCTGGTGTCCAGCCTGGAGTTTATATCGCCATCGATAATTTGGTGCTCGAGCTGAATCATAATATATTGAACAGAAAGTTTCGGGCGAAAGTCAACCATGGTATTGGGGAACAGGTCGTGGTCGTTCATATGTCTGTGTAAGCTTGTGAAAATGACATGTTCGAGGACCTTTCCAACACATGAAGTAAGGGAAATAGGGCGGAGGTTTTCGAGTAGGAGGCGCTTCCCTGGTTTGGGAATAATAATAATTTTGGCTTCTTTTCATTGTGAGGGGAGGTTTCCAGTTTCCCAGTACGCGTTAAAATGAGCCGTGAGGGCTAGTGTAGAAACCTCATCTAGGTTGCGAAGCATTTTATTAGTAATGCCACCAAGTCCCGGGGCCGAGTTAGGGCGGAGTGCGAGGATGGCTTCACGTACTTCTGCTGCTAGTGTATACGTGCGTCCAGGTTGTAGTCAGCGGTGCCAGTGTATGCAGGAGCGGGTGTAGTAGGTTGAGGTCTTACGTATCGGTATATCAGCTCTTGAAGAACTTGTGCGTCCTTGCCCGGATTGGTGTGAATAATTTTTCACAAGTTGTGCTGTTGTGTGTTCTTGCTGTTAGCCGGATCAAGGAGGGAACGGAGGATATCCCAAGTTTTGGACATCTTCGGTTGCCGCTCCATGCTGTCGCATGCGCTGGGCCGATTTTGACGAGTAAGTTGTGCATAGTTTTCGATGTGAAGGGTGAGTGTGCTAATACGTTTCCTTAGCGTTCGGTTGAGTTTGTGTTCGTATCTGCGTTGCAGACTGGCGAGGGCTTCCCACATATGCAGGAACTTGCTATCTGCCTCCTGCAGATTGGCTTTCTCAGGTGTAGTGTTATCAAGCACGCGTGACGTAACGTAATCAAGCCTGCGTGCTGATGTATAGCATAAGCAAGACAGATTACACGTGTCGCACTCTTGCTATCATGTCCAGTCATGTGGCTCTTTTCTGTTTCGTTATAAAACTAGCAACACCAAGCAATAAAGCGTTTTTTGATCGGCCACTACCCGCCGGCTACGTTCCGTCACTTCAGTGGCGATGAGGATAGGATAGGACCGGCTACACGATGACAACCAGGCCACCTGAGTTCGACGACACGACCAGTAGCTGGAACACTTACCGGGTCCATTTGGAAGTCTTGAGGGCCACAGCATCGCAGATCCAGGAAAACAGCGTGCGCTTGTTGTGTCAGCACTAAGTGACAACGTGGTTCGCGCACTTCAAGGCCAGTGCCAGTCAGAATCGGTGAACCACCTGAGCTATGAGGTCGTCGTACAGCACCTGGACAACCACTTCGATCCCCAAGTCAATTAGATAGCAGTGAGCTATGCTTTTTTCATGCGGAACCAAGCAGAAGGCGAAAAGGTACGGGAGTACACAACTGACCTTAGACGTCTTGCAAAATATTGCAGTTTCGATAAGTTTTTGGATCGTATGTTGCGGGATCGGATTGTCTGCGGAATCCGTGATAAACAAGCTCGACGACACATGTTGTCTCAGAAAACGTTGACCTTGGTGGAGGCAGAAGCTTTTGCTATAGCCGCAGAAACCGCAGAAACAAATGTCCGGGCAATGCAAGAGAGGAGCTTCAACAACAACGGTGCTGCGAACTTCATACAGAAGCCCAGGATAAATCCGCAGAAGTCCGGACGTGGGCATGGATCCATGACCGAGGCTACTCAATGCCGGAGATGTGGCTCGAACCATGTTTCGGAAGTGTGCAGATACAAGAAAGCGACGTGCTACAAGTGCGGCAGGAAGGGACACCTGGCAAAGATGTGCTCCAGTGGTCGCGCTAACCCCTCAGGAACGTACGCTGTGAAAGAGCTAGACGGCAGTGACGAAAGTGGAGAAAAAATGCTCCACGCTTTGGTGGCTCACAGCTACAGTGGTAACGAGCCCGCACGGCCATTCGAAAGGGATTTTGTCTGGGAAGGCCGGAAACTGCGCATGTTGGTGGAGACATGATCCACTATCAGCGTAATTCCAAGGACGGTATTCGAAAACCATCGCGAATGGTGGCCGACACTGGAGAAGACTTCACTGCGGCTGACATGCTTCCTGGGGTCTCTGCCGGTCCTTGGCCGAGTGGCGAGTGGCCATGAAAGTCCCATACGATAATACGCAAGTAGACAGCTCGCTGGTGGTAGTGGATTGCGACGGGCCTCTGTTGTGCGGCCGGAACACCATCCAAGCCTTCCGGAATGCTGGCATGGCGCTACTAGAAGAATTACGCTCTACGACGCGCAATGTGGTTCACTGCGACGCAGCGACAGCGAAACTTTTGGTTAAATTTCCAGAACTGTTTGAGGAGAAGTTGGGGTGTTGCAAGGGGTCGCCCGTGAAACTACACAAAAAGGAGGTCGCTGTGCCACGCTTTCTCAAGGCTCGACCAGTGCCGTACGCGCTTTCGGGAAAAGGTGTCTGTAGAAATTGACCGCCAAGTACAGGAACGAGTGCTTTCACCAGTGAGAGTTTCCGAGTAGGCTACGCCCGTCGTGCCCGTAGTGAAGCAAAAGGGTGATATTAGACTCTGCGGCGACTTCAAGCTAACCGTTAATCAGGCGGCACATCGGGAACAGTACCCGTTGCCGAAAATTGAGGACATCTTCGCGTCTTTGTACGGCGGAGAGTTGTTCACCACTTTGGATTTGCGGCATGCGTATAATCAATTTCCACTGAACGACGAGGCACGAGAAATGGCCGTGTTGAACACGCACAAAGGGTGGTTTGCATACAACCACCTCACGTTCGGAAATGCATCGGCTCCGGCTTTCTTCCAGCGCCGCTTCGAATCCGTTCTGCAAGGCCTCCCTCGCGTCAAGGTGTACTTGGATGACATCATTATAGCCGAAAAGCAGAACGACAACTCAACTCTCCGGCAAGTCCTCGAGCGGCTGCGCGACAATGGACTCAAGTTGAACCGTGACAAATGCAGGTTCCGCGAGAAGCTGGTTTCGTTCTTGGGCCACAAGATCGACGCAACTGGTCTACACCCTCCTGAGAATAAGGAAGCCATCACCGACGCACCAAGACCGGAGACGGTGAGCCAGCTAAAATCCTTTTTGGGATGGCTCACTTATTACGCCAAGTTTTTGCCTAACCTTGCAACCACGTTAGTCCCACCTATAGGCTGCGGGCTAAAGGAGTTCGATGGCAATGGAAAGCCGAACACGAGAAAGCCTTCCAGGCAGCCAAGCGCGCTATGGTGACAGCGGAACTACTCGTGCACTACGACCCCGAAAAGCCGTTGCGGCTTAAATGCGATGCCTCGCCAGTTGGAGTTGGCGCGGTGCTGTCACACCGAATTGGGGACACAGACTATCCCATATCGTTCCGTTCGAGGACACTGACACCTGCTGAGCGGAATTACTCGCAATTGGCGAAAGAAGCGTTGGCCTTGGTGTTCGGCGTTACTAAGTTTAGAGACTACTTGTTGGCGAAGCGTTTTACTCCGGTGACGGATCACAAAACACCGACTGGACTGTTTCACCCGGAGAGGCCGATACCGCACATGGCAGCAGCGAGAATTCAACGGTGGGCATTGCTACTGTCGGCTTACCATTATGACCTCGAGTACCGCCAAAGACAGCTAAATGCTAACGCGGACGATCTCAGTCGCCTACCACAGCCATGCTTAGGTGACCGAGGAGGGCAAGAACCCATGGAATACGTGCTTTATACGCGGAGCCTAAATTCCATGACCCTTTCCGCTCAGCAATTAGCGGACTTGAGCTGATCGGACGATACGCTGCATCAGATCAGGGGGTGGATCACAAATAGCTGGCCGCAGCAGTTATCGGTTGCACAGCAACACCTGATGCCGTACTTTTCTCGCCGTAACGAGCTCACGGCCTGTCACGATCTGCTTTACTGAGGCCATCGAGTAGTGCTGCCAGAGGCGGCGCGACGATGCATGCTAAAGGAACTGCACGAAAGTCCCCCGGTATCAGTGCCATGAGGCGCACAGCGCGGGCGTTTTTTTTTGTATCCTGGGCTAGATAGGGACATCGAAGTGTCGGTTAAAAGCTGCCCTCAGTGTATACAATGTTGGCCCATGCCGGTTGCCGAAGTTCCGTCTCCATGGCCGGCGAGTAACAAACCATGGTACAGGTTGCATATGGACTTCGCGGGCCCCATCAGTGGATGCCAAGTTCTTGCGTTGGTGGATGCCGAGACGAAGTCGATTGAGGCCATACCTTCGAAGACCGCCACAGCGGAGACGACCATTCAAGTACTTCAAGGTATTTTCGCACGTTTCGGCCTGCCCTAATGCTTAGTATCCGATAACGGACCACAGTTTTCAAGTGCCACTATGTCCAGTGTCTTGAGGAAAGCCACGTGAAAGACATCAGAACAGCCCCATACCATCCTTAGTCAAATGGGTTGGCGGAACGGGCTGTACGGACAGTAAAAGAAGGGCTGCGAAAGAATCCGGCACGTACATTGCAGGAGCGACTCGTCAAGTTTTTATTTCGTTATAGAACGACGCCATTGGAAGGAGGAAAATCGCCTGCAGAACTGCTGTTGGGCTTCCGTCCCCGAACCGGGCTGACAGCTTCACTGACAGATAAAAAGGCGACAGAAAATGATGGTTCCGGCGAACCTGTTCTAGTAGCGGCAAAAGCACCAACACGGTATCAGCCTGGCAGGCAATTATGGTCACGCCAGTTTTAGTCTGCTCGGAAGTGGATGCCGGCGACAGTAGTGTATGACGGGAGCACGCATGGTTACACTGGAAACACCGGAGGGACCGCAGCGGCGCCACGTAGACCAACTCCGGCCACGGCTCGGCACAGGGTCGTCACCTAGCAAGCCGAGCGAAGTCCAGACCGGCGACGAAGCTCAGTGTAGCGCCGAGCAGGCCGCAGCTCATGAAGGTTCGGACTCACGGGATGTCGGCGCTCAAGCCGAAGACCAACAGCTACCTCGTTGTTCGACTCGCCTACGGAAGCCCCCAGATCGTCTCACTTACTCCAGCTTAGGGGGAAGGGATGTAGTGTTATCAAGCAGGCGTGATGTAACGTGATCAGGGCCGCGTGCTGATGTATAGCATAAGCAAGACAGATTACACGTGTCGCACTATTGCCATCATGTCCAGTCATGTGACCCTTTTCTGTTTCGTTATAAAACTAGCAACACCAAGCAACAAAGCGTTTTTTTATCTGCCACTAGCCGCCGGCTACGTTCCGTCACTTCACCAGGCACCAATTTAGTGGCTTCGCTCGCGTCTTGCAGCAAGGATGCGACCCAATCTTCGAAAGGGGGTTAGGTACCGGCGAAAAAGATGAGTGCTCTGGCCTGCCAGAAAGCGTCCCAGTTGGTTATGCGGATTTGACGGCCCTCAGGCTTTTGCGGGCCCGCTCGAATTGTTGTGTGGATTAAATAGTGGTCACTGCCCAAGTTACCACTATTATATAACTATAACGGATTTCACAGTCAGACTGGATCAACACACAAGTTGGCCAGAGGTTCCTTTCAGAGCGGCACATACGCAGTGCATTCATGGCGCAGATTGTCTTGGAGAGAAAGGCATTCAGTGAAAGCGGCACATGCCTGGTGCATTCGTAGCGTAGCCTGCTGATGCGTCTGGTTGCTGTCCTTGAAGAACCTGTGGGACGAGGCTGAATTCCGGTCAGCATCAGATAAATTTCAGTGATCTTTTTCTTCATTGTAGAGTGGCACAATCTCAGTGGCAGACATTTGGTTGCCCAAGTTGGCGTCAAAGACGTTCATTAAAGAGCAGCGCACACCTACTGGCACACCTACTAACAAGCGGGTGCTGCCCAGTCCCGCATCTACAGCGACCCATGGCGGTGTGAAAGCAGTTCGTTGAAAATCAGCACATATGTACACAATGCCACATATTCAGGGACACAAGTCCCTGAATATATCCCAGGTAGTTGGTTTCGAACCCTCTTCCCTCAGTCACTGTATCAGAACGGAATGAAAATAAAAACGCAAAAAAAGAACGGTAGTTTTGACCACAAAAAACGTAACCGAAACTGTATTTATTATTTTGTTCCGGAGTGCGACCGAAATATTTTTCATTGGTTTTTGGTTCAAGGAGAAAGTCGACAATCCAAAAGAACCGACGTCAGGCAACGTCAGCATTAGCGCCTATCCCAGCATAAGCGCGTATCTCAGGCATGGATAGTGCGAGCGATAGCCTGTCGAGCGCCCCACTAATCCACACGTGCCGCTCGGTTCACATCGGCATGACAAGGAAACAAAATCCTATCGTTTCGTTTTGTGCTTGTACAATGCTTTGTTACCGAAGTTTTATCGGCAAAGTATTCTCGCATATCGGCGAGTACACTGAATGGCGAGTTGCTTCCGACATAATTGAGAAAAATAAATACCATGCTTTTATCGTTACTTCCAAAATTTTTGCTTGCGAACCAAAACTGTTATGAACGATTACGGATCTCTGTTTTTTTCTTTTCGTTCTGCAGAAGAGCCGGACAGCACGTTTTCCAGTGGAACGAAACTAAAACCAGAACGAAAAGCAATTCGTTTCGACACCCTGCCCTCTGCAGCCGCCATATGCGCTACCCATTCGACTGCGGACTACTTAGTGACCCAGCTGGGAGTAAAACGGTTAGATAGAAACACATAGATACAAGCACAGCACAGGGCTGGTGCGTGAAGTACCCAAATAATGCTAATGCAGTAAACGTGCTAGCGCTTCTCCAGTCATTTCAGTGCGTTAGCATTGTAGGGTACTTGACGTAATTCCGGGAGATACGTATCTGTGTTAGCGCCTCGATTTCAACAGGCACTAATGAATCTTATAGTGAATTCCAATGGCAGATTCGGTGTGGCCGACGAACTCTGCGCCGGAGCCCTCTGCTACGGCGGAGGGCGACGGCATGGAAGTATGGAGGACGCTTCGACTTTGACAGGAAGCTTTAGCTCGAGTGCTGCCGTGTAAATATATGTAAAAAGAGAATTCTTTTTGCGCCAAATTTGACAACGTTTGTTGCGCTTAAACGAAAAACTTAAAATCTAGTGACTGTTTGTTTCGGATTTTTTATTTAAGTCGTAAATTTTTTATTGAAAATTGGCAAAAATGAGAAATTTTCAAAAAACGAAACAATCAAGTTTACAACTCTGTAACTCAGCAACGAAAATTGATAATACACTCCCGTTAAATGCATCTAATAGTACATCTAAAGCGGACAGAATTGATATGTTACACATGAATCTCAAATAATATAATAATTTGGAAATACAGGTTTTGCAGAGCCCTTGTAAACGACGTAACCAATTAACGTAAGATTTACGACATATTGACACGTGAACTCGTTTATCTTTTACGGGTGAGCGCTTTTAACGGCTAAGAAATGTTATCGCTCAGCGCAGGACGTGTCTACATGTGTACGAAGTTTTTAGAATGTTATCGATGCTTCTATCCACTGTATGTTGTCGCCGTACCTTGTGTAATCTGATTGCATGTATGCGCGACGCGAATGGTGTAGAACTTTGTGGAAGGCACGCGGGTCCCAGCGGTTTTTCTGGAACATTCGACGACTGGTCTATACAAGCCGACGCGCTTGATCCGCTGATCAGATTTTGACGATCGCCGACTGTGTTCGCCGTTGTCGCCGTTTTTAAGTGTAGCCTGTTTTTGTGGGCACAGGTTCGCCCAATAAAAGTTAGTTTCGTCTTTCACAGTATTGCTACTGTGTTCTCCATACGTCACTCCACGTGACAATATAGAATTTGTCCGCTTCCAATAATCTAATTATTTCCGTTTACAGAACCGCGTTATCTGTTTTTATTCAGAGCTATGAACCTGTAAACTTCGTGCTTCTATTTTTTCAAACATTCAATTTTTTTAAGATCTTTGTAACAAAATTCAGGACCTAAATCAAAATTCCGCTACCAACAGTCACCAGAATTCAACTTTGTCTCTCAAATTCAACAAATCTCATTAAACTCGGTCCAGGGGTTATCTCAGAAAAAGTTTTTAAGTTTTACGTGTATTTGAATAGGCCGCGTCGGAGTTGGGCCCGAGCTAAAGCTTCCTCTTAAGAGTAGAACGCGAAAGCACTCAAACATCCCTGACTGCTCTCACGCTCCACCGCAACTGCAGCGTATGTAACCGCAATGTTTAGCAGGAAACGCTCGCGGCGAACCCTATGCACGAAGGCGGGCGTTCGGGTAGAAATGCGGCCTCTTACATTGGCCGCGATGCGGCGGAGGCGAGCGCCATTTGGAAATGTTTCAAAGAAGCGGGCCTGACACTTCGTGGGCTCCCAGATAATTACGCAATGGCATGCGCAAATGACGGACGCCGTCTCCGGTTTATACATTGTAGACACTCCAGAAAAGGACTTTTGGCGTAACAGAACTATGTTTTCTCGTATATTCAAACCACATTACGAGAGCTATCATGTCTGTAGGTTGTCTCTCAGCCGTAGTTTACGATTTTTCGCGCATATTAGCTTGAGAAATTCGATTAGTTCGGTCAATTCTTTGCATCACATGGAAGGCCTGGGTATGCGTGGTTCGACGTCCGGCGCCGGGTGCAAGACGCCGACACCGCATTTTCTGCGATACGGGCTCCTTAACGCTATCACGTTAAAATCTGCCATTGAAACACAGGCACTCCCGTCAGAGCATTTGACAGGGAATGCTACCGCACGTACGCTTCTGAAAACGCTCAGCATTCCTCTCGTTTTTTTTTTTTTTTTTTTTTTGTCGTTTTCGGACTTTTCAGCTGGAACTCGCACGTGCTTTCTGTTTAGAAGTTGTGTGTTTCTTTTTTACGCTCCTTTGCTCACATGGAAGTCACACCGCGTGTGCTCCTGTAGTCCTCTGTGATTGTGTGCCGGACACTGCAGCGACGGCCGCGATAAGTTCGGTGGCAACACATCGAGACAGCCTGACGTTCCTTCGGAACTGCACTTCATCAACACCGGTAAAGGCTGTTAAAATACCAACTTCCGAAATGGAGCCGTTGTTACGTTTTCAATTGTCTACTGGCGAACGACGTTTTCGACAAAACGCGCAACTTTCAGTCTCTTGGACGGCGTCTGAAACATGATGGTGAAAGTCTGCTTCAACACACTAGCTTCCGAAGCTTCGTCGCTTGAGTCCCCGCTGGTCGATTCGGAACTTGAGCTAGAATAATCATCGCTCTACGCAAGCAGTAAAAGCGCACGTTCATTATGCAGAGCACCACTCATTTCTTCGGAGAGACCGTGATTCACGTTCATGGGCGCGCGCGCCATAGCGGTGCGTGAGCTGTGGGTGGCCTGACTTCAAGCGACTTCCGGTGACTGTCAATTTTTGCGGAGTAGAGAGCGCTCCTCCGTGGATGGGATCTAGTGGTGGAGCTGTTGCAATCCGCCTATGAAAGATACGGGAGTTACTCTCAATCTGCCAGTGGAATAGACTTGCTCCGTAAGGACCAGAAAACTACTGCCGGAAGCGCTCACAATGTACCATTGGAATTTATCATCAACCAGCTCACTTCCCACAAAAAAATGTGGCCAATAAAGCTTATGCACAAAACTTGCTTGCACAGACGCCTGCAGCTTCTACATTGGGCACATCCGCGACACGGGTCTCGCAACCGAAAGTGATGGCCCCTATGTCCGAACCGAGAAGCCTCTCTTGAGGAACAATTGCCTACGAGACGAATTCATTCGACCTACAAGCCAGTTCACTCAAACCGTCCAAAATGTTTTCTCCAGTGTGAAGAGAAGTATCTGCCTCCTCCTAAACGACGCATCATAATATGGCTTCACAACCAAGGCAATCCTTTACACTAAGCAGATAGGAATGGGCCCATCTCTGTGAATCACATTCGAACTATTTGGAAATCTTAAGTGAAGTTCCTAAAAGAGATTGCCAGATAACATGTCAACCCAGCTAGGTTCGGACCAAAAACTGCATGGCTGTTATACAGTAAGTTCGGGAGTATTGGTGTTCCATTACTGCTAGATGCAGTAATGTAGAATGAAAAACCGACGAACACAGTGTGCATGTCCGTTTTTGCTTTGGCCTCGTCTTGTGTTGTGCGCTAGTTGCAGCAGCAGTTTTACAGATCGTTTACTGCTACGCTACCAAATTATATTGCTCGAAAAAAATTTCTATCTTCTTTGATGGTGTGAAAGAGGATATAAATATATTGTGACACTCTTACATATGTGCTGGGCTCACTCCTCAGCAGGATGTGAGACATCCAAAACGAGTGTGAAGAGGAGGGAAGGCGATGTGTGGCTGCTAGCTGAATTTCGACAAGCACTCAGCTAATCAAGGCCGTCGCGACTGCCTGACCGATCTATAAATGCCTTTCATAGGCGTAACACAGTGGTGGAGCGTGCGGGGTACGACACAACGTACCACGCAGTCGGAACGTTGTGTACTTCGCCGGAGCCGCCGCCTTGCCGGTCTCTCTCCAACGGCTTTTACCATGTCTCAGGACAGAGGTGAACGAACGCCAGTGCCAGTGGTACCTGCTCAAAGGCCAAATCTCGTTGTACCTTTGCAGCACTACGTGGAACCACGCTCGCTCGTGGGAAAAGCGGGCTCACATGTCGATGAGTGATTGAGGCAATGCGCCAAGGTGAGCCGCTACAACCGTTGGGACTCTGTCACTCAGCTTTACTATGGCGTACTGTTTCTCAGCGAGAGAGGGCTGATGTGGCGTGAAAATCATGAGGGGCTCCCTACCAACGTGGGAGTGCTTCGTCGAGAGAATGAAGAAGTGTTTAGGCGGCTGCTATGCAAAACAAGCGCGCGGAGCGAGCACTAGCCCAAAAAGCTCAAGTTCCAGCAGATACGTGCACTACATACATAGAAGAGATCCCCAAGCTCTGCAAAATATCGAATTCCCAGATGTATGAGGAAAGCTGAGCCGGAAATTTCCTAAAAGGAATTGCAGAAGATGTCTACAATTCCCTCATGGGCAGGGATCATGTTGGCTCCGTCTTAGATCTAACACGACACTGCCGCACATTTCAGGCGTTGAAGACACGTCGCATCGCGGCGAAATTTCGACGAATGGCAAGTGTGACAACCGTTGCAAACGTCGATAAGAGTCTCTCCGTCGATCTTTCTTCTACCTTAGGACACATCGTGCGTGAAAAACTGCTGCGATACGAGGTACTCGCGCGCAACGTCATGCAACAACCTGCTTCCTATTGCCCGGAGCACATGGCGCCTGCAGCACCGTGTGCTGCGTGGCAACCATCGTTGTGTAACACGCACACCAACCACAGAGGAACTCCATGGCCACGTGAGAGCGCATTTACACCCCATCCACGGCATGAAGAAAACCCTCGCCCCGGGCAGGTTTGCACGCAGGCCGACCGTTCCTCCTGTGTGGCAGGCTCGGTCACCTTACCCTGCTATACGACCCCGCACGGCTGAGCGCTACAAGGAGTAGTTGAACGATCGTCGCTTACCCGTGTGCTATAGCTGCGGCGATTTGGGTCATATTGCCAGGTACTGCAATTGCCGACAACCACCGAAGTTCGACCGATCGGCGATGTCTACGTGGTACCGCACTCCACTTGTTGAAGCGTACTCGCCCCCGGAGAGGCCAGGGAACCGTTCTCCAGGATCCGATCGCAGCTTGACCACACCATCCGCTCCTCGCGTAAGCCAGTCGCCGTCTTCGCGGCGTCGCTACGCCGGAAAACTAGTCAGAGTGGCAGTCGGAGGTCGCTGGACAATCTTGGCTGTCGACAGCGATACCTCAGCCTATAGGTATGTTTAAAAATAAGGTGTCTGTACTAATTGACGGAGTTTCAACAATGACCTTAGTGGACACCGGAGCGACCGTTGCAGTGATGAGTCTTGCGTTTACGAGCCTCCTAGGACGAAAAGTGATGTTTCGCTGCTACCGCACTGATAGCATTTCTTGATATTAAGGGAGCCCACGGCAATGTAGACAGGGAGTTGCGGGATATTCGCAAGCATGAAGGCATAGGTAAGGTACTTGTGGAGTAAAAATTCTATGGGAAGGCAGAAATTGTAAAGAACTAGTGCAAATTCACCAAGGACTGAAAGAAGGATGCCCTCTATCTCCACTGTTCAAGCTTCATGTTAGGGGCATAGAAAGATTACTGGAAAACAACCAATTAGGATTTGATTGATGATATTTGCGTAATCGACAAATGATCCAACAGTGGGCCCCCGCTATTATGTATGCGCACGACATAGTTCAACTAGCGGACAGTGCAAGAGATTTACAGACACTGGTCAGTATGTGTAACAACGCAACGACAGCTCTTGGCCTTAAATTGAGCGCAGAGAAATCGGGAATTATGATCTTTGATGAAGAGACGAGTGACTACGTGGTGTCGATAAATATCAAGTCATACTCATAGTCAAGCAGCATAAATACGTCGGCGTATACATAAACGAAGAAAAGATTAACTCAAGCCCCTACCAAGATAACGTGAAAATAAAAGGCAAGCGGAATTCAGCAATAATTAAACATTGGGCACTTTGGCCCCACAATAAATTTCAAGTGATGCGCGGGATCGGGAAATGAGTCACGGTGCCAGCGCTAACTTTCGCAGATGCCATTCCGTGCCTAAAATAGAATACATTGCCGCGGTGGGAAGTTAACCAAGGATCGGTGGGCCGGTTCGCTTTGGCATCCCACAGAAAAACCACAAATAAGGCCGTGCGAGGACACGGGGGCCGAGTTTTGTTTGAAGTTAGAGAAGCACAGAGTAAAATTGCCTTTGAAGAAGGACTCGGGAACCTGGATCAAAAGAAACGGGTGGCGTAAGTGCACAAGTATCTTTGTCTAAGAAGCTTCGATCCAGAAAGGAGGAAGAGGTCAAGAAAGTTGGTAACCAAGGGCAGGGTAAATGAAAGTGTAGACAGAGAGCCAGAAGGAATCAGAAAGAAAGTGAGTGAAATAGAGACCGCGAATTCGATGCGCAGAATGGAAACGAACAAGACCGTGGAGATTGAGAAGAATGAGAGAAAGGAAATTAGACAGGAAAACGTGTACTATAACACGACAGGAAGTGTCTGGTTATTGAGGCTCGAGCTCGTTGCCTAAGGACAAAAACGTACCGCAGCAAATATTCGCAATTAGTTGATAGATGTGTATGATGCGGAAAAAAATTCGGACACCACTGAGCACATCCTCATGGAATGTGAAGCGATAAACCCAGTGTGACAGTAGGCATCCTACACCTTCCAGAAGTGCTTGGATTTAAAGTGCATGGAAGCATCAACCGGTAAGCAGCCGAGATACGCAAGAGATGTTTATAGTATTGGTGGAAACAAAAGCATGGATGAGATTGATACTACCGGATCATGTACTGGCGTTGGCAGTGGTACTAGGTAGCGGTACATTACTTTCCTTTCCTTATCTCTACTTTGTTACCACTTTACCTCCCCCTCCCCTCTCTCCCCAGCGTAGGGTAGCCAACCGGATCTTTTTCTCTGGTTAATCTCCCTGCCTTTCCCCTTTCCTCTCTCTCTCTCTCTCACTAAAAGTCAAAATGCGTAATTGACTAATTGACAGCATTTCTCTAATCACGTTTGTAATGCTAATTGCTTGCTTTACCGCCTCCGTAATATTGCAGTTTACGAAGTGTAACCCGTGGGCTTGCAAGGCATATCGACTTAACACTGTGGATGGGACCTGTTTTGAAATATGCGCTGTTAGACTTGCGGTAAAAGATGTTTTGCAGCGAAGCACAAAAGTAACTGTACCGTTGATCCAGGAAAAACACGGGGAATGCGGGAGATGGAAATGCAAGACGATGAGCTATACGAAAACAAGCTAACAGCCGGAGCCAACGCTTCGGCAAGCGAACATGACTTCTTCAAGGCCGTTAACGTATTTCATCGCCTACTTTGGGAACAGATATCTCGAAATGGGTGTCACGCTTGCAATTTTTTCCTAGTTCCTCACTAACTCACCGACCACAAATACAGTAGAACTATAGAATGAACATAAATTGAAGTATAGTCACTTTAAGAATGACCCCATATATATGATTTTTTTTTCGGAAAACACTTGGCAATGCCTTGAAGTATGGAGTACAAACTTGGGAAGAATTTGTGAGGACAAGTACATTAGCACTCGAAGACACATTTTGGTGCTGTGGCTTGTTCACCTAAAAGTTGCCCAATACTGGTTATTTCAAGAAGGCAAAAAATAAACTGTTGAGTGTGATTGATTATAAGATATTGTATAAATGGCAGAGAACCTTACATCAGGAGGAATATAGTCTGTCATTAGGAAAAAATGGACAGTGCGTTTGCTCGAAAGAATGTGCATATCACGTTATAAAATTCAGGGCAAATTGATAAACGTGCGCTGGTGACCGGTAACATGTACAAAACAGGCACTACAACATGACAATATTGTCATGATTAATGAAAATACATGAGCACGCTAATTCTAAACTGCAGACAAGGGTTTATATCTTATCAGCTTACATTTATCTTATATTCTACAGCGCCTTTATTATCCAAAGAACTTCTTAAAGAAGCCTGAAAAATTGCTTCAGCACGTGTTTCACTTTGCTCCAGTGCCCACACTAGAGGCCAAAGGTCTTCTAGACATGGCATCTCCGTAGCTCCTGACGAACCCGTGTCGATTTCTGTTGCGACAGCGATGATAGGCAAACAAAGGATTGGGTTACTCGTTCGAGAGTTCTTCTGCGGGAGACATTTTGCGGCACTCGAGATAATTGAGAAGCTAACTTTCTTTATGGAAAGAACATCGTGTCAATAACTGCAATGATTAACGGTGCACCTAAACGAGCTTGCCGCAAATTAGTATAGCATTAGAAGAAACGCTATAGGATAAGCTTGGTCTGACGTATCGGACTCTATAGGCGCCGTGTATTTTCGCCCAATTCATCCTCCTCATTTAATGTAATTCCCACCTACACGGCTCTACATTCATCAGTAATCGTTTACACGACGCCCAAGCGTGGATTTGAGTGCAAAGAGTTTCCAGCCCATTGCGTTCGAACGGAAGGGCCAAGGAATGGCGGGCGCCACACACATCAGTGATTTGCCAAAAAAAAAGACCGGCGCTCTTCCTCCTTCCTAGCACCCCCCCCCCCCCCCCCCGCTCACTCGGGAAGGCACTGTCATCTGCAAGTAGATATTGAATCGCCATCCAACTTTTTGCAAGTGGCCAAACATATCTTTTTCTTTTTTGTTTATCTTATCTTTTATCTACGTTTCAAGCACCTAACTAAGCGTCATCGCTAGAACCCGTAGCATTCGGCAAGGAGGGTCAGCGCTCGACCATGAAAAATCGAGCACCTGAGTTTAGTCCCGAGTATAGGTCGGCTGCTAATGATGAATTCCAATAAAACTAGAACTGTCTGCTGGCAACTAAGACACAAAATGCCCAAACATTTCCTCGACAGCCGAAGCGACCCTATGCTGCAAGGCCCAGCTCACCGGTGTGCTGGCGCTTTAGCGATGGCGTCGCATACTGGAGAGCGCTGGGTGCGAAAAGCAGCCCTGGAGCGAGAAAAACGCGGCGCCTGGCTACCGCATGTGTTTTGTTAAGAAAGCAACCAGGTGTATTTTAATGCAATATTAGAAAGAGACATGAAATAGCACGACAACCACACTCTTAATTATGCCCGGCGTGAAGTGCTAGCGAATAGCCAGAAAGCCAGGTCAAGAATGAAACGCTTATCAGTGGTTTGCTTAGGCGGCCCAACCCACATGCGGTGCCATCCGTAGCCGTCCTGCTGCGTAAGCAGCCCACACCGCAGGCAGCGTGTTTTCTCAGCGGCCCAATCTTATAGGCGGGACTCGATGTAGCCCGGAGATTTTTAGTCTGGCGTCCCGGCTAGTTACAAGGCCACCTATAGCGATCTGCTGATTCTTCGTGATTCCATCCCGATTGTCCTGCCAATAGGCGGCTCCCGGAATGAGCGGAATTCTTATGCCCTGGCTATTGGTGGTGTCTAAAAGCGGCAAAAAAAAAATCTTTTCTTATTACTGTTCTTGGTAGTCCTTCTGCGCATCTGGAGTTTGCACACACGCGTTATCCACATACACAATCGTTATACAATTACTGCAGTTAACGGTAAACCGCATATAATTCACAACAAACACACAGGACTCGAGCTCGCGCACGTCGTATCAACAAGCACATGCGCTGTCTGAAACACCTCTATTCTGGAAAGTAGCGACAGCCTCACGCGCGCTTTTCTCCTCAATTATCCTCAAGTTCTCCCAAGGGCCGGCGTGTTGCGCACGGCGCGCTGTTCGGGCCGTCGCCGCGGACGAACCCGTGCGCGCGCTTCTCGTTTCGCTATTCTGAAGCGTTAGTGCGGAATGCATCGCCCACTGACACTGGCACGGCTGTGGTAAACTGGCGACAAGACGTTCTGACGAATATTTTCGAAAATATAATCCGAGATAAAGTAGCGGAAGCGCCCTAAACAATTACTCACATCGACCGGCTTGCTCTCCATGGTCGCCTGGGCCATCCATGGCGCAGCGGAGTGATGCGGTATGCGAAAAATTGAAGCAGTGCAGACAATTTATGCGTTCATTTCATATCGTTTAATTTAACTTTAAGTAAGCAAGATTTTGGTTTTTACCGTAAATTATGCGACCTTTATCGAGCAAGCGCTTGACGCGAGACGCGCGCTTGCCTGAAGATTATTCAACGAAGGACGCGCGTGCTCGGACTTCGCAATAAAGCGGCAGCATGTTTTATCAAGGGGCCCAATGCAATGCGCGCAGCTGGCGACAAGCGGCGAATAAAGCCGCGATGTTCTTCCGCACAGCCAATGCTGACGTAACTTTTAGCAGCGGGTGACA